>NC_079189.1:504701599-505008687 GCF_029499605.1 Hyla sarda
ATTGTGCAGGGATGGTACTGCCTTCTTCGCAAAGAAATTATGGCTTGGTACTCTCCACCTCGGCTCTGCACAAGCCATCAGTTCTCTGAAAGGTGCAGAGTCCACCACTTGAAAAGGGAGGGACTGCAGCACCAGCAACTTAGACAGGAGCACATTTAGCTTATGCACCGTTGGATGAGTGGGTGCATACTGTTGTCTCTTGGACATGGCTTCGCCGATGGATTGTTTGGCGGAATGACTGACTAAAAGTAGGAGGAGCAGGAGTATCTGGAGCGACAGTAGGAGGGTATGACACAAAGATCTCTTCGGCTGAGGTGGTAGAGCCTTGGCTTGCTTAAAGAGGGAGCGGCGTGCCACTGGGTGATGCAGCAGGTTGGACCACTACATCGGAGCCATATTTCTCTCAGGCTGCTTTATGGTGGCGCAGCATATGTTGACGCAGGGCCGAGGTGGCAATATTGGGATCCTGACTACGCTTCACCTTCTGCCAACATATCTTTCATGTGGCTATTATGGCATTGAGGCAGGTTTGAGGGCAATGAAAGGGTGTTTTTCCCAGTCTTTTATCCTAGATGAAGGTGCCTAGTCAATGAGGGCATCAGAATGTGGGAAGTCTAGATATAAAGAAAGAAAACAGAGTAGTCTGGGCTCTCCCCAGAAGACAGCAAGGTAGCTGTAAAGGGGGGAGGCAGGGGTCCTTGTGAGGAGCACACAGCCAGGAGCTGTGAGTGACCCCAACAGTGAAGTGGACAAGACTTATTTATCCTTAAACCTGTCTAATAAAGCTGGTGAGGAGCCATACTTGTGCAAAGAACTGTTGTTTGCCTGCTGAATGAAGTAGAAATGTGTCCTGTGGCTGTGTCAAGAATGATCCCAGAGCTATCCCCAGGGTAAAATCCTTACAATTGGTGGAGAATGTGGGCAACACGTTACTAGGAGCAACCAGCGGTCGAGTTGCAGTGAAGTTGTTGTTGAGAGAAACCAACTGTGCATGTTGCAAGTGGGTACTCTTTCTTAGAGAGGAGAAAGTGGGACCAGCCCATCTGTGGAGTACAAGAGCAGGACTGAGCCTGTGGTGAAGGCGTTGCTAGTGGCAATGGATCACATCAAGCAAGTGGGCGCTCTTTTTCAAGCGAGTGGAGACAGGTGGATAGGTCACCTGCAGAGTGCAAAGGAAGTTTTGAGACTGTGTATAAAGGCGCTGCTAGGGGCAACAGAAAATTTTGTTGACAAGTGGCTGACATTTCGACAGAGGACTGTGCTGTGTTTGCAAGGTGTGTTACAAGATGGATGTCCTGATAAGCGCTTTGTTGCAGCCCAAGAGGAAGCAACCTTTGGCAGAGTTTGAAAGGAATGCTGCTCATGAGGCGTGGCTCAAGAAACTCTGGTGAAAATTGGTGTTCAGGTTCATAGGGGTGTAAGCCAAGCTGCAAGACTACAGTGTGCACTGCGGCCTAACAGTGATGCTGGATTTAAATTTGCAAAGATGCTTGAAGAGCAAGTGGTGCGATGTTCTCCAGCGGAGAAACTGGTGAGAATTGTCCAGTGCCAGCCCTTAACTGACTGGACGGCAAGAGATTCTGGTAAGACTGTTCCAGGGGTTGTGGGAGCCATGTATAGAGACTATGAGACTGTTCACACTCTGCAGTTTGGACTAAAAAAGTCTGGTGAACAGAAAATGTTGAATGCAGGACTGGGAGAAAATTTTACAAAACACACTTTGCATGAGTTGGGTCATGGTGCTATGAACTGTCCTGTACATTTTTAACATATGCAATGAGATAATGTTTTATGCCTATGTCTTCTGAAGTAATGTGTACTGCTTCCAACTCAGACAGGACAAAAGAAAACCTGTGTGAGCTGACAGAAGAGGATACAAATGTGGTTTCTTTGTTAGAGTTCAGGGTCCCACAACAGAGTATGCATAGTGTGCCTAGTGGCGTAATAAAGTACTTTGAATGGGAAGACTGTCAGGCGACTAGAGCAGGTACACCTGATAGACCCACAACCCTTGACTTGCAAAACACACTAGTTGAGAGTTACTCAGCAGAGGCTGAGGATGAGGAGTGTCAGTTGTCACTAGATATACAGGTATGTCAGATAGGGGTCTGCCAGACTGCTGGGTTTGCTGAAGAGCAGACCATAAGTTAAATCCAAGAGGATTCAGAGACTCAAGTGACAAGTGTGTCTCTGACTGAAACAGAGTCTTCAATAAAACCAGAAACGGAGAAGGTGGCGGAACATGGGTTCCATCCGTTAGTTAAAGATGAGCACAATGGGGCTGAGACTGAGGTGAAGCCATATGAGAGGTCCTCTGAAGCTGTAGAATTATAGACATTTGATGGTGAAAATGCTGAGACAAGAGAAATTCTCTGAGGAAGAGGCTAAATCAGAGATAACTGCAGAAGTTGCAAGTAAAGTAAGAGACACATCTGAAGGTGCGGGTGAAGAGAGGCCTAAAGGAGCCAAGAATTCTCAGCCTGCAGATGAGCCTGTGAAGGTTGGTGTCCCTAAAGAGAAGGCTGATAAGAAAGCAGAGTCCTTAAAAAGAGGTCACTGTAATAGAGGAGAGAACAGGGTCGTGGTAGAAACCCTGAGAGGCGCTGGATTCGCTCCAGAAAACACTGGAAGAAAGTCTGCAGAAGTAGAATTTGGAGAAGAGTCAGTCTCAAGGAGCAAATGGACAGGTGCATTAAAGGGAAGCCTCATGAAATTCTGGAGAATGTCTTAGAAGTCCAAGAAATGGATGATACAGGCCTGGTTGGCCACAAGCAAAGTTTGGGTAGTGGTCATACAGTTGACAGAAGAAGACAAAGGCCTGGAGTATCTGCCTTGTCAGCACCTAGTGTCCAGAGCACTGCACAGACCAAGATGAAGGACCTGGCATTGGAAAGGCATGACATGAATAGAGCCCTCTACAAGGGATTTGTCAAAGGTGACCAAAAGTCTTGTGCTCAGTGGCTGGTGAAAGTGTGAATTAAAGAATGGTGCACCATTGAAGTGGTGCATATAAAATCTGCTGAAGAAGTAAGCCAAGTGCCTCAAAACCTGTGGGACAAAGTTGATCAAGTAATAGGAAAGGCAATTGGACACAGTCTTTTGAAGTCAAGTGCTCCTTCCCGGTGGTCTGAGCAGAGGGGGGGGGGGGGGGGGGATATGTGGCACTGAGGCAGGTTTGAAGGAAAGGGTGTTTTTCCCAGTCCTTTATCCTAGCTGAGCTAGAATGGATGCTCATCAGGTGCCTAATTAATGAGACCAGCGGTAATGTGGGAAGTCTAGATATAAGGAAAGGAAACAGAATAGTATGGGCTCTCCCTAGAAGACAGCGAGGTGGCTGTAAAGGGGGTGGGGGGGGCAGGGGTCCTTGTGAGGAGCACACAGCCAGGATCTATGAGTGACCCCAACAGTGAAGTGGACAAGACAAGGAGTCTTAGCACACACAGCAAGAGGCTGCAAAAGCTGTGTGTCAACAGTGAATAAATGGTTGCAAAAAAATTATGTTTTAACTGGCAGGGAAAAGCCCTGAAACCTGTCTAATAAAGCTGGTGAGGAGCAAGACTTGCACAATGAATTGTTGTTTGCCTGCTGAATGAATTAGAAACTTGTACGGGGGCTGTGCCAAGGACAATCCCAGAGATATCCCCAGGGTGAAAGCCTTACACTATGTTAACCTCCTCTGGATGCTTGATGAAAAACTGCCACACTGCAGAGTAGCTGAATTCCCACCAACAGTCCGCACTATTTGACTGCTACTGCCGCCATCTCCAGGAACCCCTGTGCCACTACCTCACGGGAAGGTAGGCTGCCGCGAAGCAAATGGTCTCCCCCGGACATGTTTGGCTCCAGAATTTCCCCCTCTGCCACCATGCTGACTGTCAACCATGCTACCACTTTGCTGGCTCAGCTGCTGCCTCACGGGCAACCTGCAACCCTCTTCTCCTGATAATGATGAAGCCCCTTCTGCACCCAACTCCCAATTATAATCGGCTTCATTATCATCAACAAATGTCTGCACGTCACTGATGTTCTTCTCAGGTTCCTCAACAGTGTCTGCTTCAGGACCCTGAACGCTGGCAACACCGCCTCCCATGTCACTCTCCTCATCACTACATGGCCGCCTAGCGGGAGAAGAAGTGGATGTCTCCTCCACTTCTTGGCTGGCCAGTAGCTGCTCTCTGTCCTCTATTAGATTGTCCTCACTGAATAGTGGAGCTGAACCCACAGCATAAGATACTTCTTTAGGGGAGGGAACAGCATCGGACAGAGACAATGGGAGGAAAGGGACTGCTCTCAGTCCATTCCAACTAAGGGTTGTGTCTGAGGAACTCACTGACTGTTGACTGGGGGTATCAGATGTCACTTGTGATGAAGTGGATGACCGTGTTAACTAATCAATGGCGGCAGATGGGTTGCTGGTCGAGACACGACTGTTAGCTGATACCGGAAACTCAGGCCTCTTGCTGCAACTTCTGTTGCCACTTGCCCCTAGTCTGCTGCTACCTCTGCCTGATGAATTTAGGGCTCTGCCACTCTTCTGTGCACATCCTGGCACTTCTCTGCCTGACATACCTGCGTATGTGAGGGGAGTACAATACACTTAAAACAGTATTTGTTTAGAACAGCAGCAGGTGTGTACTTTTGGCTGTCCTTTTGCAGTATCAAGGCCTTTGACAGATTAGCAGCTACGAAATAGTACACTACTTAGATGTAGGTATGTAGTATGCACATATGAGGGCAGAAAAATGCTCTGCAGTATGCAGTAAAGCAATGGGTAATACACCAGCCGGTGATTTCTATTGCCTGGACTTTTACAATATCTAGGCCCTTGACAGATTAACATGTACAAAATAGTACACTACTTAGATGTACGTATGTTGTATGCACTGTATGCTGAGGAGAGAAAAATGCGCTACAGTACGCTTAAAAAACGTATTGGAGTAAAACACCAGCCGGTGATTACTTTTGGCTGTCCTTTCACAGTATGTAGGCCTTTGACAGATAAACAAACACAAAATAGTACACCACTTAGATGTAGATATGAGGTATGCACTTATGAGGGCAGAAAAATGCGATACAGTACGCTTAACCCTTTAAGGACCAAGGACGTACTGGTACGTCCTTGGTCCTGCTCTCCTGATATAACACGGGGTTACAAGGTAACCCCGCATCATATCACGGCAGGCCCGGCGTCATAGTGAAGCCGGGACCCGCCACTAATAGCGTGCAGTGCCGATCGCGGCGCCGCACGCTATTAACCCTTTAGAGCTGAGCCACGCGGCTAAAACCGAAAGTGAAAGCTGCCGGTTAACTCAGTGGGCTGTTCGGGATGGCCGCGGCAAAATCGCAGCATCCCGAACAGCTTACAGGACAGCGGGAGGGCCCCTACCTGCCTCCTCGCTGTCCGATCGCCGAATGACTGCTCAGTGCATGAGATCCAGGCATGAGCAGTCATGCGGCAGAATCGTCGATCACTGGTTTCCTATGAGAAACCAGTGATCAATGATTAAGATCAGTGTGTGCAGTGTTATAGGTCCCTATGGGACCTATAACACTGCAAAAAAAAAGTGAAACAAAAAGTGAATGAATATCATTTAACCTCTCCCCTATTAAAAGTTTGAATCACCCCCCTTTTCCCATAAAAAAAACACAGTGTAAATAAAAATAAAAATAAACATATGTGGTATCTCCGCATGCAGAAATGTCCGAATTATAAAAATATATCATTAATTAAACCGCTCGGTCAATGGCGTGCGCGCAAAAAAATTCCAAAGTCCAAAATAGTGCATTTTCGGTCACTTTTTATATAATTTAAAAATGAATAAAAAGCGATCAATAAGTCCTATCAATGCAAAAATGGTACCGTTAAAAACTTCAGATCACGGTGCAAAAAATTAGCCCTCATACTGCCCCATACATGGAAAAATAAAAAAGTTATAGGGGTCAGAAGATGACAATTTTAAACATATTAATTTCCCTGCGTGTAGTTATGATTTTTCCAGAAGTAGGACAAAATCAAACCTATATAAGTAGAGTATCATTTTAATCGTATGGACCTACAGAATAAAGATAAGGTGTCATTTTTACCGAAAAATGTCCTACCTAGAAACGGAAGCCTCCAAAAGTTACAAAACTGCGTTTTTTTTTCTATTTTGTCGCACAATGATTTTTTTTCCATTTCACCGTAGATTTTTGGGCAAAATGACTGACGTCGTTGCAAAGTAGAATTGGTGGCGCAAAAAATAAGCCCTCATATGGATTTTTAGGTGCAAAATTGAAAGAGTTATGATTTTTTAAAGGCAAGGAGCAAAAAACGAAAATGCAAAAACGGAAAAAACCCCAGTCCTTAAGGGGTTAAAAAACTTACTGGAGTTAAACACCAGCCGGTGATTACTTTTGGCTGTCTTTTCACAGTATGTAGGTCCTTGACAGATTAACAAGCACAAAATAGTACACCACTTAGATGTAGATATGTGGTATGCACTTATGAGGGCAGAAAAATGTGCTACAGTACACTTAAAAATATATATTTTTGCACAACACCAGCCGTACACAGTAGTTGTGTACTAAACCCAAAATTGCACTCTCTCAAAACTATCAGGGTATTATACCATCTGTTGGGTATTATACCATCTTCAGACTAGAATAACCAGCAGATTTGTTGTGGAACAAAGACACAGAATGGCACTGAAAAATTATTCCTGCCTCCTCTGCTAAGGTTTATAAAGTTGAGGCAGCTTGTTGAAATGTATAAGGCAACACACAGCTCTCTGCCCCTCTCTGTTACACAATGCTGTAGAAAGTGACTGCAGTAAAAATCCTTTTCAGTGAAAAAAAATCGCTGCTCTCTGTCCACCAGAACGCTGATGTGACTATGATGTGAAACGCTGCTGGGAAAAGCTTTTCTGTGTAACATACACACAGCAATGTCTGTCCTATGTCTCTGTAGTGTAATGAATGTAGTGACGAGCTGCAATATGGCTGTCAATTATATAGGGCTGTGACATCACAGGGGTGGCTGGCTGCTGATAGGCTGCATCCTGCATGTGATTCAGGGTCATCCCACCTACCTGCCTTCCCACCTTGCTTTCCTGCATTCCTTGCCCTCTGTACTGTGTACTGACATGTGCATCCGCCATTTTAGATTTTTCAAAAATTCGCTCATGTCTAGTGAACATAATAAATAGATACTATAAAAGTTGGGGACACACAGTCAAATAGCCAGTATACAAAATACAACTGGAATGCAAAGTAGCACAAAACAGATATAAGGGAAACGTAGAATCAGGAATATAGCTACAGCCAGCAGCCTAAGAACCAAAATTAGATAAAGGGCAGATATGAAAATATGAACAAGAATGATAAGTGTAAGCCTGTTAAGGGTGAGTTTGTGTGAAGGGCGTGAGACTATATAACGCCCCCCAGCATACAGGTCAGGGCGTGTCCGACGTTTGCTGGTTTGTGCAGCTGCATGTTGTGTGGGCGTTTGAATTTCCTGCCAGTTGCAATCTCTGGTGCCCGCTCTCTCTATTGGAGCCTCGCTGTTCGGAATGTTGTTAGAGTGGTACCGTTAGTCATCTGGGGCAGCCCGCTGGCTACCTCTGGGCAGAAAATTCATCCACGCTTGGTCAGGGGGTTTCATATTAATTAGAAGTAAAAACACATTAACAAACATCATCTGTGCAGACGAAATAGGGATAAATAAGAAAATGATAGAAACTATAGTAATTATTCGGATGTTTCCGCTATAAACGCTGGACATAGTTTTTAAATTGATCCAATTATTTTGTTATGTAGCTTTGCTTGGATCTGATGCTGCACATGATAATGTTATCTCTGCAGTTCCAAAGAGGTAAAATCCCTTTTACAATTAAAGTATTAGTGGAAAGCAGATGATTGATGGGGATTTAAGATTTTTCAATCTACAGTTAATGGGATTTGTGACACACTGCAGGCCTGCTTGTTTTTGCCCTATTTGACAATAAAAGGTTAAGAGCAAAGATGTGATAATGCTTTCTAATATTAGAGTGCAAACCTGCAATAGTCTGTTATTTAGCTTTTGAATTTTATATTTCCAAATGCATTTTTATGCTTTAGAAGTGAACATAAGATTATATGGATTGCATGTTTTTCAAAGCAGGAACCCCTGCCCTGCTAAGATAGGAATACATGGTTATTTATGTATTTAACCAAAATAACTAATTCTTCCATGAAATAACACACACACTTGAAGAATAGCAAAAGTAGATTTTCTGAACACATATACATACAAAATAAGATTACAGAATACATTATAGCGGTGTCCATTGAAGGCATGTAGTGAGCGCCAGTTGCAGCTGGTCGCCATTTCTCATAGTTCCTGCACCTTTGGATAATGTGGAGCACACTGGTCAACTCAGCCCGGCTGCCTGCACTTGGTACCAGCTGGAGTTAACATTGTGCAAAACTGTGTGACTTCTGCATAAGGGTCTATTCACACGGCAGACTTTCCGCATGTGAATTGCACCTCAAATTAAAGCCCAATGGACTTTTATGGGATTCTGCACTCCCATTCACACTTCTGTATTTCCGCTAGCGGTTTCCGCACTGATTCCGCACCAATTCTGCACAAGCCAGAAACCTCCCAAATGAATGTGGAAGCGGAATTGGCGTGGATGTGTGGAAATTCTGTTGTGTGAATAGACCCTAAGTCACATGTCATAAATCAGTTTATAAACTGTGCTCCTAGGAAACCACACCCAAACCATAGCCACAAAACGTCTGCTGGATTCACTGGCAAGAAAAGCCATATACAGCAGTGAAAGTTGCATCCTAAGTAGTCGCATTCAGAAAAATATAGACCGATAAGGGCCTTGATAAATTACCCCATCAATCTAAAAATAGAAGAAAACAGAAGATAAATTGGCCCACACAGGCCCACAAATGTGTCTAATATTTGTCTCAGATAGCAACCAATCACAACTCAGCTTTCTTGCCTCTGGTAGTTAGTAGTTATAGATATAATGTAGTTAAAAATTATTCACATTTTCTCCTATTTCTTAGAGTTTGCAACGTGCTACCATATTTCTTGTATTTTTGCACTTATGTTTCTCAGGAAGAGTGCACGTGTACATTTATTTTATTATTTCTTGTGTTACTGATCTATGTTGATCTTTGGACCATATCCAATGGGCATGTATTGGCCAAGCGCACCAGTGGGATAAGCTGGTCATCTTATGTATACTAGTTTTCCATCTTTCCACATTGATATTGGCGTGTTTGAGGGACATGTTGGACCATGGACACAAAACGCCTGCTGGATTCACTGGCAAGAAAATCCATATACAGCCGTGAAAGTTGCATCATAAGTAGTCGCATTTAGAAAAATATAGGCAAATTAGGGCCTTGATAAATGACACAATGAACTCCAACTGGTGCCAAAATGTTAAACAGATTTGTAAATTACTTCTATTGAAAAATCTTCACCCTTCCAGTATTTATCAGCTGCTGTTTGCTCTACAGGAAGTTATTTTCTTTTTCAATTTCTTTTCTGTCTGACCACAATGCTCTTTACTGACACCTTTGTCCATGTCAGGAACTGTCCAAAGAAGATTATGGGATTTGGGGATAGGGGGATTTGCTCCTACTCTGAACAGTTCCTGACATGGACAGAGGTGTCAGCAGAGAACAATGTGGTCAGACAAAAATGAAAAGAAAAAAAAATAACTTTTTTTGTAGTATACAGCAGCTGATAATTACTGGAAGGATTACAATTTTTTAATAGAAGTAATTTACAAATCTGTTTAACTTTCATGTACCAAAAAATGTTTTCCATCAGAGTACCCCTTTAATCTACAAATATAAAAGAAAACAGAAGATAAAATGGCCCAATCAAGCCCACAAATGTGTCTAATGTTTGTCTCAGATAGTAACCAATCATAGCTCAGGTTTCTGTCTCATGTCTCTGGTAAAATGAAGGATAAGCTTTGATTGGTTGCTATCAGACAATTTTTTGCCTCAGACAGTATTTCTCTTCAAGCAGTCTCAAAGGAAAAGGCAGATGTTGTGCACTAGAGATGGGCACATTTTTCAAAAATTCTATCCGAATTTTCCAAATCACGGCAAATCACTATTAAAAACAACAGAGAGCCTCAATAGGAGTGCAGAACAATTTTACTTGTCGTAACACGCATAGGAAATGTGCTGGAATAGTGAAATAATACTGTTATTAACTATGATATGCAGATTACAGGCATCGCTATAAGAATCACTGCTGCAGAGCGGCACAATGACAATGAGTCTTGATGTGGCAGCAGGGTCAGGAGATCATATGGCTTCACAATTGAAGGGATTAAAGAGGTTTTTTGAGATGTCAATTTAAGAGTTTAAAGAAATTAATGTGCCACCAGCAGCATGAGATCATATGGCGCACAATGACACAGTGTGGAGGTGACGGCAGCCATTGTAGACCATAAAGTGGCACAATGACAGAGTAGTGTGTCAGTTTGTCCTCCCTCTAAATGTTGCAGACCTGACCCTGGAGGACTACTGAGTAGATCCTGCCAGTATCGTATGCTTGTCTAAAATATTATGCCATGCATGTGTAAGTAAACATGGCTGGTACTGTGAAACTGCATATGAAACTGCAAATGTGTCATTTAATCAGTTAAGGTTTATTTTTATCGCTCCAACCTGTTTCCTTGGATTCTTGTGGTAATTCCAGAGCTAATATATGATGATGAGCAGCTTAAGGAGTGTATGCTTTACGGTGAACCAGGGGCTGAAGTGCATGCAAAGTTTCCTGGCCATTTTTAAGATGTCTTGTAGATGGGTGGAATAACATTTGACCGCTAAGCGGTCACTGAGACCCTAAATTTCCCACCCAATATAAAACTTAACGTTTAATGAGCCAAGATTAAAATAACCTCACACATATTGATCCATAATGCATTGATTGGCATGACACTGCATGCTATAGAAGTGAATTGAAAAAATAGACTGTGGCTGCAGTCCACAGTCTATAGTGTGAGACAATTAAAAATCTAACACATTGCCCGCCCGCCCGACGTTTCGCCACAGGCTGTGGCTTTATCAAGGGCTAAGAGGCAAATGGCGTGCAAACAAGCCTTGCAGGGGTTTAAATAACCTCCTGTCTCTAACGTCATTAGAACATGTCACTTCCTGTATTAACATGACATCTCATTGGTTACAATCACATGCAAACCAATGATTGACCGCTTCCTGGCCAATAGAATTTGGACCAGGATGCATCTTGCTATATTCGTTTGATTGACAGCATCCTTGACCAACCAGCTGAGACCAATCAAGCTTCTGAACTCCTCATTGGTGCCGGAAGCTGTACACGTATGTGCGCCAACGGTCCTGCGCTAACTGATAGCTTCCCGAACCTCCGATATGAACGCATGCGCAGTACGGATGCGCAGAAGAACGTGCGCGAGTACTTAGTCATATACAGCCACTGCTGGGAGGCTGCGCGACAGACATATGCGCCGGTACTTAGCCGATTTGGCATGTGATTCACACATGGCTGTTGTGATAGAGCTGTAATACACAATATAACCACTCATGTGAACAACGACTGCATAGCAAGTAATAACTAATTCGAGAACACTAATTAGGTTACTATCTGGTAATATAGGGCGACCAACCTAGCAACGTAGGTATAGTATCAAGTAAAAATATATTGTTCATAATACCGCTGAATTAGTGTAATCGATAGTCAAAAAGGGGGGAGCAAATACTCATCTGTTCTACATAGATATAGTCATAATTAATATCATCAACGGAAGTAATTCATAAATAGGATTAATAAAGGCTTATAGCGGCTCTTCTATATAGTACCAATTGTAATAAGTGATTCCTGTCCTACAAGAAGGCTGCATAGGTGAAGCCTTCATTCAGTCCATTTGGGCTTTGGGATTTTAATCTCCAAATCCATCGGGCTTCTTCTTGAAGCAGTCTGGTGTTAAGATTGCCACGTCTCGGACCCAGTTTGCACTGGGTAATGCCACAGAAACGTAATTCAAAGGGAGCATCATTGTGTACAGTCCTCATATGCCTAGCAATTGGCGTATCTTGATAGGTGTTAATAGTACTCATGTGTTTTGAAATACGTCTACGCAATTGTTGGACTGTCTTTCCTACATAGATTTTAGGACAATTGCATGTGGCTAGGTACACTACCCCCATCGTTTGACAGGTGATGAAGTCCCTAATTTGATATTTCCGATTATCAATCGGATTGGAGAATTCTTTTGTACGTGGCATAAATTTGCAAAAATTGCACCGTCCACATGGATGTGATCCTTGGATTGATGATTTCAACCAACTGGATGCAGACTCCTCTGCATAAAAACTCCTAACTATTTGATTTTGAATATTAGGTCCTCTACGATAGGTTATGGAAGGGTGAGTAGAGATCACCTCCCTAAGGTCATTGTCCACCTGTAAAATAGACCAATATTTCCTAAGTATATTCATGATTTTTTGATTGTGTTGATCAAAAGTTCCGATACACCTAATGATCTTTTGGCCACTGTTGTCTTTAGCCAATTTATGATCACGTAATAATTCAGATCTCGGAGTCGCCCTAGCTCTGGCGAAGGCCTTGTGAAGGACTTTCTTAGGATAACCTCTATTGGTGAAGCGTCTATACAGGAGATCACATTCTTCTTGAAATTTAAGAGGATCAGAGCAATTCCTTTTGGCTCGTAGATTTTGACTGATTGGGATACCTTTCTTCAATGGTACAGGATGATGACTTTTCCAATCAAGAAAACTATTGGTTGACGTAGGTTTACGATATATGGAAGTGTGAATGTGACCAAGTGAATCAATAGTGATAGTGAGGTCAAGAAAATGAAGAAATTTATCGTGAATTTCAGAAGTAAAGTGCATATTAATATGATTAGTGTTCAGTGCTTGAACAAAGGATTGAAATAATTGTGTAGTGCTGTCCCAAAAAATCAATATATCATCTATATAACGACCCCAAAATAAAATGTGAGAATTGAATTCTTGAAAAGTGTCAGAGAAAACGTGAGTGTCTTCCCACCACCCTAAGAATAAATTAGAATAATTCGGTGCACAAGGAGTGCCCATAGCAGTGCCCTTCAACTGAAAATAAAAGTGCCTATCGAAAAGGAAAAAATTGTGAGTAAGTAGAAAACGTAATAGGGTCAAAACAAATTTGTTGTGTGCTGTATACTGAAGACCTTTAGTAGTTAAAAAATGTTGTACAGCATGAAGTCCCTGTTCATGTTGGATGTTTGTATAAAGAGATTCCACATCCAAACTAGCTATAAGAGTACCTGGAGGGAATGTGATCTCCTGTAATTTCTTCACAGTATCCTTGGTATCCTTAATAAAGGACGGAAGAGAGGAAACAAAAGGGGTCAAGAACTGATCTACATAGTGACTGATATTTTGTGTAATATTGTCACACCCTGAAACAATGGGTCTGCCAGGGATAGGGGAACTCCGTTTGTGCACCTTGGGAAGAGCGTAGAAGGTGGCTATTGTTGGCGATGGATTAAAGAGATATTTAAATTCTTCTTCTGTTATCAATTGGTCTATTCTTGCCTCTTGTAAAATTGTACGTAAATTCTGATTAAACTCCTGAAGTGGGTTATGGTCAAGTTTACGATATGTATCTTTATCATTCAACAGTCTCATCACCATAGCCTTATAATAACTTTTATCCATCAGGACAATGTTTCCTCCTTTATCAGAGGGTTTGCAAACAATCTCATTATTTTGTTGTATTTCATCAAGTGCTCGGATTTCTTCCGTAGATAAGTTAGATGGAATATGGGGAGTCCTTGACCTTAGGGAACTGATCTCGTGTGTAACCATCTTAACGAAAGTATCAATATTAGAGTATTGTGACAAGGATGGTGTAAAACTTGACTTGGGTTTGAGATTAGAGAAGGGAGCTTCAACTGAGACAATTCCTGTCTCACTTTCTTCTTCTAGCTGTTCTAGCATAGTAACAACTTGCTGATCCTGTTGTCTGTTCACAGCAGGATTGGTAGCAAGATTTTTAGCAAGATTTTTGTGAAATTTGTGCAGAGCGAGCTTCCTGCCAAATAAATTTATATCTTTAGTCCAAGTAAAAATATTGCAAGGTGGTGTAGGGGTAAATGATAACCCCTTTTGTAATACGGACAAATGATGTTCATTCAAAACTAGGGATGACAGGTTACAAATTTGCAATTGGTCACTGGTAGCATCAGTTATTGTCTGGGAATTGGATTGTATCCCCATTTGTCGCGATCCCTCAATTGGACGCCTGGTTCTAAAAAAGGATGAGGAGGATTCTGTGGTAGTCCTCCCATATGGGTAATCGTTGGAATGCCAGGTGCCCGTGGGGGAGCTGTTGTTACTATAGGACCAGGTATCACTGGGGTCATATGTACCTCTGCAGGATTGGGTATAGCAGAGGATAAAAATCCATGTGAGTGCATGGAGGGATGACCACCTCCTTGAGTAATATGAGGTGGGCATGGTTGTGAATAGCCTTGTGGTCTAGGGGTATTCTCAGATTTAAAAGTACCAGTATTTTTTCTGTATGGTTGACGTCTCTTATTGCTCCTAGATCTTGATCTAGGGTGAAACCTCTTAGGGCCACTCTGGACGTTAGTACTATCCTCAGTACCTGAGTATTCAGAATCCGAAATGTCTGTATACCTATTACCCTGAAAATCTTGTTGTTGTGATTTTAAATAAATCTGTCCTGTTTCAAAATCCCTTTTGTCTCGTACGTATTTCCTGTGTTTCCTTTCTTTAATCTCACTTAAAAAACTGTCCAGATGTTTCTTAAGTTTTTGCTCCAAAAGAGGATACTCAGGTTGTGTTTGGAATATTTGAATTTCACTAATTTGTGTTTCCAACTGTGTAGCAATTTTTGTAAATGCACCTTTCTCAAAATCTAGTAGATATTGTAACATACGTAAGGAGTTTTCAGTTAAAAGTTGTTGCCAACCTTGTATGAATTCAGTTTCGTTTTGATGTGAGTTAGGAGTGATATTGATTCTTAAACCACGGTAAACAATTTTTTGCTGGAGATATGTTTCGAGACTGGCAATCTCCCACCAGGAACGATAATACTGTTTATAAGTTTTTTGTAAGTCCCTAAAAGCTGAATTTATATCAACTTGATTAAAGGGAAGATTTTGAAGTGAGAAGACATGAGCAGCATCAGCTTTAGAGTGCTCTAAATTAGGTTTGTTGGACAGGAATCCAGCCATCAGTGCATAATAAGCTTGGCGGTCCACAAAAAAGAGTGATTAACTCCAATTAATTAATGCAACAAAAGGGACCTATGAGTGGAGGGTAAATCCAATATTATTAACATTTGACCGCTAAGCGGTCACTGAGACCCTAAATTTCCCACCCAATATAAAACTTAACGTTTAATGAGCCAAGATTAAAATAACCTCACACATATTGATCCATAATGCATTGATTGGCATGACACTGCATGCTATAGAAGTGAATTGAAAAAATAGACTGTGGCTGCAGTCCACAGTCTATAGTGTGAGACAATTAAAAATCTAACACATTGCCCGCCCGCCCGACGTTTCGCCACAGGCTGTGGCTTTATCAAGGGCTAAGAGGCAAATGGCGTGCAAACAAGCCTTGCAGGGGTTTAAATAACCTCCTGTCTCTAACGTCATTAGAACATGTCACTTCCTGTATTAACATGACATCTCATTGGTTACAATCACATGCAAACCAATGATTGACCGCTTCCTGGCCAATAGAATTTGGACCAGGATGCATCTTGCTATATTCGTTTGATTGACAGCATCCTTGACCAACCAGCTGAGACCAATCAAGCTTCTGAACTCCTCATTGGTGCCGGAAGCTGTACACGTATGTGCGCCAACGGTCCTGCGCTAACTGATAGCTTCCCGAACCTCCGATATGAACGCATGCGCAGTACGGATGCGCAGAAGAACGTGCGCGAGTACTTAGTCATATACAGCCACTGCTGGGAGGCTGCGCGACAGACATATGCGCCGGTACTTAGCCGATTTGGCATGTGATTCACACATGGCTGTTGTGATAGAGCTGTAATACACAATATAACCACTCATGTGAACAACGACTGCATAGCAAGTAATAACTAATTCGAGAACACTAATTAGGTTACTATCTGGTAATATAGGGCGACCAACCTAGCAACGTAGGTATAGTATCAAGTAAAAATATATTGTTCATAATACCGCTGAATTAGTGTAATCGATAGTAAAAAAGGGGGGAGCAAATACTCATCTGTTCTACATAGATATAGTCATAATTAATATCATCAACGGAAGTAATTCATAAATAGGATTAATAAAGGCTTATAGCGGCTCTTCTATATAGTACCAATTGTAATAAGTGATTCCTGTCCTACAAGAAGGCTGCATAGGTGAAGCCTTCATTCAGTCCATTTGGGCTTTGGGATTTTAATCTCCAAATCCATCGGGCTTCTTCTTGAAGCAGTCTGGTGTTAAGATTGCCACGTCTCGGACCCAGTTTGCACTGGGTAATGCCACAGAAACGTAATTCAAAGGGAGCATCATTGTGTACAGTCCTCATATGCCTAGCAATTGGCGTATCTTGATAGGTGTTAATAGTACTCATGTGTTTTGAAATACGTCTACGCAATTGTTGGACTGTCTTTCCTACATAGATTTTAGGACAATTGCATGTGGCTAGGTACACTACCCCCATCGTTTGACAGGTGATGAAGTCCCTAATTTGATATTTCCGATTATCAATCGGATTGGAGAATTCTTTTGTACGTGGCATAAATTTGCAAAAATTGCACCGTCCACATGGATGTGATCCTTGGATTGATGATTTCAACCAACTGGATGCAGACTCCTCTGCATAAAAACTCCTAACTATTTGATTTTGAATATTAGGTCCTCTACGATAGGTTATGGAAGGGTGAGTAGAGATCACCTCCCTAAGGTCATTGTCCACCTGTAAAATAGACCAATATTTCCTAAGTATATTCATGATTTTTTGATTGTGTTGATCAAAAGTTCCGATACACCTAATGATCTTTTGGCCACTGTTGTCTTTAGCCAATTTATGATCACGTAATAATTCAGATCTCGGAGTCGCCCTAGCTCTGGCGAAGGCCTTGTGAAGGACTTTCTTAGGATAACCTCTATTGGTGAAGCGTCTATACAGGAGATCACATTCTTCTTGAAATTTAAGAGGATCAGAGCAATTCCTTTTGGCTCGTAGATATTGACTGATTGGGATACCTTTCTTCAATGGTACAGGATGATGACTTTTCCAATCAAGAAAACTATTGGTTGACGTAGGTTTACGATATATGGAAGTGTGAATGTGACCAAGTGAATCAATAGTGATAGTGAGGTCAAGAAAATGAAGAAATTTATCGTGAATTTCAGAAGTAAAGTGCATATTAATATGATTAGTGTTCAGTGCTTGAACAAAGGATTGAAATAATTGTGTAGTGCTGTCCCAAAAAATCAATATATCATCTATATAACGACCCCAAAATAAAATGTGAGAATTGAATTCTTGAAAAGTGTCAGAGAAAACGTGAGTGTCTTCCCACCACCCTAAGAATAAATTAGAATAATTCGGTGCACAAGGAGTGCCCATAGCAGTGCCCTTCAACTGAAAATAAAAGTGCCTATCGAAAAGGAAAAAATTGTGAGTAAGTAGAAAACGTAATAGGGTCAAAACAAATTTGTTGTGTGCTGTATACTGAAGACCTTTAGTAGTTAAAAAATGTTGTACAGCATGAAGTCCCTGTTCATGTTGGATGTTTGTATAAAGAGATTCCACATCCAAACTAGCTATAAGAGTACCTGGAGGGAATGTGATCTCCTGTAATTTCTTCACAGTATCCTTGGTATCCTTAATAAAGGACGGAAGAGAGGAAACAAAAGGGGTCAAGAACTGATCTACATAGTGACTGATATTTTGTGTAATATTGTCACACCCTGAAACAATGGGTCTGCCAGGGATAGGGGAACTCCGTTTGTGCACCTTGGGAAGAGCGTAGAAGGTGGCTATTGTTGGCGATGGATTAAAGAGATATTTAAATTCTTCTTCTGTTATCAATTGGTCTATTCTTGCCTCTTGTAAAATTGTACGTAAATTCTGATTAAACTCCTGAAGTGGGTTATGGTCAAGTTTACGATATGTATCTTTATCATTCAACAGTCTCATCACCATAGCCTTATAATAACTTTTATCCATCAGGACAATGTTTCCTCCTTTATCAGAGGGTTTGCAAACAATCTCATTATTTTGTTGTATTTCATCAAGTGCTCGGATTTCTTCCGTAGATAAGTTAGATGGAATATGGGGAGTCCTTGACCTTAGGGAACTGATCTCGTGTGTAACCATCTTAACGAAAGTATCAATATTAGAGTATTGTGACAAGGATGGTGTAAAACTTGACTTGGGTTTGAGATTAGAGAAGGGAGCTTCAACTGAGACAATTCCTGTCTCACTTTCTTCTTCTAGCTGTTCTAGCATAGTAACAACTTGCTGATCCTGTTGTCTGTTCACAGCAGGATTGGTAGCAAGATTTTTAGCAAGATTTTTGTGAAATTTGTGCAGAGCGAGCTTCCTGCCAAATAAATTTATATCTTTAGTCCAAGTAAAAATATTGCAAGGTGGTGTAGGGGTAAATGATAACCCCTTTTGTAATACGGACAAATGATGTTCATTCAAAACTAGGGATGACAGGTTACAAATTTGCAATTGGTCACTGGTAGCATCAGTTATTGTCTGGGAATTGGATTGTATCCCCATTTGTCACGATCCCTCAATTGGACGCCTGGTTCTAAAAAAGGATGAGGAGGATTCTGTGGTAGTCCTCCCATATGGGTAATCGTTGGAATGCCAGGTGCCCGTGGGGGAGCTGTTGTTACTATAGGACCAGGTATCACTGGGGTCATATGTACCTCTGCAGGATTGGGTATAGCAGAGGATAAAAATCCATGTGAGTGCATGGAGGGATGACCACCTCCTTGAGTAATATGAGGTGGGCATGGTTGTGAATAGCCTTGTGGTCTAGGGGTATTCTCAGATTTAAAAGTACCAGTATTTTTTCTGTATGGTTGACGTCTCTTATTGCTCCTAGATCTTGATCTAGGGTGAAACCTCTTAGGGCCACTCTGGACGTTAGTACTATCCTCAGTACCTGAGTATTCAGAATCCGAAATGTCTGTATACCTATTACCCTGAAAATCTTGTTGTTGTGATTTTAAATAAATCTGTCCTGTTTCAAAATCCCTTTTGTCTCGTACGTATTTCCTGTGTTTCCTTTCTTTAATCTCACTTAAAAAACTGTCCAGATGTTTCTTAAGTTTTTGCTCCAAAAGAGGATACTCAGGTTGTGTTTGGAATATTTGAATTTCACTAATTTGTGTTTCCAACTGTGTAGCAATTTTTGTAAATGCACCTTTCTCAAAATCTAGTAGATATTGTAACATACGTAAGGAGTTTTCAGTTAAAAGTTGTTGCCAACCTTGTATGAATTCAGTTTCGTTTTGATGTGAGTTAGGAGTGATATTGATTCTTAAACCACGGTAAACAATTTTTTGCTGGAGATATGTTTCGAGACTGGCAATCTCCCACCAGGAACGATAATACTGTTTATAAGTTTTTTGTAAGTCCCTAAAAGCTGAATTTATATCAACTTGATTAAAGGGAAGATTTTGAAGTGAGAAGACATGAGCAGCATCAGCTTTAGAGTGCTCTAAATTAGGTTTGTTGGACAGGAATCCAGCCATCAGTGCATAATAAGCTTGGCGGTCCACAAAAAAGAGTGATTAACTCCAATTAATTAATGCAACAAAAGGGACCTATGAGTGGAGGGTAAATCCAATATTATTAACATTTGACCGCTAAGCGGTCACTGAGACCCTAAATTTCCCACCCAATATAAAACTTAACGTTTAATGAGCCAAGATTAAAATAACCTCACACATATTGATCCATAATGCATTGATTGGCATGACACTGCATGCTATAGAAGTGAATTGAAAAAATAGACTGTGGCTGCAGTCCACAGTCTATAGTGTGAGACAATTAAAAATCTAACACATTGCCCGCCCGCCCGACGTTTCGCCACAGGCTGTGGCTTTATCAAGGGCTAAGAGGCAAATGGCGTGCAAACAAGCCTTGCAGGGGTTTAAATAACCTCCTGTCTCTAACGTCATTAGAACATGTCACTTCCTGTATTAACATGACATCTCATTGGTTACAATCACATGCAAACCAATGATTGACCGCTTCCTGGCCAATAGAATTTGGACCAGGATGCATCTTGCTATATTCGTTTGATTGACAGCATCCTTGACCAACCAGCTGAGACCAATCAAGCTTCTGAACTCCTCATTGGTGCCGGAAGCTGTACACGTATGTGCGCCAACGGTCCTGCGCTAACTGATAGCTTCCCGAACCTCCGATATGAACGCATGCGCAGTACGGATGCGCAGAAGAACGTGCGCGAGTACTTAGTCATATACAGCCACTGCTGGGAGGCTGCGCGACAGACATATGCGCCGGTACTTAGCCGATTTGGCATGTGATTCACACATGGCTGTTGTGATAGAGCTGTAATACACAATATAACCACTCATGTGAACAACGACTGCATAGCAAGTAATAACTAATTCGAGAACACTAATTAGGTTACTATCTGGTAATATAGGGCGACCAACCTAGCAACGTAGGTATAGTATCAAGTAAAAATATATTGTTCATAATACCGCTGAATTAGTGTAATCGATAGTAAAAAAGGGGGGAGCAAATACTCATCTGTTCTACATAGATATAGTCATAATTAATATCATCAACGGAAGTAATTCATAAATAGGATTAATAAAGGCTTATAGCGGCTCTTCTATATAGTACCAATTGTAATAAGTGATTCCTGTCCTACAAGAAGGCTGCATAGGTGAAGCCTTCATTCAGTCCATTTGGGCTTTGGGATTTTAATCTCCAAATCCATCGGGCTTCTTCTTGAAGCAGTCTGGTGTTAAGATTGCCACGTCTCGGACCCAGTTTGCACTGGGTAATGCCACAGAAACGTAATTCAAAGGGAGCATCATTGTGTACAGTCCTCATATGCCTAGCAATTGGCGTATCTTGATAGGTGTTAATAGTACTCATGTGTTTTGAAATACGTCTACGCAATTGTTGGACTGTCTTTCCTACATAGATTTTAGGACAATTGCATGTGGCTAGGTACACTACCCCCATCGTTTGACAGGTGATGAAGTCCCTAATTTGATATTTCCGATTATCAATCGGATTGGAGAATTCTTTTGTACGTGGCATAAATTTGCAAAAATTGCACCGTCCACATGGATGTGATCCTTGGATTGATGATTTCAACCAACTGGATGCAGACTCCTCTGCATAAAAACTCCTAACTATTTGATTTTGAATATTAGGTCCTCTACGATAGGTTATGGAAGGGTGAGTAGAGATCACCTCCCTAAGGTCATTGTCCACCTGTAAAATAGACCAATATTTCCTAAGTATATTCATGATTTTTTGATTGTGTTGATCAAAAGTTCCGATACAGGTACTTCATCACCTGTCAAACGATGGGGGTAGTGTACCTAGCCACATGCAATTGTCCTAAAATCTATGTAGGAAAGACAGTCCAACAATTGCGTAGACGTATTTCAAAACACATGAGTACTATTAACACCTATCAAGATACGCCAATTGCTAGGCATATGAGGACTGTACACAATGATGCTCCCTTTGAATTACGTTTCTGTGGCATTACCCAGTGCAAACTGGGTCCGAGACGTGGCAATCTTAACACCAGACTGCTTCAAGAAGAAGCCCGATGGATTTGGAGATTAAAATCCCAAAGCCCAAATGGACTGAATGAAGGCTTCACCTATGCAGCCTTCTTGTAGGACAGGAATCACTTATTACAATTGGTACTATATAGAAGAGCCGCTATAAGCCTTTATTAATCCTATTTATGAATTACTTCCGTTGATGATATTAATTATGACTATATCTATGTAGAACAGATGAGTATTTGCTCCCCCCTTTTTTACTATCGATTACACTAATTCAGCGGTATTATGAACAATATATTTTTACTTGATACTATACCTACGTTGCTAGGTTGGTCGCCCTATATTACCAGATAGTAACCTAATTAGTGTTCTCGAATTAGTTATTACTTGCTATGCAGTCGTTGTTCACATGAGTGGTTATATTGTGTATTACAGCTCTATCACAACAGCCATGTGTGAATCACATGCCAAATCGGCTAAGTACCGGCGCATATGTCTGTCGCGCAGCCTCCCAGCAGTGGCTGTATATGACTAAGTACTCGCGCACGTTCTTCTGCGCATCCGTACTGCGCATGCGTTCATATCGGAGGTTCGGGAAGCTATCAGTTAGCGCAGGACCGTTGGCGCACATACGTGTACAGCTTCCGGCACCAATGAGGAGTTCAGAAGCTTGATTGGTCTCAGCTGGTTGGTCAAGGATGCTGTCAATCAAACGAATATAGCAAGATGCATCCTGGTCCAAATTCTATTGGCCAGGAAGCGGTCAATCATTGGTTTGCATGTGATTGTAACCAATGAGATGTCATGTTAATACAGGAAGTGACATGTTCTAATGACGTTAGAGACAGGAGGTTATTTAAACCCCTGCAAGGCTTGTTTGCACGCCATTTGCCTCTTAGCCCTTGATAAAGCCACAGCCTGTGGCGAAACGTCGGGCGGGCGGGCAATGTGTTAGATTTTTAATTGTCTCACACTATAGACTGTGGACTGCAGCCACAGTCTATTTTTTCAATTCACTTCTATAGCATGCAGTGTCATGCCAATCAATGCATTATGGATCAATATGTGTGAGGTTATTTTAATCTTGGCTCATTAAACGTTAAGTTTTATATTGGGTGGGAAATTTAGGGTCTCAGTGACCGCTTAGCGGTCAAATGTTAATAATATTGGATTTACCCTCCACTCATAGGTCCCTTTTGTTGCATTAATTAATTGGAGTTAATCACTCTTTTTTGTGGACCGCCAAGCTTATTATGCACTGATGGCTGGATTCCTGTCCAACAAACCTAATTTAGAGCACTCTAAAGCTGATGCTGCTCATGTCTTCTCACTTCAAAATCTTCCCTTTAATCAAGTTGATATAAATTCAGCTTTTAGGGACTTACAAAAAACTTATAAACAGTATTATCGTTCCTGGTGGGAGATTGCCAGTCTCGAAACATATCTCCAGCAAAAAATTGTTTACCGTGGTTTAAGAATCAATATCACTCCTAACTCACATCAAAACGAAACTGAATTCATACAAGGTTGGCAACAACTTTTAACTGAAAACTCCTTACGTATGTTACAATATCTACTAGATTTTGAGAAAGGTGCATTTACAAAAATTGCTACACAGTTGGAAACACAAATTAGTGAAATTCAAATATTCCAAACACAACCTGAGTATCCTCTTTTGGAGCAAAAACTTAAGAAACATCTGGACAGTTTTTTAAGTGAGATTAAAGAAAGGAAACACAGGAAATACGTACGAGACAAAAGGGATTTTGAAACAGGACAGATTTATTTAAAATCACAACAACAAGATTTTCAGGGTAATAGGTATACAGACATTTCGGATTCTGAATACTCAGGTACTGAGGATAGTACTAACGTCCAGAGTGGCCCTAAGAGGTTTCACCCTAGATCAAGATCTAGGAGCAATAAGAGACGTCAACCATACAGAAAAAATACTGGTACTTTTAAATCTGAGAATACCCCTAGACCACAAGGCTATTCACAACCATGCCCACCTCATATTACTCAAGGAGGTGGTCATCCCTCCATGCACTCACATGGATTTTTATCCTCTGCTATACCCAATCCTGCAGAGGTACATATGACCCCAGTGATACCTGGTCCTATAGTAACAACAGCTCCCCCACGGGCACCTGGCATTCCAACGATTACCCATATGGGAGGACTACCACAGAATCCTCCTCATCCTTTTTTAGAACCAGGCGTCCAATTGAGGGATCGCGACAAATGGGGATACAATCCAATTCCCAGACAATAACTGATGCTACCAGTGACCAATTGCAAATTTGTAACCTGTCATCCCTAGTTTTGAATGAACATCATTTGTCCGTATTACAAAAGGGGTTATCATTCACCCCTACACCACCTTGCAATATTTTTACTTGGACTAAAGATATAAATTTATTTGGCAGGAAGCTCGCTCTGCACAAATTTCACAAAAATCTTGCTAAAAATCTTGCTACCAATCCTGCTGTGAACAGACAACAGGATCAGCAAGTTGTTACTATGCTAGAACAGCTAGAAGAAGAAAGTGAGACAGGAATTGTCTCAGTTGAAGCTCCCTTCTCTAATCTCAAACCCAAGTCAAGTTTTACACCATCCTTGTCACAATACTCTAATATTGATACTTTCGTTAAGATGGTTACACACGAGATCAGTTCCCTAAGGTCAAGGACTCCCCATATTCCATCTAACTTATCTACGGAAGAAATCCGAGCACTTGATGAAATACAACAAAATAATGAGATTGTTTGCAAACCCTCTGATAAAGGAGGAAACATTGTCCTGATGGATAAAAGTTATTATAAGGCTATGGTGATGAGACTGTTGAATGATAAAGATACATATCGTAAACTTGACCATAACCCACTTCAGGAGTTTAATCAGAATTTACGTACAATTTTACAAGAGGCAAGAATAGACCAATTGATAACAGAAGAAGAATTTAAATATCTCTTTAATCCATCGCCAACAATAGCCACCTTCTACGCTCTTCCCAAGGTGCACAAACGGAGTTCCCCTATCCCTGGCAGACCCATTGTTTCAGGGTGTGACAATATTACACAAAATATCAGTCACTATGTAGATCAGTTCTTGACCCCTTTTGTTTCCTCTCTTCCGTCCTTTATTAAGGATACCAAGGATACTGTGAAGAAATTACAGGAGATCACATTCCCTCCAGGTACTCTTATAGCTAGTTTGGATGTGGAATCTCTTTATACAAACATCCAACATGAACAGGGACTTCATGCTGTACAACATTTTTTAACTACTAAAGGTCTTCAGTATACAGCACACAACAAATTTGTTTTGACCCTATTACGTTTTCTACTTACTCACAATTTTTTCCTTTTCGATAGGCACTTTTATTTTCAGTTGAAGGGCACTGCTATGGGCACTCCTTGTGCACCGAATTATTCTAATTTATTCTTAGGGTGGTGGGAAGACACTCACGTTTTCTCTGACACTTTTCAAGAATTCAATTCTCACATTTTATTTTGGGGTCGTTATATAGATGATATATTGATTTTTTGGGACAGCACTACACAATTATTTCAATCCTTTGTTCAAGCACTGAACACTAATCATATTAATATGCACTTTACTTCTGAAATTCACGATAAATTTCTTCATTTTCTTGACCTCACTATCACTATTGATTCACTTGGTCACATTCACACTTCCATATATCGTAAACCTACGTCAACCAATAGTTTTCTTGATTGGAAAAGTCATCATCCTGTACCATTGAAGAAAGGTATCCCAATCAGTCAATATCTACGAGCCAAAAGGAATTGCTCTGATCCTCTTAAATTTCAAGAAGAATGTGATCTCCTGTATAGACGCTTCACCAATAGAGGTTATCCTAAGAAAGTCCTTCACAAGGCCTTCGCCAGAGCTAGGGCGACTCCGAGATCTGAATTATTACGTGATCATAAATTGGCTAAAGACAACAGTGGCCAAAAGATCATTAGGTGTATCGGAACTTTTGATCAACACAATCAAAAAATCATGAATATACTTAGGAAATATTGGTCTATTTTACAGGTGGACAATGACCTTAGGGAGGTGATCTCTACTCACCCTTCCATAACCTATCGTAGAGGACCTAATATTCAAAATCAAATAGTTAGGAGTTTTTATGCAGAGGAGTCTGCATCCAGTTGGTTGAAATCATCAATCCAAGGATCACATCCATGTGGACGGTGCAATTTTTGCAAATTTATGCCACGTACAAAAGAATTCTCCAATCCGATTGATAATCGGAAATATCAAATTAGGGACTTCATCACCTGTCAAACGATGGGGGTAGTGTACCTAGCCACATGCAATTGTCCTAAAATCTATGTAGGAAAGACAGTCCAACAATTGCGTAGACGTATTTCAAAACACATGAGTACTATTAACACCTATCAAGATACGCCAATTGCTAGGCATATGAGGACTGTACACAATGATGCTCCCTTTGAATTACGTTTCTGTGGCATTACCCAGTGCAAACTGGGTCCGAGACGTGGCAATCTTAACACCAGACTGCTTCAAGAAGAAGCCCGATGGATTTGGAGATTAAAATCCCAAAGCCCAAATGGACTGAATGAAGGCTTCACCTATGCAGCCTTCTTGTAGGACAGGAATCACTTATTACAATTGGTACTATATAGAAGAGCCGCTATAAGCCTTTATTAATCCTATTTATGAATTACTTCCGTTGATGATATTAATTATGACTATATCTATGTAGAACAGATGAGTATTTGCTCCCCCTTTTTTACTATCGATTACACTAATTCAGCGGTATTATGAACAATATATTTTTACTTGATACTATACCTACGTTGCTAGGTTGGTCGCCCTATATTACCAGATAGTAACCTAATTAGTGTTCTCGAATTAGTTATTACTTGCTATGCAGTCGTTGTTCACATGAGTGGTTATATTGTGTATTACAGCTCTATCACAACAGCCATGTGTGAATCACATGCCAAATCGGCTAAGTACCGGCGCATATGTCTGTCGCGCAGCCTCCCAGCAGTGGCTGTATATGACTAAGTACTCGCGCACGTTCTTCTGCGCATCCGTACTGCGCATGCGTTCATATCGGAGGTTCGGGAAGCTATCAGTTAGCGCAGGACCGTTGGCGCACATACGTGTACAGCTTCCGGCACCAATGAGGAGTTCAGAAGCTTGATTGGTCTCAGCTGGTTGGTCAAGGATGCTGTCAATCAAACGAATATAGCAAGATGCATCCTGGTCCAAATTCTATTGGCCAGGAAGCGGTCAATCATTGGTTTGCATGTGATTGTAACCAATGAGATGTCATGTTAATACAGGAAGTGACATGTTCTAATGACGTTAGAGACAGGAGGTTATTTAAACCCCTGCAAGGCTTGTTTGCACGCCATTTGCCTCTTAGCCCTTGATAAAGCCACAGCCTGTGGCGAAACGTCGGGCGGGCGGGCAATGTGTTAGATTTTTAATTGTCTCACACTATAGACTGTGGACTGCAGCCACAGTCTATTTTTTCAATTCACTTCTATAGCATGCAGTGTCATGCCAATCAATGCATTATGGATCAATATGTGTGAGGTTATTTTAATCTTGGCTCATTAAACGTTAAGTTTTATATTGGGTGGGAAATTTAGGGTCTCAGTGACCGCTTAGCGGTCAAATGTTAATAATATTGGATTTACCCTCCACTCATAGGTCCCTTTTGTTGCGTAGATGGGTGGAAGACTTAGGGAACCTCTTGCCAGATTGAACAGTGTGCCATGTTATGGTTTATTTTTATTGTTTCCTTGGAGCCGGGATGTGGCAGTAGCCTGACGAGACCATTGGGCCTCACAATTGAAGAGATTAAAGAGATTTTTTAAATGTCAATTGAAGATTTTGAAGACATTAAGTTTAATGTGCCAGCAGAATAAAGAGATCACATGGCGGAACAATGACACAACCTGGAGGTGGCAGCAGCCCATGTAGGTCGCAGAACGGCACAATGACAGAGCCTGGAGGTGGCAGCAGCATGACAAGACCATAGGGCATCACAATTACAGAGCCTGGCGGTGGCAGCAGCATGAGGAGACCATATAGTGGCACAATGACAGAGCCTGGAGGTGGCAGCAGCAGCATGGGGAGATCATATGGTGGCACAATGACAGAGCCTGGAGGTGGCACAGCAGCAGCAAGAGTCCTGAAAGTGACCCGGTAATAGAGTAGGGCAGTGGGTGGCAATACCAGTAACCGCCGATGAAGGTGTGTAAAAGTAGGGGCACTTGGCATCTGATGTGTGGCATCAGGTGGGTGGCAGGATCAGAATAATAGCTGAGGCAGGTAGGCAGAAGAAACCGGCCTCTTTTATCAAAATGTTGGTGTGGCACCATGGATAATGTAGTCTGATGTATCAAGCATTGGTTGGTGGAACTCTTAGCTGATCCAAACCTGGATCATCTTGACAAAGGTCAGTCTCTCCACATTTTTGGTGGACAGATGAGTTCTTCTTGGAGTTACTATGGCCCCTGCCGCACTAAACACGCACTCTGATACCACATTACTGGCTCGGCAGGACAGCTTTTCCAGGGCAAACTCTGCTAGTTGCAGTCATAAATCCAGTTTGGCTGCCCAGAAGTCCAGCGGATCTTCAATGTGGGTTGGCAGGGTCATTTCCAAGCATGCCACCACCTGCTGGTTCAGGTCCTGCTCAAGGTCTACCTGCTGCTGCTGATTAGTTTCTTCCCTTTGCGGGTGAAGAAAGCTACTCATTAGCGACTGTGGACTCAGGCTGCTGCTGATGGATCTGGTACTGCTCCTGCCACCCCACCCCTCCCCAGCAGCCATGGCAGTGGAAGGCCCCAAAGCCACGACCACAAGGTGGGAATCCGTGTGTGGGCGGTCAGTCACTCAAGAAAAAGGTAGACTAGATGAAAGACATTGATCCCGTCCTCAGCCGGTATGCATCATTCTGCTCTGACTGAACTCAACTCACTCGTTAACTAACTATCACCTCCTTGTGTTCGTGTGGAATATTATGCACAAGTTCTGCTAGAGTAAACCTACCCTTGGAGTATAAGTGTCTTTTTGGCTAGCTCAGTTATTTAGTGTACAGGAATGAGTGAGCCTCTCCCATACAGTTGTATTTTGTCCAAATAGTTTTTTGTACTGCTTGTCTGAGACTTCACTATAAGAACAATAATTATTATACATTCTCAAACTACAAAAAAAAGCAACATTTAGTGGTTTTTAATCTCTTCAGGATGGAGGGCGTATTCATACGCCCTGCATCCTGAGTCCTTAAGGGAGTAGGGAATACAGGTACACCCGTGGGAATTCCGGTCCCCGCCACTAGCCGGTCGGGGATCAAACTGGGATGCCTGCTGAAATCATTCAGCAGGCATTCCGGGACATCGCTGAGGGGGTCCTTGCAAAACTACAACTCCCATGCTGGGATTTCTAGTTTTGCAACATCTGGAGGGCCACAGTTTGGAGATCACTGTGCGCTTGTTTCTAAATCTTGCAAAACTACAACTCCCAGTATGCAAGAACAGCAATCGGCTGTCTTGCCATGCTGGGAGTTGTAGTTGCGTACCTCCAGCTGTTATATAACTACATCTCCAAGCATGCTCTTGGGCGATCAATACATGGTGGGAGTTGTAGTTTTGCAACAGCTGGAGGCACACTGGTTGGAAAATACTGAGTTAGGTAACAGAACCTAACTAAAGGTTTACCAACCAGTGTGCCTCCAGCTGTTGCAAAAGTACAACTCACAGCATGCACAGTCTGTCAGTGCATGCTGGGAGTGGTAGTTTTGCAAAAGTTGGAGGTTTGCCCCCCCATGTGAATGTACAAGGTACATTCCCACGGGCGGGTTTGCAGTGAGTTTCCTCCTTCAAGTTTGAGCCGCAGCGCAGACTCCTAACTGGAAACTCACTGTAAACCCACCCGTGTGAATGTACCCTAAAAACACTAAACTAACACATAATAAAGGGTAAAACACTACATATACATCCCCTTACACTGTCCCCCAATAAAAATGAAAAACGTATCGTACGGCAGTGTTTCCAAAACGGAGCCTCCAGCTGTTGCAAAACAACAAATCCCAGCATTTCCGGACAACCATTGACTGTCCAGGCATGCTGGAAGTTTAGCAACAGCTGGATGCACCCTGTTTGTGAATCACTGGCGTAGAATACCCCTATGTCCACCCCTATGCAATCCCTAATTTAGTCCTCAAATGCACATGGCACTCTCTCATTTCGGAGCCCTGTCGCATTTCAAGGAAACAATTTAGGGTCACATATGGGGTATTTCCATACTCGGGAGCAATTGCATTACAAATGTTGTAGGGCTTTTTCTCCTTTTATCCCTTATGAAAAGGAAAAGTTGGGGTCTACACCAGCCTGTTAGTGTAAAAAATTTTTTTTTACACTAACATGCTGGTGTTGCCCCATACTTTTTATTTTCACAAGAAGTAAAAGGAAACAAATACCCCCAAAATTTGTAACACAATTTCTCCTGGGGACGTAAATACCCCATATGTGTGCATAAAAGGCTCTGCGGGCGCATAACAAGGCTCAGGAGTGAGAGCGCACTATGTACATTTGAGGCCAAAATTGGTGATTTGCACAGGGATGGCTGATTTTACAGCGGTTCTGAAATAAATGCACTAAAATAAATAAATCTTCTCATGGAACGTAACAAGGGGTATAGTGAGCGAGGGGGTCGTCGAACTGAAAGGCTGTGTAAACTCAGAGCTCCTGCTGTAACACCGGGCAATATGTACTTTTCTCTCTGCCAGCGACTCTCGGCTTACTCCAAAAGCTGCATCTACCATCATGGCGACACAGGGCAGAAAGAGAGACCACAAAAGAGGGGGATGTCAAAGCTTAACTGACTTTTTCCACCTCAGAGACTCGGCCCGCAAGTCCTCCCAAGATGGCGCCGCTGCGCGCCCCTCGCAAGCCACGGCGGGAAGAAACAGGCAGAGACAGCCCTTATCATTCCTTACCTTCTACTCAGGTTAACCAAACCCTAGTCTTTGAAGTGGCGTCGCCCTGGAGTTCCCCAACATCCTCAGATCATCTGCCGGCGGCAAGAGGTGAGAAGGAGCCTGAAGCCGGGAGCCTTACAGACGCGCCAGCAGCTGCGGACGGTGAGTGGGACCCTGATGCAGCAGTGTCACCAGCCTCTCCCCAGGTCAGTCCGCAGAAGCAAAAACTCTGTCTGATTGCCCCAGACGGTGATTCAGCATTAGAGCGGGACTGTGGCTCTCCGTTTGACTCTGACCTGTTCTCCTCACTACAAACCTAGGACGCGGCAGTGTCAGACACAATGTTAAAGCAAATGCTGCAACTACTGCACAGCTCCCTCCAGGCTGATTTTAGCAATTCATTGAAACCTCTCCATGCTTCAGCTGCGATGTTAGAACAGAAAGTATGCCATGCAGAATCTCAACTGTTCACATTTGCTACGGCCCATAACGAGCTTCAGGAAGCCCACAATGCTTTAGATGGAAAAGTTGATGCATTACATGTAAAGATGGCGGACTCTGAGGATCGCAATAGGCGAAACAATGTGAAATTTAGGGGAATCCCAGAGGACATACCTGGCTCCCAATTGATCACATATGTAAAACAACTAACCAAGCACCTACTTCCTGACCTGGAGACATATGAATACAGTGTGGACAGAGCTCATAGAGTGGCAAAGCCGCGATCTTTGCCTGAGGATCTTCCTAGAGATGTCTTAGCGAGGTTCACATTTTTTCAAACCAAGGACTTGTTGCTACAATATTCCCGCAGACACCCTGCTCTTCCAGAACCCTATGAAGACATAAAGTTGTTTGCAGACTTATCCGCAGCTACGCTCCAAGCTAGGCGCAGTTTTGGCCCCCTGACTGAAACTCTTAGAAACCTTGGAGTCCCCTACCGGTGGGGCTTCCCTGCGAAAATCCTCATAAACAGACAGGGAAAAATTTACGCCTCACAGAATGTTGACATGGGTCTGTCTGTTTTGAAAGACTGGGGCATGATGCCTGATGGGGAGGACCCAGCCCCTCCTAGATCTGCCTCGCCCAGCATGAGAAATCCGGAGTGAGACTTATATAATATTGGTTTAATCCTCTACTTTTTCCCTAACATCAATGTTAAAGTGACCCGGTGATATGGCTCAAAGCAACCTACTTGACCACTAACTGACTTTTTCTCCCCACATCCACTGATACAGTGTAATATTGAGAGCCACCTTCACCGTTTTATTTGTCATTTACATTTCCTTGCTGAAGTGATTGTTCTTCTCTATGTTAACATTTTCTTCTTTCTTATACTTTTAGTTTGCTTTACAGTGTGACATCCCCGTCTGTGGCTCTAAGAGCCAAGTCAGGTTTTTAAATGGTACCAGCTATGTCCTGTGTGCGTCGACCATCTCTAGGATATTGAGGTCAGTGTGTGACATCCTTGTCTGTACCACTAGATGGTCAGTCAAGTTTTTAACTCTTCCCTCCTTCATACCATTGCCTTTTCTTTACTTCCTGTGGTAGCCATGAGTTTGATCCTGCTGTCCCTGAATGTGAACGGGCTTAATAGCCCTCAAAAGAGACACTTGGTATGGCGTGAGGTGGAGAGGCGAGATGAATCCATAATCTTCCTGCAAGAGACCCATATTTCCTCTACTAATCCTCCCACCTTACGTCATAAGAGGTTCCCCATAGTTATAACTTCTAATTTTGAAAAGAAAAAAAGGGGAGTCCTAATTGCTTTCAGGAATGATTTAGCTGTTTCCATCTCAAGACAACTTATAGATCCACAGAGTAGGTATATCATCCTGGTGTGTAGCATCAACAATGTGTCTTACACATTGGTAAACCTATATGCCCCAAACCACAGACGAAGTCGCTTTCTGAAGAAGGTATTCAAGTTGGTAGCTGAAAATAGAGTGAGCGAAGTGATCATGTGTGGCAACTTTAATTCTGTGCCTAATCCAGGCCTTGATTTATCTAAAATAGATGGGAAGCGTTCTTATTACTTAGACGGGATCCTAAAAGAAAATGATCTTTTTGACGCATGGTGTCTACACCACGCTTCAGAATGCCACTTTACCTATTTTTCTCCCCGATTTCATACATATTCAAAAATTGATCTGATTCTCATCTCCAGAGGACTGATAGAGAGAGTTGATAGGACGAACATAGGTGAGCTTACGTGGTCAGACCATGCGTCTACGCTCATTTCCTTGACAGACGCTAGGCCCACTCACAGGGATTTTGTGTGGCGTGCAAACTCCTGTATTATTGCGCACTCCCAGCATAGCACTACAATAGAAAAAGCACTAACTGAATACTTTCACCTTAATCAAACCCCAGATGTCTCACCAACAACCTTGTGGCTAGCACATAAGTTAGTGATAAGGGGGGATTTTATCCGCCTTGGCTCCACCCTTAAGAAACAGCGAATGAGAGAGTTACAGGAGGCATTGGACAGGATGGTGGTGTTGGAATCCCTACATAAAGTTGATCCCCTCCCAGATACCCTTTCTACCCTCCTACAGGCTAGAACAAAAGTGAGACAGCTGCTTCTCTACCAATTTGATAAGGACTTTCGTAAATCTAAATGTCGTTTTTACACTCAGGACAATAAGCCGGGCTCCATGTTAGAGAGACGGCTTAAACCTTCTCTAGCCAAGAGTAGAATTGCTGCCATGACTCACCCTAAGTCGGGCAGAACAGTTCTTTCCCCACGGGAGATTGCGAACGCATTTCAGGCATACTACAGTGACCTCTATAACTTGCGAGAGGACCCCCAGACGCCCCAGCCGACACAACCCTCTATTAATACTTTTCTACACTCTATGAAACTTCCCCGCCTATCTACTTCTTCTTTGCAGTCCCTAAATTCTCCTATCTCGTTACAGGAAGTGCTAACGGCCATATAGTCTCTACCCTCACATAAAGCTCCCGGATCTGACGGACTACCTAAGAAATATTTTAAGAGATATAGCGAGGTACTAGCACCACATCTACTGACTGTCTTTAATACAGCTATGGTCACGGGCTCCCTCCCGCAAGAAATGCTAACTGCACTGATTACTACTATACCCAAACCAGGCAAATCACCAGACGTGACTTCAAATTACAGGCCAATCTCCCTATTAAACGGAGACGTAAAAATATACGCCAAAATCCTAGCTTCTAGATTAATGCCTATCCTACCTACCCTGATAAATGCAGACCAGGTGGGCTTTATCTCAGGCCGTCAAGGCCCTGATAATACTAGAAGGATATTGTCCTTGATTCAATAGTGTGAGAAACGAAAATCCCCTGCTGCTTTTTTAAGAAGGCGTTCGACAGGGTGAACTGGCAATATGCTTTCTCTGTACTGGAGACTTTTGGTTTTTCCGGAGCCATATTAAGTGCCATTAAAGCTTTATACTCCGCTCCAGCGGCTATGGTGTTTGCCAATGGAGCCCTTTCCAGCCGGTTCACCCTGTCGAACGGTACCAGGCAGGGATGCCCTTTTTCGCCCCTTCTCTTTGTCCTCACGGTCAAACCTCTGGCTCAAAGGATAAGAGAACAAACTGACATCCATGGGATACGGGTGGGGGACAGAGATCACAAACTAGCGTTATTTGCAGATGACGTCATACTGACCTTAACAAATGTCCCTACTTCCCTGCCCTCCTTATTCTCTCTGCTGGAAGAGTTCAGTAAAGTATCTTTCTATAAACTTAACTCCTCGAAATCACAGATCTTACTGTTCAACTTGTCGCAAGAAGAAGTAGGATCTCTTAAACAGGAATTTGAGCTTGACTGGCAGACAGAAGCGATAACATATCTAGGTATTAAATTGACTTCCCCTTCTAAGCAAACCTTCCACACTAACTTTCTTCCTTTAGCTGCTTCTATATCGGCTTCTTTATTGTCCTACTCCAAACAAATAGTCTCATGGCTGGGGCGCCTGGCGGCCTTCAAAATGCTTCTCCTCCCGAGTATCTTTTTAGGACCCTACCAGTTAATATCCCTAAAACCTTTTTTTGCCTCCTTGAACAGGGATATCTCTAAATTCATCTGGGCAAATGGGAAACCCAGAGTGGCCCATAAACTCATGACATTACACCCTGATGCTGGAGGCCTTGGCCTTCCACATATTGAGGACTACCATAGGGCTTGCATACTAGACCAGCTGCAGTATTGGTGGACAGAAAACCCCCGATAAATACTGGGTGGATATTGAGAGGGTCTGCTCCGCACCTATCTCCCTTAGGTCTCGACTGCTGATTCCCACAGGGTCACCTACCCCCCTTCCCTCCACCTTCTTGACCTCCATAAACCTTTCTGATCTAATCTGGAAGAAGTTCCTGGCACAACCTATCCCTAAACGTAGGTGTTTGATGACATACTTTCCACTGGACTTTCTCTCACACTCTATGCCAGATCTCTCCCTCCATACTTGGAGCGAGAGAGGGGTCCTTACAGTGGGAGATCTCTATGACTCCAATGATACAATCCATTTTCCATACCTGCAGTCCAAATATAATATCCCCCGCACTGACTTTTATAAAGGATTACAGATCAGACGGAACCATGTAGGCTACCATTCATGGACAGGTGGGAGACAGACTTGGGGGACTCGTTCGGGACGGATCAATGGCTGACTGCTCTTAGACTGATTAAATCCTCATTCCGTTATATGAACCATAGGGAAGCTGCACTTAAATCCATATATCGTGGGTATTATACGCCCAGTAGACTCCACAAGTTTAACCCTGACTGCTCTAACTTGTGCTGGAGAAATTGTGGTGGAGTGGGGACTCTTTTGCATACCCTATGGGAGTCCCCTAAACTTTCCTCTTTGTGGGCAGGCGTCACCTGTTTACTGAAAAGGTTCTTGGGAGTTGGTTTTGTATTAACACCTAGCTTAGCCATCCTATTATTAGGCTTAGAGAAAATACCTATGCATGTACATACGATTACTGCACACATCCTAATGTCCACCAAACTGATGCTCACCAGACGCTGGAAGTCTGTTGAAGTGCCAGACTTAATAGAATTGATTAATATGGTCAACCTATCTCGTAGCTATGAAAAACAGTTTGCCCTAGCCCAATGCCAATACAAAACCTCAAACAAAATCTCACACACTGGAATTCCTGGATATTGAGCCCACACTGTCCTCGAGTAGACCCAGACTAACTATCCTTCCTACTACACACCATGGCCCAGATTTATTAAACTGTGTGAGAGGAAATATAGATAAATTTTCCCACAAGAACTGTTACGCCGAGCGCTCCGGGTCCCCGCTCCTCCCCGGAGCGCTCGCTACACTCTCGCTATTGCAGCGCTCCGGTCAGATCCACTGACCCGGTGCGCTGCGATCCTGCCTCCAGCCGGGATGCGATTCGCGATGCGGGTGGCGCCCGCTCGCGATGCGCACCCCGGCTCCCGTACCTGACTCGCTCTCCGTCGGTCCTGTCCCGGCGCGCGCAGCCCCGCTCCCTAGGGCGCGCGCGCGCCGGGTCTCTGCGATTTAAAGGGCCACTGCGCCGCTGATTGGCGCAGTGGTTCTAATTAGTGTGTTCACCTGTGCACTCCCTATGTATACCTCACTTCCCCTGCACTCCCTCGCCGGATCTTGTTGCCATTGTGCCAGTGAAAGCGTTTCCTTGTGTGTTCCTAGCCTGTGTTCCAGACCTCCTGCCGTTGCCCCTGACTACGATCCTTGCTGCCTGCCCCGACCTTCTGCTATGTCCGACCTTGCTTCTGTCTACTCCCTTGTACCGCGCCTATCTTCAGCAGTCAGAGAGGTTGAGCCGTTGCTAGTGGATACGACCTGGTCACTACCGCCGCAGCAAGACCATCCCGCATTGCGGCGGGCTCTGGTGAACACCAGTAGTGACTTAGAACCGGTCCACTAGCACGGTCCACGCCAATCCCTCTCTGGCACAGAGGATCCACCTTCTGCCAGCCGGCATCTTGACAGTAGATCCGGCCATGGATCCCACTGAAGTTCCTCTGCCAGTTGTCGCCGAACTCACCACGGTGGTCGCCCAGCAGTCACAACAGATAGCGCAACAAGGCCACCAGCTGTCTCAACTGACCGTGATGCTACAGCAGCTACTACCTCAGCTTCAGCAATCATCTCCTCCGCCAGCTCCTGCACCTCCTCCGCAGCGAGTGGCCGCTTCAGGCCTACGACTATCCTTGCCGGATAAATTTGATGGGGACTCTAAATTTTGCCGTGGCTTTCTTTCTCAATGTTCCCTGCACTTGGAGATGATGTCGGACCAGTTTCCTACTGAAAGGTCTAAGGTGGCTTTCGTAGTCAGCCTTCTGTCTGGAAAAGCTCTGTCATGGGCCACACCGCTCTGGGACCGCAATGACCCCGTCACTGCCTCCGTACACTCCTTCTTCTCGGAAATTCGAAGTGTCTTTGAGGAACCTGCCCGAGCCTCTTCTGCTGAGACTGCCCTGTTGAACCTGGTCCAGGGTAATTCTTCCGTTGGCGAGTACGCCGTACAATTCCGTACTCTTGCTTCAGAATTATCCTGGAATAATGAGGCCCTCTGCGCGACCTTTAAAAAAGGCCTATCCAGCAACATTAAAGATGTTCTGGCCGCACGAGAAATCCCTGCTAACCTACATGAACTCATTCATCTAGCCACTCGCATTGACATGCGTTTTTCCGAAAGGCGTCAGGAGCTCCGCCAGGATATGGACTTTGTTCGCACGAGGCGTTTTTTCTCCCCGGCTCCTCTCTCCTCTGGTCCTCTGCAATCCGTTCCTGTGCCTCCCGCCGTGGAGGCTATGCAAGTTGACCGGTCTCGCCTGACACCTCAAGAGAGGACACGACGCCGCATGGAGAATCTCTGCCTGTACTGTGCCGGTACCGGACACTTCCTGAAGGATTGTCCTATCCGTCCTCCCCGCCTGGAAAGACGTACGCTGACTCCGCACAAGGGTGAGACAGTCCTTGATGTCCACTCTGCTTCTCCACGTCTTACTGTGCCTGTGCGGATATCTGCCTCTACCTTCTCCTTCTCTACTATGGCCTTCTTGGATTCCGGATCTGCAGGAAATTTTATCTTGGCCTCTCTCATTAACAGGTTCAACATCCCGGTGACCAGTCTCGCCAGACCCCTCTACATCAATTGTGTTAACAATGAAAGATTGGACTGTACCATACGTTTTCGCACGGAGCCCCTCCTAATGTGCATCGGACCTCATCACGAAAAAATTGAGTTTTTGGTCCTCCCCAATTGCACTTCTGAAATTCTCCTTGGACTACCCTGGCTTCAACACCATTCCCCAACCCTGGATTGGTCCACAGGGGAGATCAAGAGTTGGGGTACCTCTTGTTTCAAGGACTGCCTTAAACCGGTTCCCAGTACTCCCTGCCGTGACCCTGTGGTTCCCCCTGTAACCGGTCTCCCTAAGGCCTATATGGACTTTGCTGATGTATTTTGCAAAAAACAAGCTGAGACTCTACCTCCTCACAGGCCTTATGACTGTCCTATTGACCTCCTCCCGGGCACTACTCCACCCCGGGGCAGAATTTATCCTCTGTCCGCCCCAGAGACTCTTGCTATGTCTGAGTACATCCAGGAAAATTTTAAAAAGGGCTTTATCCGCAAATCCTCCTCTCCATTTTTCTTTGTGTCCAAAAAAGATGGCTCCCTACGTCCTTGCATTGACTACCGCGGTCTTCATAAAATAACGGTAAAGAACCGCTATCCTCTACCTCTTATCTCTGAACTCTTTGATCGCCTCCAAGGTGCCCACATCTTTACCAAACTGGACTTAAGAGGTGCTTATAATCTCATCCGCATCAGGGAGGGGGATGAATGGAAAAAGGCATTTAACACTAGAGATGGACACTTTGAGTATCTGGTCATGCCCTTTGGCCTGTGCAACGCCCCTGCCGTCTTCCAAGACTTTGTTAATGAAATTTTTCGTGATCTCTTATATTCCTGTGTTGTTGTGTATCTGGACGATATTCTGATTTTTTCTGCCAACCTAGAAGAACATCGCCAACATGTCAGCATGGTTCTTCAGAGACTTCGTGACAACCAACTTTATGCCAAAATGGAGAAATGTCTGTTTGAATGTCAATCTCTTCCTTTCCTAGGATACTTGGTCTCTGGCCGGGGACTACAAATGGATCCAGACAAACTCTCTGCCGTCTTAGATTGGCCACGCCCCTCCGGACTCCGTGCTATCCAACGTTTTTTGGGGTTCGCCAATTATTACAGACAATTTATTCCTCATTTTTCCACCATTGTGGCCCCTATCGTGGCTTTAACCAAAAAGAACGCCAATCCTAAGTCATGGCCTCCTCAAGCGGAAGACGCATTTAAACGGCTCAAGGCTGCCTTTTCTTCTGCTCCCGTGCTCTTTAGACCTGACCCATCTAAACCCTTCCTATTGGAGGTTGATGCCTCCTCAGTAGGAGCTGGAGCGGTTCTTCTACAAAAAAATTCTTCCGGGCATGCTGTTACTTGTGGTTTTTTTTCTAGGACCTTTTCTCCGGCGGAGAGGAACTACTCCATTGGGGATCGAAAGCTACTGGCCATTAAATTAGCACTTGAGGAATGGAGGCATCTGCTGGAGGGATCAAAATTTCCAGTTATTATTTACACCGATCACAAGAATCTCTCCTATCTCCAGTCTGCCCAACGGCTGAATCCTCGCCAGGCCAGGTGGTCTCTGTTCTTTGCCCGGTTTAATTTTGAAATTCACTTTCGCCCTGCCGATAAGAACATTAGGGCCGATGCTCTCTCTCGTTCCTCGGACGCCTCGGAAGTAGAGCTCTCTCCGCAACACATCATTCCTCCTGACTGCCTGATCTCCACTTCTCCAGCCTCCATCAGGCAAACTCCTCCAGGGAAGACCTTCGTCTCTCCACGCCAACGCCTCGGAATCCTCAAATGGGGTCACTCCTCCCATCTCGCAGGCCATGCGGGCATCAAGAAATCCGTGCAACTCATCTCTCTTTCTATTGGTGGCCGACTCTGGAGACGGATGTTGTTGATTTTGTGCGGGCCTGCACTGTCTGTGCCCGGGATAAGACTCCTCGCCAGAAGCCCGCTGGTCTTCTTCATCCTCTGCCTGTCCCCGAACAGCCTTGGTCTCTGATTGGTATGGACTTTATTACAGACTTACCCCCATCCCGTGGCAACACTGTTGTTTGGGTGGTCGTTGATCGATTTTCCAAGATGGCACATTTTATTCCTCTTCCTGGTCTTCCTTCAGCGCCTCAGTTGGCAAAAAATTTTTTGTACACATTTTCCGTCTTCACGGGTTGCCCTCGCAGATCGTCTCGGATAGAGGCGTCCAATTCGTGTCAAAATTCTGGAGGGCTCTCTGTAAACAACTCAAGATTAAATTAAACTTTTCTTCTGCTTATCATCCTCAGTCCAATGGGCAAGTAGAAAGAGTTAACCAGGTCCTGGGTGATTATTTACGGCATTTTGTTTCCTCCCGCCAGGATGACTGGGCAGATCTTCTACCATGGGCCGAATTCTCGTATAACTTCAGAGTCTCTGAGTCTTCTTCCAAATCCCCATTTTTCGTGGTGTACGGCCGTCACCCTCTTCCCCCCCTCCCTACTCCCTTGCCCTCTGGTTTGCCCGCTGTGGATGAAATAACTCGTGATCTTTCCACCATATGGAAAGAGACCCAAAATTCTCTCTTACAGGCTTCATCACGCATGAAGAAGTTTGCTGATAAGAAAAGAAGAGCTCCCCCCATTTTTTCTCCCGGAGACAAGGTATGGCTCTCCGCTAAATATGTCCGCTTCCGTGTTCCCAGCTACAAATTGGGACCACGCTATCTTGGTCCTTTCAAAATTTTGTGCCAGATTAATCCTGTCTCTTACAAACTTCTTCTTCCTCCTTCTCTTCGTATTCCTAATGCCTTTCACGTTTCTCTTCTTAAACCACTCATCATCAACCGTTTCTCTCCCAAACTTGTTTCTCCCACTCCTGTTTCCGGCTCCTCGGACATCTTCTCCGTAAAGGAGATACTGGCCTCCAAGAAGGTCAGAGGGAAAACCTTTTTTTTGGTCGATTGGGAGGGCTGTGGTCCTGAAGAGAGATCCTGGGAACCTGAGGACAATATCCTAGACAAAAGTCTGGTCCTCAGGTTCTCAGGTTCCAAGAAGAGGGGGAGACCCAAGGGGGGGGGTACTGTTACGCCGAGCGCTCCGGGTCCCCGCTCCTCCCCGGAGCGCTCGCTACACTCTCGCTATTGCAGCGCTCCGGTCAGATCCACTGACCCGGTGCGCTGCGATCCTGCCTCCAGCCGGGATGCGATTCGCGATGCGGGTGGCGCCCGCTCGCGATGCGCACCCCGGCTCCCGTACCTGACTCGCTCTCCGTCGGTCCTGTCCCGGCGCGCGCGGCCCCGCTCCCTAGGGCGCGCGCGCGCCGGGTCTCTGCGATTTAAAGGGCCACTGCGCCGCTGATTGGCGCAGTGGTTCTAATTAGTGTGTTCACCTGTGCACTCCCTATGTATACCTCACTTCCCCTGCACTCCCTCGCCGGATCTTGTTGCCATTGTGCCAGTGAAAGCGTTTCCTTGTGTGTTCCTAGCCTGTGTTCCAGACCTCCTGCCGTTGCCCCTGACTACGATCCTTGCTGCCTGCCCTGACCTTCTGCTACGTCCGACCTTGCTTCTGTCTACTCCCTTGTACCGCGCCTATCTTCAGCAGTCAGAGAGGTTGAGCCGTTGCTAGTGGATACGACCTGGTCACTACCGCCGCAGCAAGACCATCCCGCTTTGCGGCGGGCTCTGGTGAACACCAGTAGTGACTTAGAACCGGTCCACTAGCACGGTCCACGCCAATCCCTCTCTGGCACAGAGGATCCACCTTCTGCCAGCCGGCATCGTGACAAGAACCAATCACAGCTCAGCTTTCACTTTACCTCAGCTTGTTAGCTGAGCTGTCATTGGTTGCTGTTGGAAAATCCCTCTATTTTTTCTCTCACACAGTTTGATAAATCTGGGCCCAGATGTCTTAAGACTCTGCTGACACACACTGGTGCAATTGTTCCTCATGGTTCTTATATATGCTTCTTGGTATTATTGAACCTTTCACTTGTTCTTTACGGTTCCCTGCTAGGAACTGTATGCCTTCTATGTTGACTCTGTTCTTGGATTTTTCTTATATACCGACATACTATCTAGAGCCCAACTTCAGGGCATGGTATGCTATGTTACCTACATTTGATTGCAATTATTTGATTGCTTGCAATTTCTGTACCCCTTCCTGGTGTATTTGATTGTATACTTCAGATGTTTGTATTTTGTTCTCTGTTATATAACAAAACAAAAATTTCAATAAAAACTATTGAATAAAAAAAAAGGGGTATAGTGAGCCTTAACACCCCACAGATGTTTAACAAAAGTTGGATGGGAAAAATGAAAAAAAATAATAATAATTATCTAAAATGTTAGCGTTACCCTACATTTTTCATTTTCACAAGGAAAAATAGGAAAAAAAGCTCCCAAATATTTGTAGCCACATTTGTGGATGTAAAGTGCTCTGCGGGCTAACTACAATGCTCAGAAGAGTAGGTGCACCATTGGACTTTTGGAGAGAAAATTTGTCCAGAATTGAAGGCCACGTGTGTTTACAAAGCCCCCATAGTGCCAGAACATGTGACCCCATTTTGGAAACTACACCCCTCACGTAATGCAATAAGGGGTACTGGGAGCATTTACACCCCACAGGTGTCTGACAGATGTTTGGAACAGTGGTCCGTGAAAATGAAAAATGTAATTTTTAATTTGCACAGCCCACTGTTCCAAAGATTTGTCAAACGCCAGTGGGGTGTAAATGCTCACTGCACCCCTTATTCAATTCTGTGAGCGGTGTAGTTTCCAAAATGGGGTCATATGTGGGGGGTCCACTGTTCTGACACCACGGGGGGGCTTTGTAAACGCACAAGGCCCTCAACTTCTATTCCAACCAAATTCCCTCTCCAAAAGCTCAATGATACTCCTCTTCTGAGCATTGTAGTTCGCCAGCAGAGCACTTGATGTCAACACATGGGGTATTTCCATACTCAGAAGACAAGGGGTTACACATTTTCGGGGGCATTTTCTCCTATGACCCCTTGTAATAATGTAAAATTTGGGGAAAAAACAGCATTTTAATGAAAATTTTTTTTTTCATTTACCCATCCAACTTTAACGAAAAGTCGTCAAACACCTGTGTGGTGTTAAGGCTCACTGGACCCCTTGTTACGTTCCTTGAGGGGGGCAGTTTCCAAAATAGTATTCATGTAGGTATTTTTTCTGGCACCATAGGGACTTCCTAAATTTGGCATGCCCCCCGAAAAATCATTTCAGCAAAATTTGCTGTCCAAAAGCCAAATGTGACTCCTTCTCTTCTTAGCATTGTAATGCTCCTAACATGGAACACATTCTGCTTAATGCTGGGAGCTGTAGTACCTGCATTAATAGACAGATTGCAATGGGTGTCACTTCTGAAACCCGTTGCGATCATCCTGTATAAGCTATAGAAGCGGGCAGCTGGTCGCACTTCTCTGCTCCCCTCCCCGCACTCTGTCCTTCTGTGATGTGAAGTTGTCTTCCCATCTCAGATTCATATATGCCGCTGAGACCGGTGATTGACCGACAGCATCTGGCCAATCACCGCTCTCAGCGGCAAATATGAATCTGTGATGTGAAGAGAACTTCACATCACAGAGTACAGTGCAGAGGAGCGGAGAAGTGTGGCATTGCCGCTGGCTTCTAAAGATTATATATAGGAGTGTCAGAAATGACACCCGGGACGATCTGTCTATTAATACAGGTACTGATACTCCCAGCATGGAACAGCCTGTTCCATGCTTGGAGTAGTAGTAGTACCTAAAAAATTTAATAAATAAAGAAAAAAAGTAAAATTAAAAAGTAAAAAAAAACACATACGCTTTATTAAACACATAATTAAAATACATTACTAATAAAAAGTTTCACAAAATGAATTATAAAAAAATACATTATTTTTACAATTAAATAGCCCCTTTATACAGTTTTAATATTGTCGGCTACATTTTTAGGTCTCTGCCTGCTTACATAAATTGGTCCCTGTTTAAAAATTTATAAACATTTTGTTCTAAAAAACAAACATTTTCTTAAATACAATTATTTTCATCCCTACTGCATCCTTTTATTTTTTATCTTTTTTTGGTACCCAACAAAATTCTTAAAAAAAGGGGCCAAAAATGCAATTTCCACAGAAAGGCAAAAACACAAGAAAAAAATGCCAAATGCTGTGGCTTATTTGGCTTAAAAAAAAAAAAAACAAGTGGAAACTTAGCCTAAGAATGTTAACTAATTTTTAGAAGTGTGGTTGGTCTTTTAAAAATTTGGGACGAATAGCACATTGATATATAAAACTTCAACTGTGGAAGAACCCTCGTTTTGCTTACTATCATCTTCCAAAGTATTGTTTTGTATTTTATGCTGGACTACTGTATGGTGTTGATGCCTTTCTTTTTGGGCAACATTGCAGACTGATATGCCTGTATTCTTTATTCTAATGTTACTGTGTTTGTTGCTGTTACTGTGCAGTTTAGCAATATGGTGCCAGTGCAGTCAGCCCTGAGTACCATGTGGCTGTGAGATCTAGGAAATAGCATAGGACATCCCAATTTTAAATCACCTGGTGCCAGAAAGTTAAAGGAGTAGGATGGAGGCATGGAGGGACAGGAACTTGAAGCAAGGCAGCATGGGGTATGACGATTTTTACGTCACCCTCCATACCACCATAACCAGGAAGTGCCGTGAAATACGGAACGCCACATCAGGAGAACGCCTGGCCCGATTGCAACAAGAAGTACATGACCAGAAACGTACAGCCATGGGGAACATTTGGAAGGTATACATTTATAAATTAGAGTACTCCTTTAAACAGATTTGTAAATTACTTCTATTAAAAAATCTTAATCCTTCCAGTACTTATTAGCTGCTGAATACTACAGAGGAAATTATATTCTTTTAGGAACACAGAGCTCTCTGCTGACATCATGAGCACAATGTTCTCTGCTGACATCTCTATCCATTTTAGGAACTGTCCAGAGCAGCATATGTTTGCTATGGGGATTTTCTCCTACTCTGGACAGTTCTTAAAATGAACAGAGATGTCAGCAGAGAGCACTGTGGTCATGATGTCAGCAGAGAGCTCTGTGTTCCAAAAAGAAAAGAGTTTCCTCACAGCTAATAAGTACTGGAAGGATTAAGATTGTTTAATAGAAGTAATTTATAAATCTGTTTAACTTTCTGGCACCAGTTGATTTAAAAAAGATAACAAAAAAGTTTTCCACCGGAGTACCCCATTAAACTATGGTTGGTGTATGTGGTGCAGGTAGCCAACTGCTCCATGGGCAGGTCCCAAAGCCCGCAAGGGACTGGGACTGTGTAGAGGATGTCCCAGGTACTGGGGATAAACCTAAACTTTGCCTCAACAGTACCACCAGCGCCACTATGTATGTTTGTACTGTTGTATCTACTATCTATCTGTATCTACTCATATTAAAGAACCACCAAAAACTGTGCATCTGTATACATGTTATATGAAACCACAAAGCTTGAAGTACCTCTATGGAGTAAACATTGCTTTAATTATTTTTAACTTTGTAAAGTTATTGCTGCCCGATGCAGGGGGTTAAAGGAGATTCAGTGTTATACACTTATCCTCTATCCACAGGACCTCAGTGATCTCCTGTGCAGGGCCCCGGCCCTCCCGTGCATAATGCCGTGGCCAGCACAACTCATCCATGTATCTTTATGGGAGAGGCGAAGATGCAGCATTCCACCTCTCCCATAGAACTGAATGGAGGGGGCGTGTCATCGAACTCAGTGAGGTTGACAACACACAAATTAGCTCCACATAGCCATGGTAATGCCAGGTCCCGGGGGTCCTAGTGGTCAGACCCCTTGGGATCAAACACTTATCCTCCTATCCTGGGGATAGGGAATACGTATCTAACACTGCAGTACTCCTGTAACCATTTCGCCTCCACTTGGCCCAATAAGTTGTGGTAAAGGATGGGATGCAGGGCAGATGGAATTAGCCTAGGGGCAGATGGCATCAACCCATTGTATTCATGACAACAGGGCGTGGTTTATCCTCAATACCACCCAAGGGATATCGCTGGATCCTGGGCTAGGCACGGAGGCAATAATGACTCCAATGCCAAGTTACAGACAACTGAAGCTTTACTGGGTGACATATGGAACAGTCCATACAGCTTAGCCAGGCCCACGGAGGTGACCAGTGACTTCAGAGACCTCAGAGCTTCCTGGGACTTGTAGTGGACTGGGACAATATTGATGCAGGCCCCGTTGATGAAAGACAGATGACTTTGACTTGACTAACTTGAATGGGACTGACTATACTCCAATTGTAGCTTACTTGTAGACTTGTGGCTGCTTGACTGACTTGAGGTCTCCTATGGACTCCAGACACACTCTTAGGACTTGACTTGGCTGAGCTCAAAGAGAGCGAAGAGACTCCTCCCAGGGCTCATATAGGGGAGACTCTTGTAGGGTCCCATAGGTCACCCTTAGGTCACATAGTCACTGACACCTCACTGGGTTACACTCACATAACAACAGGTTAACCACATGACAAATATTCCTATGTACAACACTCTTATATACAATACATAAAACCAACTGTACAAAGGGAACAGGTGAAGGGGGCCCAGGGGACACTGCAGGGAGGCTGCCTGACAGGGCCGCAAGGGTACAGGGGTACATGTCCTGTACAGGGCCACCACACTATCTATCTATCAATCGACACAAAGTCCAGAAGAACATCACATCCGCCCAGCTATTTTTCAGCGTAAGGTCAATCTATCTCTCTATCTTAAAGGGGTACTCCGGTGGAAAAAATTCAAATCAAATGATGACAGAAAGTTAAACAGATTTGTAAATTACTTCTATTAAAAAATCTTAATCCTTCCAGTACTTATCATCCGCTGTATATTACAGAGAAAGTTATTTTCTTTTTGAATTTCTTTTATGTCTGACACCTCTGTCCATGTCAGGAGCTGTCCAGAGCAGGAGCAAATCACCATAGCAAACCTATCCTGCTCTGGACAGTTCCTGACATGGACAGAGGTGTCAACACAGAGCACATTGGTCAGACAGAAAAGAAATTAAAAAAAGAAAAGAACTTCCTCTGTAGTATACAATAGCTGATAAGTACTGGAAGGATAATATTTTTTAATAGAAGTAATTTACAAGTCTGTTTAACTTTCTGGATCCAGTTGATATGAAAACATTTTTTTTCACCAGAGTACCCCTTTAAGGGTAACAAAAGGATGACAACATTGAAAATTGTAGTAAAAATGCCATCAAATTATTACGATCTCCAAGTCCTAACAGTCTGAAAGACAATTTGAATTTGGCTTCAATCAAGACGTGGTCTTTTTGTGAGCTAAAAGGATCACGAAGCACACATGAAATGACTGTCATTTACACTTTTAATATATTTTGAATTCAAACCTGAACTAATGTATTCTGATCCCATCACGAGTCGCATATCAATGAATCATTTCTCTTGGTACTGTACATTTAAATCAGAAATTTGAATTCAAACACATTTTAGATATTTATTACAGTGTCTGGATTAGATTTTATTAGGTGAATCGGTATTAACATTTGAAGAAGACAGCGCCATGGCGGTGCCGCTACATGATCCGTCATTAATTTTTGGCTGCTCGTATAGATCACTTAGAAAACGAAACAAAACGCTTTGATCAATAAAACAAGGAGAATGCTGACCCATATCAAAGAAAACGCTTCATCTCAAAGATGGCATTAATGTAATCAGCCCGCTGCCGATGAAAAATCTGTGTGTTTTCCCACAAGTTTAGCTACTATACAACAGCTTTCAGATTGGGACAATTGTGACGACTGTGAAGGGCCAGATGTTACAGAACTACAACTCCCAGCATGCCTGGACAGTAAGGGCATGCTGAGGATGTGTAGTTTTGCAACATCTGGAAGGGCACAGTGATCTCCAAACTGTGGACCTCCAGATGTTGCAAAACTGCAACTCCCAGCTTGCCCAGACACCAAGGGCTGTCTAAGCATGCTGGGAGTTGTAGTGTAAGGGGACCAGATGGAGCAGTCCAGATCGCTTTACGGCGGTCTGGACTGCTGCAAAGGTCCCGCAATGCCGCCGAAGATCCACTCACCTGTCGCCACCGCCGCTGTCTCCGCCGCTGGGATCCGGGTCTTCAGGGATGAGGTAAGTACCGAGGCCAGGCTCAAGCACTCCCCCGTCGCGTCCTCCGGTGTTCCTCCCATTCTCTCTGGACTTTCAGGGGCCGGGCAGGGCGGGAGAAAGTAACCGCCCCCCCTGCGATTGGTCGGTTAGCTAACCGAGGAATCGCAGGGGATAAGAGGAGGTGGCAGGCTTGCCACCTCGCTCCTATACTTCAGCATGGTCCTGGCTGTCTGTGACAGAGACCCGATCAGCCCGGTAACGCTGCAGATTTCCCTCGCAATCTGCGACGATCGCTGACATGGGGGGGGGGGCGACATGGCCCCCCTCGGCGTTTGCCCTGGATATTTCTATTATGTTTACTTTTTTTTTTATTGAATTTGGGAAAACGGAGGTGATTCAAACTTTTAATAGGGAAAGGGTTAATTGGTGTTTTTTTTTTTTACTTTTTATCCAACTTTTTAAATTTTTTTTTACACTTTTAGTCCCCTAAGGTGACTTTTATGAGGAATCAGTAGATTCCTCATATAGATCAATGTGGTTTCATAAAACCACATTGATCTGAGTGCCCTGCGCTTGATTGATAAAGCCTGGTCCTACCAGGCTCTATCAATCACAGAGCCAGGACCAGCATAGGAGCAAAGGTAAGCCCTCCGGCTACATCCACAGTGGATTAATAGCCGGCCATGGCGATCACTTTATGTCGGCTACAGGAATTAGCTGGGTCCAGCTGAGCCATACAACGCTTGCTGTTGTAGGACAAGCCGGCTCATCCTTAGATGGCGACCAGTTAAAGGGGTATTCCAGGCAAAAACTTTTTTTATATATATCAACTGGCTCCAGAAAGTTAAACAGGTTTGTAAATTAGAAAAAATTGGGGTATGTGCAGCTCACAAGATAAATTAGTCGAGGCTATATGGAAAGTATTTACACCAAAAAAAAATACCAATATAAAATAATGTATAAAGGGAGAAAAGGGGTACCAAATGCCTCTAGACTAATACCATAAATGGTACATGATGATAAAATTACAGAAAAAAGTCGGACTGTGCTTCTCTTTAAATGATGTACAAAATTTAATATAAAATAATTACAAATGAGACATAAAATAAATATAAATAATATAAATCAAATGCATAAATATCTCCTTCCACAGGGCCCTTGTGGGGAGGTAATGATATTATAATAAAATGGATATTTTAAAAATCTGCATGTATAGTATATTCTTCCGCTACTCCAATTTTTTGCAAACCGGCATAATTCACTTTTTATAAAGTGCACTCCGTAATCGTAAAGTTTGAAACAATTCATAAAATGGTATCGTTACCAACTCCCATAGATGATGTGATTTTTGGCTGGACGTCCGAGAGATAGATGGCAAGTACTGTGGAGGCTGTGTCCAGCGCTGGCATGCGCTTGCGGTGACGGGCCTGGTTGCCACAGGCCGAAGAGAAGTCACCGGTCACGGAGTAACTCCGGAGATGGAAGCACACTCGGAGACAGATGGATCTACTCCGGGAACAAAGGAAAGCCTCGTGGAGGATCTTTCGGCGTCTGGTGGTATGGCAGATGGAATGCAGCCAGGTGTAGAAACAGCAGATGACGGAGTTTGACAGGAGTGGTATCGGAGGTAAAGAATAGCGGTTTGTGGATTGCGGTGGTCATGCGGTAATAGTCTCCTTCTCTAGACGCGTTTCAGGGTACTTTGTAGACGACCCTTTCCTCCTCTCTACAATCATTTTAGTTGTCATTTTCACAGTCCCGCAAGCAAATAGCAAACTAATAGAATTATACATTTAAACCCTTAAGGACACAGCCCATTTTGACTACAGGAAACTTTCATTTTTGTGTTTTCATTTTTTCCTTCTCGCCTTCTAAGAACCATAACTTTTTAATTTTTCCATCCACAGACCCATATGGGGCTTGTTTTATGTGTAATTGTACTTTGTAATGACACCTTTTATTTTATCATAAATTGTATGACTGTGGTGGATGACCAGTATAGCAGTGTAGGTGGTGGGGCCAAATGGTATTAACCCCTGGGGCAAGATATTATTAACCCCTAGTGATCGTGATGCCAGAGTGGTTTTTGGTACCGGAACCACACGAACGGTATCTCCACTATTCCAATGGCTAGTTAAGGAAAGGCTAGTCCACAACCAGTTAGGGTTTAACAGAGGCTTCACTGAGTTAAGATAGATGGAATTATCTTCACAGCTAGGCCAGATTCCCAGAGAGGTGGCCAGGAACCCAGAAGGACCTCGCAGCTTGCTGGGACCAATTATACTTGTAATAGACTTGAGACAATTATCTTTAGGCTTGACTATATGCAGGACTTGACTATTTGTAGTGACAGCAGACATAGACTTTTGACTTACTGGAATGACTGTAGCTATGTGGCCTTCCAGATGCTGGTCACTAGCACTGAGATCTCTGGTGGTTGCTGGTCTCAGTAAAGACTAATCTCAAAGAGAGTGAATTGTAATGGCCCCCCCCTTTGTATAGTGGGGGGCTGAACTAAAGCCCATTTGTCAAGCTGCGGGTCATAGGTTAAGCTGGTGCTCTCTGGGTAACATCATGTGACAACATAACATAACGTGACAATCTCACTGGTCCTTTAGACAACTCGCAGGTCCTTTAGACTATCTATACATTAGGACACTAACTACACATAAGGTAGGATAAATAACATTATAGAAACAGCAGGGGAGACCCTGCAAGGGAGCCCCTAGGTCACTGAGGAACGCAACCTGACAGAGCCTAACTGCTATGCAGGAACATGTCCTGTATTGGGATGTTACATGACTAAACCAAAAATGATATTTTTTGTGGGGGGAAACTGATAAGAAAACTACAAATTTGCAACTTTTGGGGGGGTTTGTTTTTACGTAGTGCACCTTATGGTAAAAATGACATGTTTTCTTCATTCTTTAGGTCAATGTGATAAAAACGATACTCAATCTATATAGGGGAGATTTATCAAAACTTGTCCAGAGGAAAAGTTGCTGAGATGCCCATAACAACCAATCAGATCCCTTCTTTCACTTTGAAGGGCCTCTGAAAAATAAAAGAAGCAATTTGATTGGTTGCTATGGGCAACTCAGCAACTTTTCCTCTGGGCAGGTTTTGATAAATCTCCCTTCATAGTTTTTCAATTATTGTACTACTTTAATAAGGCACTAATTTTTGCTATTGCAGCCCTTATGGTAAATGAAAAATATTTCTAATATACTTTGTTTAAAATAAAAGAAGTTTTCTATGTTTTATTTGTGCTTAAAAAAGCTCAAGAGCACATTTTCCCCCAACTCATACACAGACTTTGGACCAAAGTCCGAACACAGGAAGTGCCGCCTGGAGTGCTGGGGGGGGGGGGGGGGGGGGTGTCCAGCCTCATCCAATCATAGCTCCTCTCACACATAACTGCCATATTCTGTTGGCTGGACCCCCCCCCCCCCTCAGCACTCCAGGCAGCACTTCCTGTGTTCAGACTTTGGTCCAAAGTCTGTGTATGAGTTGGGGGAAAATGTGCTCTTGAGCTTTTTTAAGCACAAATAAAACATAGAAAACTTCATTTTTTTTAAACAAAGTATACTAGAAATATTTTTCATTTACCATAAGGAGTGCAATAGCAAAAATTAGTTTTAATGAAAGTGCCCATTTAATAAACACTTATTCAGGGGAGTTTTATACATTCCCGGCTTATTGGGATGTATCCAGAGAGGCATAGAGGCTCAGGATAAGGACATAGTTTTGCCTCTGTATAAATCACTAGTCAGACCACATATGGAGTAATTCTGGGCACCTGTATATAAAAAGGACAGGGTGCCGAGGAGGGCAACAAAGATACTTAATAGCATGGGAGGATCACAGGACCAAGACAGGTTATCAAGCTTGGGGTTATTTAGTTTAGAGAAAAGACGTCTTAGGGGCAATTTGATCACAATGTGCAAATATATGAATGGACAGTCCAGAGATTTCTAGGGATCTTTTTATACCTAGGCCAGTAACCATGACAAGGGGGCATCCTCTACGTCTAGAGTAGAATTATCTGGGGGCCACTGGAGGTAGCAGCTGGGTGAGGCTGGGCCGCATGTATCCCTTACATATAATGTCCCCATCATGCGCCCCTTACAAATAATTCCCCCATCATGCGCCCCTCGTCATCCACCAGCAACCCCACCATTCGCCCCTACCCCTGTGTGGAAATAGCATGAGCTGACGGATGATGGGGGTGCTACTTCTGAGGGTTCCCCACATTAGGTAGGCAGCATGTTCCCCACATTAGATAGGCAGCATGTTCCCCATATTAGGTAGGTAGGAGCAGGTTCCCCACATTAGGTAGTAGCAGGTTCTCCACATTACGTAGTAGCAGGTTCCCCACATTAGGTAGGAACAGGTTCCCCACATTAGGTAGAGGCAGGTTCCCCACATTAGGTAACGTTGCCCCCCCCCCCCCCCCGACTCCCACGCACACACACACACAGACAGACAGACACGCATACATGCACAAACACATAGACGTCCTCCTGTGCGGGTCTGAGGAGGGACGTCACATGCGCGACGTCCCTCATCAGACTGGGGTTGGCCGGCCAACCGGAGACCGGGAGGAGGAGGGCGGGGTAAGTGTGAAGCCTTCCGGCATTTAGCGCTGCTTGCCCGAAGCAGGACTAAATGCCTTAAGAAGTTACCTGCCCGGTGGCCGGAACTGCATGTCCCGGGCGTCGGGCAATTCAAATGGTGCAGGCCACAATCTTTCGTTCCGCGGGCCGGGACTTTGAGACCCCTGGTCAAGAGGAAAGGAAGTTTCCCCATCATTACAGACAGAGATTCTTTACTGTAAGAGTAGTGAGACTATGGAACTCTCTGCCACATGATATTGAGATTTCTGACTCAATGAACAAGTTCAAGGAGGGCCTGGATGTTTTTCTAGAGAGTAATAACATTAGAGGTTATGGATAGTAGATTAGAGGTTATGGATAGTAGATTTATAGGGATAGAACGTTGATCATATTGGGGTTGGGAAGGAACTTTTCCCCTGTCATGGGGCAAACGGAATCAGCCTCATGAGAGTTTTTGCCTTCCTTGGATGAACACAGTAGGATTTTAGGTTGAACTCGATGGACTTTTTTTCAACCTTACAAACTATGTTATATGTTACTATTTTATTGGTATTATAGTCCCTGAGCTAGGTGCTCTGCACCTAACCCAGGGATTTTTTTCCCAGCACAAAAGTAAGCCTGGGCTGTTTTTTACAGGCCTACTGCAGCTGCTTATCGCTACAAGGTTTTCTGGGAAAGAGCAAGTGTACCAGATTCCCCATGCAAAGCCACAGAAATGGCGTCTGTAAGTACACAGCTCTACACAAACTGCAGGGAGCAGTTTATTGTAGCCAGCGCTGGAGCACAAGTCACAATGATACGCTATGACACTGACCTTTTGCTCCAGCATAACATCATTGACACTGGCTATATCTGTATGTTTGTGTTATTATAGATCTATACTGTCAAGCACCATCCTATCATTTCTATTTCATTAGTCTTACATGAGCAGAAAGTATAACTCTGCACACTTCAAAATATATCCTGCTACATCCATCCGTAGGCACATCATCATTATACACCAGTTTGAAAGTGTTACTGTCCAAATGTATATAATTCATCTGAACCCATATAACTATTGATACAGTGGGGCAGACAATGTTTTGTACTAGTAGCACTTTCAAAGCAAAAATACTTTGAAAATACAGCATTCATGTTTAACATCATATTTTCTATATACATAGTTACCAACATTTCTGCTAATTTTCATCTTGGAAACATAACAGGAACCAAAGCCAGGCCAATCTGTTGTTGCATTTAGCCTATGGCAGCTCCATGAACCTGTTTACACTGAACTGGGGAAAAGACTGGCACAATTGCATGGTGTGTCGGTTTTAATAAATCGCCTCTAATAAGTACAATTTCACAGTGGGAAAGCTGGTAGAAATTGCAGATTACTTGTTCTTTTTTAACCATTTATTTTTATTGTTTACAAAATAAAAACACAAAAGTAAAAATAAAACCACTCTTGAGTACCATTACCAGGATCACTACCCCAACTAAACCTCTGTATATAAAGCATCAGCACCATATGAATGTACCTATATATGAGTATTGGCGCTGTAACAAGTGTGTTTTTATATAAATCGCAATGGTAACACTTACTTCGCTTCTGATAAAGCATTCATATAGATGGAGAAGGGTTTTCAAGTCCATAGATGTGATGGACATCTATGGACTTGAAAACCCTAGGAGTAGTAGAGGTATGTATTTGCTCCCAAACTCCAAGAAAATTTGATATTCATCAGTAATTAGATCCAAAAGTGACCCTTTTAAATCTATATAGATCACAAAGATAGACTCCACTCTGTATACAATATTAGTTTGTACTCTAGGTATATAACAGTTTCTCCGTGGCACTTACTCTGAAAGTGCTGGCGATCTCCTCAGGTCTATGATCACACCTCCGACCGGGTCCTATGCAGATAGATTGCAGAAGAGAGTGCCGGTATCCTTCAATTTCCCTGGTCCACAGTTATCGGTACCCGCACAAGTGCTATACAAAACAAAAACACATATGTGGCTAATGTGTCATGATAGACAGAACCCACATTTCACATTAACAGTTTTTAGCACTATGTCCATACAATCTATAATCAATCCTAAGTTCTGATCGATACTCCGTAGCTTAGTTGATATATGTATATTACCTTTGTCCAATGTTCATCATATGATTCCTTGTTTCGGTGTGTTTAGAATACAGAATCCGGAGTGGCAGTGAACCTACACGCTGCGAGATCTGCTCGAGCCGGTAGCGTCTCACCAGATGGCTACACTAACCAGAGGCTATGAGAGCCTGATCTGTTTGAGTGACGTCACTACTACAAGGGGCGCAGGGCCAAAAAGCTTCTAATGCATTTCAGAAAGATTAGTGCTTTCCTTCATTGGAGATAGCTAGCTCTGCTACATCCTGGCATTTTATCTCTGTTCCGGAAATCCAGATTCAAGAATCTATTATATCTTTTTACACCATAACTTTTTATGCAAGGAATGTACTTCATTAGGATTAATTGTCTTTCATATAGTTTTCATAGACAGCACTGTTAGTGAAAAAATGCTTAAAAAAACGCATCTGCATCGACCTATAGTGTGAATATGGTCCAATTGCAGAAAACTTGCAAAACCTTGGTATGTACTAAAAAATTATTCAGTGATATGTTACTATGTATTTAGAACAGTCATATTACAGGCAAGAATAGTTCAAAGTCAACATTAAGACCGTGGGGGACCATAATATTTAAAGGAGAACTCCAGAACATAAAAATTGTCCCCCATAGTTCCGGCAGTAAAAAAATAAAGATGTACATACCTTCCTCCGCTCCCCCGGGGCCTCCGGTAACCGGCTGCGGTCTCCGCTGCGATCCACTTCCTGGTTGTCGGTGGTCAGATGAATCATACTGCGCTCAGCCAATCACCAGCCGCAGCGAAGTCAGACTCGGCCGGCGATAGGCTGAGCGGCAGTGTGACGTTTTCGGCCCCGGCCGCAGGTGCCGGTGTAGTGAAGAATTTTGTGTCCTGAAGCATTTTCCCACTGCCGCTCAGCCTATGGCCGGCCGAGTGTGACTTCGCTGCCGCTGGTGATTGGCTGAGCACAGTATGATTCATTTGACCACCGGCAACCAGGAAGTGGATCGCGGCGGAGACCTGAGCCGGTTACCGGAGGCCCCGGGGGAGCGGAGGAAGGTATGTACATGTTTATTTTTTTACTGCCGGCAGTATGGGCGACAATTTTTATATTCCGGAGTTCTCCTTCAAATTGAAGATTCACCGGCCTTCAGCTCTCGACATAGCAGCCAGGTATTCCCCTCCTCTCCAATGTCTCCTTATACGTTCCCAAAAATTTTAAACCAATAAAAGAAGCATCATGTTTGTCCTAAAAATGTTTAGATACAGTGTGCCCGTATATGTGTTCTCCGTCCATGCTCACAATATCACATTTTGGAGTTTTTTCCTTCGTAATTTGACACCCTTTACATGCACGACACAGGTAGAAACCTAGTATTTGGAAAAAAATTGATTGATTCCCAGGTTTTGGATTTTTTACTGTAGGTGCAATGTGATTACCTATATTAACTGTTTTCTTAAAAATAAAAGTGGGTTATTTTGATATGCGTTCTCCTGATACTCTATCTCCTTGTAGGAACTAGCAGTGTTTTTTCATAATCTTTTTAAAATGGAAGCTATGACTATTTTAGGTGGTGATTATGGGAATTTTTGATTTTCTATTGGTGTTTGTGTTCTTCTAATCTTTTCCTTATTCTCTAATAAGGTTCCCCGCTACACCTTCTCAACTTCTTCTGCTATATGTTCCAAGGTTTCTTTCTTATAGCTTTTTTCCTTTTTTAGCCCTGTGCACCTGTAGTAGTGATGGCACTCAAACTGATCAGGCTTGTGCTCTCATAGCCTCTGGTTAGTGTAGCCGGCTGGTGAGACACTTCCGGCCAGAGCAGATTTCCCAGCGTGTAGGCTCACTGCCACTCTGGACTCCCTGATTCCGGATTCTAAACACACCAAAACAAGGAACCATATGATGGACATTGGACAAAGGTTATCTACATATATCAAATAAGCTACGGAGTATCGGTCAGAACTTAAGATTTATTATAGATAAAAATTGTTAATGGGAAGTGCGGGTTCTGACTATCATGACACATTAGCCACATATGTGCTTTTGTTTTGTATAGCACTTGCGTGGGTACCGTTAACAGCAGACCAGGGAAATTGAAGGATACCGGCACTCTCTTCTGCAATCTATCTGCATAGGACCCGGTCGGAGGTGTGATCATAGACTTGAGGAAATCGCTAGCACTTTCGGAGTAAGTGCCACAGAGATATTGTTATATATCTAGAGTACAAACTAGTATTTTATACAGAGGGGAGTTTATCTTTGTGATCTATATAGATTTAAAAGGGTCACTTTTGGATCTAGTTACTAATGAATATCCCATTTTCTTATAGTTCATGAGCAAATACCTCTACTATTCCTTTCCATCACATCTATGGACTTGAAAAAAAACCTTCTCCATCTATATGAAGGCTCTATTACAAGCAAAGTAAGTGTTACCATTGGGATTTATATAAAAATATACTTGTTATAGCGCCAATACTCATATATAGGTGTATAAGTTAATTAACTCTCTGTAGTGGTTCGAGCAGGGATCCACTAGGTAGTATTTTGGCAGCTTTACAATGGTAAATTGTAGTTCAGCGCCAGTGTTATATATATATATATATATATATATATATATATATATATATATATATATATATAGCCATATAAATGTACCTTCCACTGAGGGCTGGGGCACTCACATTGGAGTTTCATACAGCCCCTGGCATTGCTTTAGGTTCAGGTAAAACTATACAAGAGTAGCTGTTGCAGCATCATTAATATAATTTCAGCAATATAAAAAGTAAACTTCATTAGTATTCTATGTTGACTTGTATGTATTGTTATTTTGTTGAAAGAGGATTAAATGGAAGTGGACATTATAACCCCAATGGTAGTGTAGCTCTTCCAAAGCTTTAGAGAATGTTTGGGTGCAAGGCTAAGAGGATTGAACCAATCCCCCACTTGTAAATCCACAATGGCAAGGTTAGCAGAACTCCGGCATTTTAATCAACAAAATTGTGTATTTATTGATCCAATGTTTCAATCAATCTATGGGATTATTTTCAAAAGACCCAATATTTTCGATGCACAGTGGATCAATAATTACACATTTTTGATTATATTCCCAGAGTGCTGCTTTTCTTTCTAAATAGAAGTGGAAACTTTCTGTGTCATAACTAATCTGTAAATACTGGGATTTATGAATCCGCTGTAAAATTTTAAGGTTTATAATTCATACAGTTGTATTAATCTTGCGGTACATTGAATCCTGTATTGTCTTAGTATGGACACCAACAACCTGCATCTTGTAAGGTTGTAATTTTAACTTTAATAACAATATTATTACATTTTTATCACCATAAAATCTTTATTCTGTTATAAAGTGACACAGGCGATGTTTGATACTTGGTAATATTCTCAACGGAAAAAGAAAAACAATTTATAGAATCCTTACGTTGCTATTATTGAATTATGATAGCATGATAAATAGTGGAAATTGCTTACCTAATGCCATTTTAATTGGATTATCACACTGTTGACAATGTTCATGGAAAACAGATTTTTATGTTACGTGGAGACTGCATCTGCAAAGCATATTAATTCAATATCCACATGATGACAAATGTTATCCATAAAGCAATGATATACTACAGCATTCCTTATCTGACAATCTGGCAAACATTTTAGGCTAATGTCAGAGTCTGTTCTGCTTTATTCAATTTGCACCATGCCTCGGTTAAACAAAATATCAAAGAAATTTAGGACCTACAGGCATTGTGGTGACGTTTATCTGTCCAAAACTGTCATTGGGTTTAATTGTCTGACAGCATGTGTGAAACAAATAACTAATCCCTGTAAATTATGGTGGCAATATTATGCAGACTATTGTCCAATATAAGGAAAGAGAATTGAAAGAACATGTTAAATAACATCATTTGGTCTTCATATATGTTTTGGTAACCCATGGTCATCAAATATGCTTCCTTTATTTTCTTAGTAAAAGAACACTTTTAATAATATAACAACTTATAATGCATGTACTACATTGAACATTACAGCAGTAAAACACACCACTATGATTCTTAAATATATCATTACAAGGTAAATATCTCTTAATTGAACATGAGAAATCCCTTTATTTTTTTTAGCAAAGATCATGTTTAATGAAGGTTACCTTCTTGGTCAGTGTATAGTACATAAATATTTTGAATGTAAAGTTTAATAATATTTATCTGCACATCTCCTTTACTATAATTTCTTTTCAATTCTGGAAAAAGGCACGATAGGGGTTGTATCATGTGAAATATAAGTTTTAAAAATGTGGCCACCGGGGCAATCGGTTCATTGTAACCAGAAAGCTGATATTACTCATTTACTTGCCTTGCCATGTCCATTGTGGGTCATTTTGATCAATGGAATACAAAGGCTGCTTAAAGGGGTACTCCGGCGCTAAGACATCTTATCCCCTATCCAACTAAAACATGAATAAACTATTAAATTATTATTTTAACTTCAGTCTTAACCACTTGGGGACACAGGGCGTACAGGTACACCCTGCATCCCAAGTCCTTAAGGAACCAGGGCGTACAGGAAGGGAATTTCAGTCCCCGTGCCAATGTATGGGGGGGGGGGGGGGTCCTGAGTCCAATTCAGATCCTGCGGCGATTCTGGGTCATATGGGTCTCCGGTGACCCAGAAAATAAGGGGGATCGGGGCGGTCCAAAACATCCCCGATCCTCCTGAAGGGATAAGAGTGAGATGGCAGGGATGCCACCCCTCCTATCCCTGCTATTGGTTGGTCAGAAGCAACTGACCAATAGCAGATCGGGGGCAGGGGGGGTTAAAGTTCGGTTCCCCCTTGCTCTGCCCACCCAAAATGGTCTGGGCAGAGCGGGGGAACTTTACTGGGAGTGGCGCCGGAGGTCCCTTACCCAGAGCAGGCGGTGTTTGGCAGCAGGCGGTGGGCAATCCTGCTCTGCAAGCGGCGGCGATCCTGCAACTGAGCAGTGAGTAGTTGCCAAGCAACATTTGGAGGGCCACAGTTTAGAGACCACTATATAGTGATCTCTAAACTGTAACCCTCCAGATGTTGCAAAACTACAAATCCCAGCATGCCCAAACAGCAAACGTCTGTGTGGGCATGCTGGGATTTGTAGTTTTGCAACATCTGGAAAGCTACAGTTTAGAAACCACTGTATAGTGTTCTCTAAACTGTGGCCCTCCAAATGTTGCATAACTACAACTCCCAGCATGCACAAACAGCAAACGGATGTCTCGGCATGCTGGAAATTGCAGCTGTGTGCCTCCAGCTGTTGCATAACTACTACTCCAAGCATGCCCTTCGGCCTTCAGTACATATTGGGAGTTGTAGTTTTGCAACAGCTGGAGGCCCACTGGTTGGAAAATACAGAGTTAGGTAACAGAAGCTAACTCAAGGTTTTCCAAGGTTAGTGCATGCTGGGAGTTGTAGTTTTGCAACCGCTGGAGGTCCCCCCATGTGAAGGTACAATCACACGGGCGGGGGACACGGGCGGGGGTTTACAGTGAGTTCCCTGCTTCAACTTTGAGCTGCGGCAAATTCCTAGCAGGAAACTCACCGTAAACCCCCGCCCGTGTAAATGTACCCTAAAAACATTACACTACACTACACTAACACAAAATAAAGGGTAAAACACTACATATACACCCCCTTTTGCTGTCCCCCTCCCCCCAATAAAAATGAATAATTTCTCGTATTTCCAAAACAGAGCCTCTAGCTGTTGCAAAACAATAACTCTCAGCATTGCCGGACAGCCACTGATTGCCTAGGCATGCTGGGAGTTTAGTAACAGCTGGAGACACCCTGTTTGGGAATCACTAGCGTAGAATATTTTTGGTAGCGAAGGCAATTGTAACGCTTGCATCCGAGTACATCCCTATGCAAATCCCTAATTTAGGCCTCAAATGCACATGGTGCGCTTTCACTTCAGAGCACTGTCACTGTATTTCAAGGGAACGGGGCCACATATGGGGTATTTCCATACTAAGGAGATATTGGCCTCATTTACTAAGCTGAAACCGTCCAGTTTTTGTCTGGTTATTTTGCTGAGACATGTCTGCGCCAGTGTGCGACAGTGTGCGCCTGAAAATCCGACAAACCCGAAAGGGGGCGTGCTCTGTTGCAAAAAGGGGTCGGTCAAAAGGGGGCGTGGTTTCACAAGCCGGCCGATTTACTATGGAATTCACAGAAAATCCTGTGGGTAAATGGCTGGAAATATCGACCTAGAAAAAGCTGGTCAGAAAATGTTCCCGACTTTTCCCAATAGTAAATAGAAAGGAATCCTGCATGTCTGAAACAACTTTTCCTACTAGTAAAAACCCAAAACTCTTAGTAAATGAGGCCCATTGTGTTACAAATTTTGGGGGGGCTTTTTCTCCTTTTACCCCTTTTGAAAAGGAAAAGTTGGGGACTACACCAGCTGGTTAGTGTAAAAAAATTAACATTTTTACACCAACATGCTGGTGTTCCCCTATACTTTTCATTTTCACAAGAGGTAAAAGGAAAAAAGACTCCCGAAATTTGTAACGGAATTTCTCCTGAGTACGGAAATACCCCATATGTGGACGTAAAATGCTCTGCGGATGCACAACATGGCTCAGGAATGAGAGCGCACAATGTACATTTGAGGCCTAAATTGGTGATTTGCACAGGGGTGGCTGATCTTACAGCAGTTCTGACATAAACGCAAAAAAACAAATACCCACATGTGACCCATTTTGGAAACTACATCACTCACTGAACGTAACAAGGGGTATAGTGAGCCTCAACAGCTGTTTGACAAATTTTTGTTAAAATTGGATGTAAAAATGAAAAAAACATTTTTTGCACTAAAATGCTGGTGATACCCTACATTTTTAATTTTCACAAGGGAAAATAGAAAAAAAAAAGCCACCAAAATGTGTAACCCCATTTCTTCTGAAGATGGAAATACCCCATATGTGGATGCAAAGTGCTCTGCGAGCGAACTACAATACTCAGAAGAGAAGGAGTGCCATTGGGCTATTAAAGAGAGAAATTGTCTGGAAATGGAGGCCATGTGTGTTTATAAAGCCCCCATGGTGCCAGAACAGTGGACCCCCCTCCCCCATGTGACCCCATTTTGGAAATTACACCCCACATGGAATGTAATAAGGGGTGCAGTGGGCATTTATACCCCACAGGTGTCTGTCAGGTTTTTGGAACAGTGGTTCGTGAAAATGAAAAATTTAATTTTTAATTTCACAGCCCACTGTTCCAAAGATCTGTCAAATGCCAGTGGAGTGTAAATGCTCACTGCACCCCTTATTGCTTTCCAAAAGCCAAATGTGAATCTTTTCTGATCATTGTTGTGCGCCAGCAGAGCACTTGACATCCTCAGAAGAAATGGGCTTACAAATCTTTCGGGGAGGCTTACTGTACCCCTTGTTACGTTGCTTGATTGGTGTAGTTTCCAAAATAGTATGCCATGTGGGTTTTATTTTTTTGCTGTTCTGGCACCATTGGGGCTTCCTAAATGTGGCATGCCCCCCAAAAACCATCTCAGCAAAATTTGCTTTCCAAAAGCCAAATATGAATCCTGCTCTTCTGAGCACTGTGTTACGCCGAGCGCTCCGGGTCCCTGCTCCTCCCCGGAGCGCTCGCGGCATTCCTCTCTCTGCAGCGCCCCGGTCAGACCCGCTGACCGGGAGCGCTGCACTGACATTGCCGGCGGGGATGCGATTCGCATAGCGGGACGCGCCCGCTCGCGAATCGCATCCCAAGTCACTCACCTGTCCCGGTCCCCGGCTGTCACGTCCTGGCGCGTGCGGCTCCGCTCCTTAGGGCGCGCGCGCGCCAGCTCTCTAAGATTTAAAGGGCCAGTGCACCAATGATTGGTGCCTGGCCCAATCAGTCTGATTAGCTTCCACCTGTGCACCTGTATATATAACCTCACTTCCCCTTCCTTTCCTTGTCGGATCTTGTTACCTTTGTGCCAGAGAAAGCGTTTACCTTACCAGTGTTCCTGGCCTCTTGCTATCTCCATTGACTACGAACCTTGCCGCCTGCCCCGACCTTCTGCTACGTCTGACCTTGCCTCTGTCTAGTCCTTCTGTCCCACGCCTTCTCAGCAGTCAGCGAGGTTGAGTCGTTGCTGGTGGATACGACCTGGTTGCTACCGCCGCAGCAAGACCATCCCGCTTTGCGGCGGGCTCTGGTGAATACCAGTAGCAACCTAGAACCGGTCCACCGACACGGTCCACGCCAATCCCTCGCTGACACAGAGGATCCACATCCAGCCTGCCGAATCCTAACAGTAGATCCAGCCATGGATCCCGCTGAGGTCCCGCTGCCAGTTGTCGCTGACCTTACCACGGTGGTCGCCCAGCAGTCTCAACAGATTGAGCAACTAGGACAACAGTTCGCCCAACAAGGACAGCAGCTGTCGCAGTTGACCGCCATGCTACAGCAACTTCTGCCACAGCTTCAGCAACAACCATCTCCTCCGCCAGCTCCTGCACCTCCTCCGCAGCGAGTGCCCGCTCCTGGCCTCCGCTTGTCCCTGCCGGACAAATTTGATGGGGACTCTAGACTCTGCCGTGGTTTCCTGTCACAATGTTCTCTACATTTGGAGATGTTGTTGGGCCAATTTCCTACAGAACGGTCGAAGGTGGCTTTCGTGGTTAGTCTCCTGTCTGGGAAGGCCCTGTCATGGGCCACACCGCTGTGGGACCGCAATGATCCTGTCACTGCCACTGTACAATCCTTCTTCGCTGAGGTTTGTAGTGTCTTTGAGGAACCAGCCCGAGCTTCTTCTGCCGAAACTGCCTTGCTGAACCTGGTCCAGGGAAATTCTTCTGTAGGCGAATACGCCATCCAATTTCGTACTCTCGCGTCTGAATTATCGTGGAACAACGAGGCCCTCTGCGCGACCTTTAAAAAAGGCCTATCCAGTAACATCAAGGATGTGCTGGCCGCACAAGAAATTCCTGCCAACCTGCATGAACTTATCCATTAGGCCACCCGCATTGACATGCCTTTTTCTGAGAGAAACCAGGAGCTCCGCCAGGAAAAAGACCTTGATCTCTGGGCACCTCTCTCACAGTATCCTTTGCAATCTACCCCTGTGCTTCCCGCCGAGGAGGCTATGCAAGTGGATCGGACTCGCCTGACCCATGAAGAGAAGACTCGCCGCAGAGATAAAAATTTATGTCTGTACTGCGCTAGTAGCGAACATTTCTTGGTGGATTGCCCTATTCGTCCTCCACGTCTGGGAAACGCATGCACGCACCCAGCCCACGTGGGAGTGTCGTCTCTTGGTATGAAGTCTGCTTCTCCACGTCTCACTGTGCCTGTGCGGATTTCTCCTTCTGCCAACTCCTCCTTCTCAGCTTTGGCCTTCTTGGACTCTGGTTCTGCGGGAAATTTTATTTTGGCCTCTTTTGTTAATAAGTTCAACATCCCTGTGACCCGTCTCGTCAAGCCGCTCTACATTTCCTCGGTCAACGGAGTTAAATTGGACTGCACCGTGCGTTACCGCACAGAACCCCTGCTCATGAGCATTGGACTGCATCACGAAAAAATTGAATTTTTTGTTTTGCCCAACTGCACCTCTGAAGTCCTCCTCGGTCTGCCATGGCTCCAACGCCACTCTCCTACCCTTGACTGGACCACCGGGGAGATCAAGTGCTGGGGTACTTCTTGCCACAAAAAATGCCTCACGTCTGCTCCCAGTCCCGTCAGTCAAACCTCAGTGCCTCCTCCTACACCTGGTCTCCCCAAGACCTATCAGGACTATGCCGTGCCTCCTCATAGCCCCCGTCCTGGTAACACTCTGCCCCGTGCCAAGCTTCACCCTCTGCCCCCCCTCCCCATTCCCACTCCTTCTGAACTGCCTGCCTTTGATGAGTATACCCGGGACTTCTCTGTCTTCCAGAAGGAAACTCTACAATCGCTCCCAATGTCCTCGTCCCATGTGAAGCTACAACCGAACAAAAAGAGGGGGAGACCTAAGGGGGGGGGGGTACTGTAACGCCGAGCGCTCCGGGTCCCTGCTCCTCCCCGGAGCGCTCACGGCGTTCCTCTCTCTGCAGAGCCCCGGTCAGACCCGCTGACCGGGAACGCTGCACTGACATTGCCGGCGGGGATGCGATTCGCATAGCGGGACGCGCCCGCTCGCGAATCGCATCCCAAGTCACTCACCTGTCCCGTTCCCCGGCTGTCACGTCCTGGCGCGTGCGGCTCCGCTCCTTAGGGCGCGCGCGCGCCAGCTCTCTAAGATTTAAAGGGCCAGTGCACCAATGATTGGTGCCTGGCCCAATCAGTCTGATTAGCTTCCACCTGTGCACCTGTCTATATAACCTCACTTCCCCTTCCTTTCCTTGCCGGATCTTGTTGCCTTTGTGCCAGAGAAAGCGTTTACAGTGTTTGCCTTACCAGTGTTCCTGACTTCTTGCTATCTCCATTGACTACGAACCTTGCCGCCTGCCCCAACCTTCTGCTACGTCTGACCTTGCCTCTGTCTAGTCCTTCTGCCCCACGCCTTCTCAGCAGTCAGCGAGGTTGAGCCGTTGCCGTTACCGCCGCAGCAAGACCATCCCGCTTTGCGGCGGGCTCTGGTGAATACCAGTAGAAACCTAGAACCGGTCCACCGACACGGTCCACGCCAATCCCTCGCTGACACAGAGGATCCACATCCAGCCTGCCGAATCCTAACACACTGTAGCGCACCAGCAGAGCACTCGATGTCCAAATATCAGGTATTCCCATGCTCAAAAGAAATGGGGTTACAAATTTTGGGGGGCATTTTCTTCTATTACCTCTTTTAAAAATGTAAAATGTTGGGGAAAAAACTGCATTTTAGTGAAAAAAACTATTTCAGCAAAATTCTCTCTCCAAAATCCCATTGTCGCTCCTTCTCTTCTGAGCCCTCTAGTGCACCCAAAGAGCACTTTACATCCACACATGAGGTATTTCCTTACTCGATAGAAATTGGGTTACACATTTTGGGGAATTTATCTCATTTTACCCCTTGTAAAAACAACATAAGAACATACAAGTGTAAAAAATGAAGATTTTGAATGTTCTTCTCCACTTTGCTGCTATTCCTGAGAAACACCTAAAGGGTTAACAAACTTTCTGAATGCCGTTTTGAATACTTTTAGGGGTACAGTTTCTATAATGGGGTCATTTATGGGGTATTTCTCACAGAAAGGCCCCTCAAATCCACTTCACAAAAAATTCAAAATCTGAATTTTTCAGGGACCAGTTAAGTTTGAACATTTTGAAAATTTATGCTATACTTTGAAGCCCTTTAATGTCTTCAAAAAGTAAAAACATGTCAACTTTATGATGCCAACATAAAGTAGACATATTGTATTTGGTAATCAATATATAATTTATTTGGAATGTACATTTTCCTTACAAGCAGAAAATTTCAAAGTTAGAAAAATGCTACATTTTCAACATTTTCATGATAAGATGGGATAAGATGTCTGATCGCGAGGTCCCCGCCACTGGGGACCCCCACAATCTCTGCAGCGCCACGCCGCCATTATCACTACAGAGCATACTCTGTGCGCGGTGACTGGGCGATGCATGGGACAGAGCATTGTGACGTCACGGCTCCGTGTCCATGACGTCACGTCCCGCCCACTCAATACAAGTCTATGGGTGGGGTAGTGGCGGTCGGCACGCCCCCTCCCATAGATTTGTATTAAGGGGGCGGGGTGTGATGTCACGGGGTGGAGCTGTGACATCACAATGCTCCATCCCCTGTATCACCTGTCATCAAGCACAGAGCCGGTTTGCTCTGTAGTGATAATGGTGGGGTGCTGCTGTAGAGATTTTGGGAGACCCCAGCGATCAGACATCTTATCCCCTAACCTTTGGATAGGGAAGTCTGGGGTGGAGTACCCCTTTAACCCTTGGAATTTCTTAAATATTTTTTTCTTGTTTTTTTAAAGTCCCACTTTATCCATATATTATATTTCCACTGCCTGTAAAATAATAAATGACCATTATCTACTAATGTAGTTTGGTTCATGTTTTCCAAATGTGATTGTTAAGTCATGTTGCCTGTTATGTTTATTCGAAATCCTTGATTGTATCTCCTTTAAAATATGTAATCTTTCAAATATCAGGGGAAAAACAGGTATTGCAGTAATGTAAAAAAATATATATATTCATTAGCTATTATTTAATAATTGACTTAATCTGGCCACTTAATTTTGTCTGTAATTATCAGAAAATGAAATTATTATTTTGTATCGCTTCAATAAGTCGTTCCACCTTTGTCAACAAGGTCACCACAAAGTACAAGCTTGGAATTAATTTCAAGGTAAACACAGAGGTGAAGGAACTGATACTGTCATTTTCTTAGAAATGTTGTGAATCAATCTGAACGAAGCCAGATGACTAATGAGCTGAATTAGGTCATTCTGCAAATCCCCAGGATGAGGACAGCAGAACAAAGATGAGGAGAGATAAAGATGCCATGAAATGATGAACTGATTGTCATCACACATGGTAATCATGGCGGGAAAATGGATTGCTAAATTTTTCTTAAAGTTCAACTCAGGTGATTTGTTATTTCTTGTATTTACAAGAAAAAAAGTTCATTTTATTTATTGTTTCTTAATAAAGCCTTCAACATTCTCTATCTGACATTTCAAATGTTTAATGGGAATATGTCATTTAATACGGATAAAGTAATATGTTCTTAGCAACATATGCATTTCTCTTCTGTATTTAAAAAATGTTTAAATAGTTTTTTTATTTTTTATTTTAGGGATAACATAGTACAGAGGCAGTACATACAGATCCCATGAGGGCCCAAAAGGAAGAGTACAAGCTCAGGCTTTCTTCAGTGGTTTGAAAGAACTTGAACAAGTTGTGCACTATTTGCAAACAAGGTTGCGAACCAAACTTGCGAAAGCTTCCACTCATATGTATGCAATAATCGGAGCACTGAACTTTTTGTTTCATAAATGATCATGATTTTGATCACGGGAAAAATTAGTGCACAAAATAAAAAACAAAATATCCGATATGGGTTGGATATGAAATTATAAAGGTATCTAACATTTTGCCTAAAATTTTGCTGTATCAGTAGGTGCAAACTAGTGGTGGTTTGGAATTGCTTAACTGTTTGTATATTCTATAATTTTTAACAAGATAAAGAACAGGGTAAAATCATATGTGATAGATAATAGAAGAAAAAAGACGGTAACTTACTCAGTTCAATCCAATGCTTCTTTATTCCGGGGATGTGGAAATGGACATAAACAAACAGGTGCGTTCCCCTGAAAAAGCAAGCTTTCGTATACTCTGCTTCTTCTGGCTCCCCTAGGGCCATGAATAGTACTGATATTATTTGGGTCATGAAAAACACTGATATTTATGGCTTTAACATGCCACACTTGTTCAGGTACATAAACATATTGGACTGGATGGGGATTTTTTTCTTTTGTCATAGTTTCCTAAGTACGGTATAGTTTGGGTCTAAGCACAAAAAAATAAGCACGCTATGTATAACTCATGTTATCAACTAGTGAAAATACAAATAGAGTACAAGTGTTACGCCGAGCGCTCCGGGTCCCTGCTCCTCCCCAGAGCGCTCGCGGCGTTCTCTTCTCTGCAGCGCCCCGGTCAGACCCGCTGACCGGGAGCGCTGCACTGTCACTGTCGGCGGGGATGCGATCCGCGTAGCGGGACGCGCCCGCCCGCGGGTCGCATCCCAATCCACTCACCTGTCCCGTTCCCCGGCTGTCACGTCCCGGCGCGCGGCCCCGCTCTCTAGGGCGCACGCCGGCTCTCTGAGATTTAAAGGGCCAGTGCACCAATAATTGGTGCCCGGCCCAATCAGTGTCAATCACTTTCTATTCCTATAAAAACCCACTTCCCCTTCCTGTCCTCGTTGGATCCTGTTGCCTTAGTGCCCTGAGAAAGCATTTTAGTATGTTCCCAAGCCTGTGTTCCCAGACCTTCTGCTGTTGCCCCTGACTACGGCTCTTGCGGCCTGCCCTGACCTTCTGCTACGTCCGACCTTGCTCTTGCCTTGTCCTTGTCCCTGTGTACCGCGCCTGTCTCAGCTGTCAGTGGGGTTGAGTCGCTATCGGGTGGAACGACCTGGGGGTTACCTGCCACTGCAAGTCCATCCCGCTTTGCGGCGGGCTCTGGTGAAAACCAGTAACCCCTTAGATTCCATTCCCCTGGTACTGCCCACGCCATCGCCTCACTGACACAGAGGATCCACCTCCAGTGTCCTCGCTGCATACCAGTCCGGATCCTGACAACAAGAAGTATTGGAACACAAGTCACCACAATTTAGAGGCGTTATTTCACCACCAATATTTATCCTCTGTTCACAGGAGAGGGAATAAGTATATGATTGGAAGGGTCTGACCACCGGAATCCTCCACCATCTCCAGAATAGAGGTCTCAAGATTCCCATCTGAATGGAGTAGGGATCATTCATGAATGTGCATTGATGCTTTATGAGACTGCTGGAGAAAGCCGAGCACAGTCATCAGTTATGTCAAGCAATCCTATGGACAATGAATGGAGTTCCAGTGCGCACATGTGACCTATGAACAGGGAATAAATGTTAGTGTCCCCTTTAAACTTTCCCTGCCATGGACATAACAGCATTTGTAACTGGATCCAAGGAAAAGTACAATAGGCTGTGAAAGCCGGACTGTAAATTGACATCTTTGTATCATTAGTAAAACTTGTATAGAATAAACCTACTATTGTAACTACTAACATTGCTCCAAACTTTAGCCTAGTATATACAGAAACTATAAGAAATGTAATAAATCCATTATTTTTTAATTCTTGAAAGATAAGGTATTGAGAATTGCCTTAACTGTGTTTCCGATCTGCAGAGCCGCCATTAAAGCTGCTGGTTTTGCCAAATATAGCTGAATGCAACCAAGAAGCACAGTGTTAAGCTGAGTGTTTCTGCCCCTTTCTTCTATCTTAAAAGGATGTGCAAAATTCATAATATTCCCCCTATTCCCCTAAAATGTTGTGCAGTTTAATTCCATAATGTATGTTTAATGAGCTACAAGTTCCCTGCATCCCTTTACAGAGCAAATACTCATAATGAAATCAATGGGAGCTACGTAAATCCAGACACAGTACTCCCTTAGTGACATCTGGCAGTCAGATGTTACTCTGTGTAGCTGCTTCTCCCAATGGTCACTTAGCTGTCTAACTCCCTATTTGGTTTGGCCGGTTTGCTCTTCCTTAATAGTGTCCCTTACTATAAAGTGTCAAATTGTCATTTGAATATGTAATTTGTTTGAATGCCACTTTCATAATGTAGATGTTTGTCTAAATTACTCCTAATGCCTTCCACATTATAGTAACTGTACATAATGAATACAAATATCATAGATACAAATATCTAATTTAAAGCAGACCTGCCAACAGAATAACATGGGTGTAAATAAACACATGCTACATAGGATCTGGGTATACCTTTTATATCTCCATGGTCATTTTCAGTGCCGACATAAGCCTTTTTGTTATTATGTGTATTGGGCTTAAAAGTCCAGGAGGTGTTCCCTATCATGGAAAGAGCCCAGGTTAATCCAATTCACGTTCTCTTTTTTTACCGCTTATGTGTCCATTTGCATATATTTACCCTGTTTGACTGACAGACACTAGATAAGAGGAGATAGGTAGGACTTACCTGGGCTTTTACCATGCTGGAAAATGCCACCTGGGCTCTTGAACCTCATTTACATTAAAACAAAAAGCCTTATTTTTTGGTGCTGGAAAGGATTATATGTAAAGGTATGCCATGTGTTTATTTTTTTCATTTTTTTTTACACCCCCTGTTTTTCTGCTGCCAAGTACAGCATGTGGCATGCTGGGATTTGTAGTTTTCAGCACAGCAAGAAACAGGAAATAGAATCAAAGATAGGAAAACAAAGTGGGGGATAAAAAGACAAAGAACGGAAATAGAGTAGGCTAAACAACAAGAATAGAAATGAAACAAAACAAATAGGGTAAGTCACAAACGGAAAAACACGTTGACCACAGGACTACCCCTTTAAGGACCAGGCCAATTTTAGCTTTGCATTTAAATTTTTTCCTCCTCGCCTTCTAAAATCCATAACTATTTTATATCTCCATCTACAGACCTATTTAAGGGCTTGTTTTTTGCATGACCAATTTTACTTTGTAATGAAACCTCTCATTTTACCATAATATGTATGACGAACCCCCTAAAAAATTTTTTCAATGAAAACCACAATTTTGCACATTTCGAGGGTTTTGTTTTCACACTGTACACTTTTCGGTAAAAATGTTCTTTATTCTGTGGGTCAATATGATTAAAATGATACACATGGCTAGATACTTTATATTTTTGTACCGCTTAAAAAAAAATCTAAAACTTTTTGTACAAAATCAGCAATCTAAAATTGCCCTATTTTGACCACCTATAACTTTTTCATTTTTCCGTATATAGGGCGGTATGAGGGCCGTCATCTTTAATTTTTATTGATACCATGTTTGCATTTATAAAACTTTTATATCATTTTTTTTTTTTTATAAAATGTGACAAAAAAGCAGCCTTTTTGAACTTTTTAAATTTTTTACATTTACGCCGTTCACCGTACAGGATCATTAACATTATATTTTGATATTTCGGACATTTATGCACGTGGCAATACCAAATATGCTTTTTTAAAAATGTATGCTTTTTGGTGGTAAAATGGTAAAAACTGAAATTTTCATTTTTATTGGGTGAGGGGATTTTTCACTTTTTTTTTTTACTTATTTTTTTACATTTTTCAACTTTTTTTTTACACTTTTTATGTCCCCATAGGGGACTATCTATAGCAATCACTTGATTGCTAATACTTTTCAGTGCTATGCATAGGACAAAGCACTGATCAGTATGTATTATCGGCTATCTCCTGGTTTGGTCTACTCGATCTCAGACCAAAGCAGGAGATGCCAGGAGACGGACGGAGGCAGGTGAGGGGACCTCCGTTCACCATTACAGATGATCAGATCGCTGTGGCAGCGATGCTGGCGATTCGATCATCTATTTTATCATGCGCATTGCCGCAGATGCCGTGATCTGTACAGATCACGGCATCTGAGGGGTTAATGGCGGACATCCACGCGATCATGGATGTCGGCCATTACCGGCGGGTCCCCGGCTGCTGATAGCAGCTGGAACCTGCCGTGTATGACGCGAGCACCGTTCCGATGCTCGGGATCATACACACGACGATCCTGGCGTGCAAAATACCTCCAAACCAGGACGTACATTTACGTCCGTGGTCATTAAGGAGTTAAAGTAATTATAGTTAATAGTTTTATACAAAAATATCTATGACTATTTATTGTAAAATTATATAGAAAGCCATATGGAGTCAGTTCTTTTCTCTGCAGTGTTTCGTTTCAGTTTTTTAACCCAAAGCCTGAAGTGGGTTCAAAAGGAATAAGAACTATATAGGAAAGATTTTTTCACATCTCAGAAAAAAAAAAGAATAAATTGGCAAAACAAACATCACCAAAACATGACCAGATATTTACCTCTTAATAACCCCTCATTAAAGAAGCACTCCAGGAAAAAAAAACTTGTTGATGGTAAATGGCAGCCTAGTTTGTCTTTTCTCCGTGCAGATTACAAGTTACTTTTCCATTGTAACTCTATGAGACATTGTTGGCCATAATGACCAATCATAGAGCAGAGTCTATTTTACAAGTGCACTATTATTTTTATAGGAAACCAAGATAGTAGTGTTCTGCCCCTGAATGTAAGTATTTACATTCATTGACAAAAACAAAAAAAAGTGTATCAGATAATGTTTAGGCTTATTTATTTATTCTGTAAATACTTTTAATATTAGTCAAATTCATTATCTCAACCAGATCATTCCTCGTCCAATTCATGCACCCCATAAATATATTTGCCAGTTGCATTCAGCACATATTTTGGCATGAAATGGTCGGAAATAAATCTGTTCTCAACTATTGTGTTGTTTTCTTTGTTCTTGATTTCTGAAAGTGGATCCTAATATGTCTGTACTCATTTCAACATTCTTATACTTAATATTATCTGTTTTTATACTGCATGCCTAGATATTTGCTGTTTCAGATGTGTAGCTCATATGAGGTTTTCTTCAAATTAACATTTATCAGCATTAACAGGATAGGTGACAAATATCACTTGGGGACCCCCCACTGCAGACCCATGTGGGTGACAAGAATAGACTTCTGATAATACATGTTTGCCTTCTATGTATAATCAGGGCCAGCCTTAGGGGTGTGCGAGCTGTGCGGCCGCACAGGGCGCCATAGCAACAGGGGCGCCGGGCGGCCAACACAGCTCGCACCAGGTATATGTAATTTGTATTGCCCGACGTGCAGTCCGGGCGCCGGGCAGGTAACTTCGTCATACATTTAGCGCTGCTTTGGGCAAGCAGCTCTAAATGCCGGTGTAATGAAGAAAACTGTGCCCTGTAGCGGAATGTGACCCTCCGCACAGGGACACAGTTTTCTGCTTTGCAGGCCGCTCCCTCTCATTCCATTCCCACTACCCTCCCTCAACTGTGTCCCTATGCGGAGGGTCACATTCCGCTTCAGGGCACAGTTTTCTTCATTACACAGGGAGGTTTCACTAACCCCTCCCTCCTCCGCGTCTCTGGTTGGCTGGCCGGTCCGAGTCTGAAGAGGGACATCGCGCATGTGACGTACCTCCACAGACCCGCACAGGAGGACGTCAGTGACGTCACTCGTCAGGCCGACGCCGTAGAGAAGCGCAGCGCAGGACAGGTAAGTGTGTCTATGTGTATGTCTATGTGCGTGTGTGCATGTGTGGTTGTCTGTCTGTGTGGGTGTCTGTGTGTGTGTATGTGTGTGTGTGTGCATGTGTGGGTGTCTGTGTGTGTGTGCATGTGTGGGTGTCTGTCTGTCTGTGTGTGTGTGCATGTGTGGGTGTCTGTGTGAGTGCATGTGTGGGTGTCTGTCTGTCTGTCTGTGTGTGTGTGGGAGGGAGAACCTGCTACTACCTAATGTGGGGAATCTGCTACTACCTAATGTGGGGAACCTGCTTCTACCTAATGTGGGGAACCTGCTAATACCTAACGGGGCAACCTGCTACTACCTAATGTGGGGAACCTGCTACTACCTAATGTGGGGAACTATACTGCACCTAATGTGGGGAACTATACTGTACCTAATGTGGGGGAACTATACTGCACCTAATGTGGGGGAACTATACTGCACCTAATGTGGGGAACTATACTGCACCTACTGTGGCGGAACTATACTGCACCTAATGTGGGGAACTATATGGCACTTAATGTGGTGGGGGAACTATACTGCACCTAATGTGGGGAACTATACTGCACCTAATGTGGGGGACTATACTGCACCTAATGTGGGGGAACTATACTGCACCTAATGTGGGGGAACTATACTGCACCTAATGTGGGGGACTATACTGCACCTAATGTGGGGGACTATACTGCACCTAATGTGAGGGAACTATACTACACCTAATGTGGGGGAACTATACTGCACCTAATGTGGGGGAACTATACTGCACCTAATGTGGGGGAACTATACTGCACCTAATGTGGGGGAACTATACTGCACCTAATGTGGGGGAACTATACTGCACCTAATGTGGGGGAACTATACTGCACCTAATGGGGAGAGCTATACTGCACCTAATGTGGAGAGCTATACTGCACCTAATGTGGGGGACTATACAACACCTAATGTGGGGGAACAATACTGCATCTGATTAAGGGGGGCAGGAGACTGGTGAAGGGGTACATGGGACTGATTAAGGGGGCAGGGGACTGATTAGATTTAAAAAAAATATTTGTCACAAATATTTTTTTCCTCTTTGTGTACGTTTATGGGGGGGGGGGGGGGGGCGCCACAAGCTTAGCTCGCACAGGGCGCCTGAACACCTAAGGCCGGCACTGTGTATAATTGCAGTGGATTGCTGAAATATTACATGGATGGGTAGTTATCTTTATAGGACTATTGGAGCTGACAGAGAGCAAGTCCTACAATCCAGTACCCAGTAGGTCATACTGAGCCTGAGGCCGGACAGAGTTTTGTCTGTGGGAGGAAGAAGTTTGGCCTGAGGGTAGAGGTTGATTTGGATGACCGAATTTTGCCTGATGGAGAATAGAGTCTAGCCTGAGGGAGGAGCTTGACCTGAGGGAGTACAGAATTTTGCCTGAGGGAGTTCAAGATGATGCCTGAGGCTGTCCCTTTATGGGCATCGTACAGTCGTGTGGCACAGAACCAGGAGTGAACATGCTTAGTGTGCACATTTTTTGGCTTGCTCTCCTAATTGGCATGGGTCTGAACACCCAGACCCTAACTGATCAAAAATGAGGATCCATTTATTTTATTACTTTGTTTTAAATTAATCCGTTTATTTTGCATTTCAGGGGTGTTAAAGTCAATTGCAATTTTCTTTAAGACAATACAAATGCCAAACAATGACAGTCTTTGTCCAACAAAAGGAACAGCCCCTTTCAACAGGATATGGGCATGTGACATGAACTCAGTTTTAATGGATACATTCTAAAAATGTAATAAACCAATCAATCAATTAATCAAATATACATCATGAAAGGATAGCCAAACACATGTACAAAGTCATGTTAGCATTAGCACTTATCCTAGGGATCAGGCTGAACCCATTCTCAGCCCAGAACACCCTATAAACACATATTAACTTTTTTTTTAAGGTGTCCATATGTATGTCTTCATACACACAAGACAAAAGTCATTTAAGTGAACTGTTTACACAGACACAGTGGGTTTTCTATTATTTATGGAGGCCTTTTGACTTTCTTAGGCATGACATGTCATGTTTGAGTTTGTTCTCTCTAGAAATACTGTAAGCCAGCAACAGATCTGTCTGGTTGCATCTTTCTTCTCTCCTCCACTGAAAACACATGCCCTTGTAGCTGAGGCTAGAGAGCTTGTACATGGGGCAGCTGGGAGGGATAGCTGACTGACAGATATTAAAGGTGTACAAGCACCTTGTGTCCCTGCAGAACAAATAATAAAAACAAACCAACATGTACTGTTCCATCTGTTGTGAATGGAGACAAGGTAACACAACTTCTGTCAATACAATCAATATAAACCTTGACACAACCAAGTAAAACTATATGATTCTGGCCTTTAGGGACATCATCACCCCCTCCCCCCATGTTTACAGATGTTTTGTAGCCGTTTTAGCCTATACAGTAGAATATATATATATATATATATATATCCCCTTCAGGACGGAGCCCATTTTGGCCTTAAGGACCGGAGCGTTTTTTGCACATCTGACCACTGTCACTTTAATCATTAATAACTCTGGAATGCTTTTAGTTATCATTCTGATTCCGAGATTGTTTTTTCGTGACATATTCTACTTTAACATAGTGGTAAATTTTTGTCGATACTTGCATCCTTTCTTGGTGAAAAATCCGTAAATTTGATGAAAAATTTGAAAATTTAGCATTTTTCTAACTTTGAAGCTTTCTGCTTGTAAGGAAAATGGATATTACGAATACATTTTTTTTTGGTTCACATATACAATATGTCTACTTTATGTTTGCATCATAAAATTGACGTGTTTTTACTTTTGGAAGACACCAGAGGGCTTCAACGGTCAGCAGCAATTTTCCGATTTTTCACAAAATTTTCAAACTCAGTATTTTTCAGGGACCAGTTCAGGTTTGAAGTGGATTTGAAGGGTCTTCATATTAGAAATACCCCATAAATGACCCCATTATAAAAACTACACCCCCCAAAGTATTCAAAATGACATTCAGTAAGTGTTTTAACCCTTTAGGTGTTTCACACGAATAGCAGCAAAGTGAAGGAGAAAATTCACAATCTTCATTTTTTACACTCACATGTTCTTGTAGACCCAATTTTAGAATTTTTACAAGGGGTAAAAGGACAAAATTTTTACTTGTATTTGTAGCCCAATTTCTCTCGAGTAAGCACATACCTCATATGTCTATGTAAAATGTTCGGCGGGCGCAGTAGAGGGCTCAGAAGGGAAGGAGCGACAAGGGGATTTTGGAGAGTACGTTTTTCTGAAATGGTTTTTGGGGGGCATGTTACCTTTAGGAAGCCCTTATGGTGCCAGAACAGCAAAAAAAACCCACATGGCATACCATTTTGGAAACTAGACCCCTCGGGGAATGTAACATGGGATAAAGTGAACCTTAATACCCCACAGGTGTTTCACGACTTTTGCAAATGTAAAAAAAAAAAAAAAAAATTTACCTAAAATGCTTGTTTTCCCAAAAAATTTTTATTTTTAAAAAGGGTAATAGCAGAAAATACCCCTAAAAATTTGAAGCCCAATTTCTCCCGATTCAGAAAACACCCCATATGGGGGTGAAAAGTGCTCTGCTGGCGCACTACAGGTCTCAGAAGAGAAGGAGTCACATTTGGCTTTTTGAAAGCGAATTTTGCTCTGGGGGCATGCCGCATTTAGGAAGCCCCTATGGTGCCAGGATAGCAAAAAAAACCCCACATGGCATACCATTTTGGAAACTAGACCCCTCGGGGAACGTAACAAGGGGTTAAGTTAACCTTTATACCCCACAGGTGTTTCACGACTTTTGCATATGTAAAAATTTATTTATTTTTTTTACCTAAAATGCTTGTTTTCCCCAAAATTTTACATTTTTAAAAAGGGTAAAAGCAGAAAATACCCCCCAAAATTTGTAACACAATTTCTCCCGAGTACGGCGATACCCCATATGTGACCCTAAACTGTTGCCTTGAAATACGACAGGGCTCCAAAGTGAGAGCGCCATGCGCATTTGAGGCCTAAATTAGGGATTGCATAGGGGTGGACATAGGGGTATTCTACGCCAGTGATTCCCAAACAGGGTGCCTCCAGCTGTTGCAAAACTCCCAGCATGCCTGGACAGTCAACGGCTGTCCGACAATACTGGGAGTTGTTTTGCAACAGCTGGAGGCTCCGTTCTGGAAACAGTGGCGTACCAGACGTTTTTCATTTTTATTGGGGAGGGGAGGGGGGCTGTGTAGGGGTATGTGTATATGTAGTGTTTTTTACTTTTTATTTTATTTTTTGTGGTAGTGTAGTGTAGTGTTTTTAGGGTACAGTCGCACGGGCGGGGGGTTCACAGTAGTTTCTCGCTGGCAATTTGAGCTGCAGCAGAAAGTTTGCGGCAGCTCAAATTTGCAGCCAGATACTTACTGTAATCCTCCGCCCATGTGAGTGTACCCTGTACGTTCACATTGGGGGGGACATCCAGCTGTTGCATAACTACAACTCCCAGCATGCCCGTTGGCTGTCGGTGACTGCTGAGAGTTGTAGTTTTGCAACAACTGTAGGTACACTGGTTATGTATCACTGAGTTTGTGACCTAACTCAGTGTTTCACAACCAGTGTGCCTCCAGCTGTTGCAAAACTACAACTCCCAGCATGTACGGTGCATGGTGTAAGGTGACTGCTGAGAGTTGTAGTTTGCAACAGCTGGAGGCACACCGGTCGTGAAACACTGAGTTAGGTAAAAAAAAACTCTTGAGTTTCACAACCAGTGTGCCTTCAGCTGTTGCAAAACTACAACTCTCAGCAGTCACCGACAGCCAACGGGCATGCTGGGAGTTGTAGTTATGCAACCAGCAGATGCACCACTGCAACTCCCAGCATGCACTTTAGCTGTTTGTGCAAGCTGGGAGTTGTAGTTAGACAACAGCTGAAGGTACACTTTTCCATAGAAATAATGTGCCTCCAGCTGTTGCAAAACCATAAGTCCCAGCATGCCCATAAGGGAATGCTGGGAGTTGTGGTGGTCTGCCTCCTGCTGTTGCATAACTACAGCTCCCAGCATGCCCTTTTTGCATGCTGGGAGCTGTTGCTAAGCAACAGCAGGAGGCTGTAACTCACCTCCTGCTGTTGCTTCATCGCTGGACTGTCCCTCGCCGCCGCAGCTGCTCCTGGGGCCCCGATCCCAACAGGGGCGCCGGGGATCGGGGTCCCCAGCACCGGGGGTCGTCTTCCCGCACCCGCTCACGCCCTCCGGAAGAGGGGCGGAGCGGGTGCGGGAGTGACACCCGCAGCAGGCGCCCTGATTGGTCGGCCGGTAATCCGGCCGACGAATCAGGGCGATCGTGAGGTGGCACCAGTGCCACCTCACCCCTGCAGGCTCTGGCTGTTCGGGGCCGTCAGAGACGGCCCCGAACAGCCAGTAATTCCGGGTCACCGGGTCACCGGAGACCCGATTGACCCGGAATCGCCGCAGATCGCTGGACTGAATTGTCCAGCGATCTGCGGCGATCGCCGACATGGGGGGGCATAATGACCCCCCTGGGCGATATGCCGGGATGCCTGCTGAACGATTTCAGCAGGCATCCGGCTCCGGTCCCCAACCGGCTAGCGGTGGGGGCCGGAATTCCCACGGGCGTATGGATACGCCCTCGGTCCTTAAGGACTCGGGATGCAGGGCGTATCCATACGCCCTATGTCCTGAAGAGGATATATATATATATATATATATATATATAGCAACAGCTAGCCTAGTAGCGTGCACCTGTAGGCCAGGTCCATATAATAGTTTGGTATCAACTAAAGTGCTGGCTGACTTATTCTTTGTATATATATATATATATATATATATATATATATATATATATATATATGGTATCATGGAACCTCAGCTTTTTAGTTGTAGTTCAAATATCTGCCATTGAGGTTGTAAATTAATAAAGTTCAGTTTTACTATTTGTTTTTATTGTTCAAAAATTAAACTAAAATTAAAAACTTTACAGAAGTTAAATCTATAGTAAAACATGGTCCATTTTCATAAAAAAGTAGAAGAATTACAGTGAGCATTTAGGTTACTGGATCATCTTCTCTAGTAAATTGCCATACCAATATTGGTATAAATAATTTTGGATTATTCTAAACAAAATATCACTGTAAGATTAAAAAAACATTCTGTGAAATACACAATGCAACATTGTATACACACACAGGCACAAATGCCTTTTTTGCTACTTGCAACTAAATTGCTCTGCGGTGCGTCTATTAAGTATGTATGTACCTTATGTAAGAGGATTGATTTACTTCATTGGAATTCCTAACAGAAAATATCTGGGTACTCCTGTGGAGAATGCATATTGCTCATGCTGTTATAAAGACATCTTAACTGGTATGTCTTGCTTTAAATGTTCAATTGCTTGCTACGAATGCTTTATATCAGCTGGAAGGCCCTAAAGTGCTTAAAACAAATATTTTGAATGATACAGTCCTTGATAAATTTATATTTTTCTCAAAGGCATTTGAAAGGTTATGTAAATCTGTAACTGTAAAGTATAAATTTCCCAGATTATATCAGCGAAAAGAACAACTGTAGATAATGATTATTGCAGTAAAGAAAAATACTATCAATATTTTCCAGTAGATCTAGATCTATTATTATGCTTAGTTTGTAATAGACTCCATCCTTGAGTATTTAAACTACTGTATCTCTAGTTTTGTCCGATCTTTACTAAATTGTTTACCACTTATTAAATCAATTTACCTAATGTTATTATAAGAGGTACAAAGGAAGAGAATGGGGCTGTTGTGTTATAGGACTTTTTCTGAGGACTATTTTCTGCAAACACGTCTTTGGAAAGTGTTGCTATCATATAATATATCTCCCCTGCTTCGTCTGTTAAAGGGGATTTTGTTTAATTCCCATGTCTGCTCCGTGTGACCTCTGGCAAATTGCAAAAAAGACTAGATATTGTTTAGATTACAACTTGGGAAAATATACCCACCAACAATGCAGACCTAAATTATTTTCCAAAAAGTATAAAATAAAGCCTGAAATAGCTAGATGAGAATAAGAACTATGGAAAATGTATGTTAGGTTAATATAGATGTGGTACAGATCCAGAAACTATACCTATTGTCCACAGATAAATTAGGCCCTTGGAAATTCCTGGCTTCCTCTGAAGATGCTTGATTTCCAGTGAAATATGTTGGGAGAGGGGGTGCCATGTTCTTGAATTTTAAAAGGGAATCTATCATCAGTGTCACCCGCACTACAACTGTTGTATAGGCTAGTAGCACGGGTGACACTGATGATAAAGATACTTTCCTATATCCGATCTGTGGCCCTGTTCACCTGTTATCCACCTTATTGGGCAGTAGTGTTGCTCGCGAATATTCGCAATGCGAATTTTATTCGCGAATATCGCATATTCACGAATTCGCAAATATTCGCGAATATAGCACTATATATTCGTAATTATGAATATTCGCTTATTTTTTTTCTCACAGTACACATCTCAGTGATCATCCCTCTCTGCTTCCAGCTTGTGTGGTGTAAAGAAGGCTCTAATACTACTGTGTGAGACTGGCGTGCGAATTTTCGCATATGCGAATTTCCGTTTATGCTAATTTTGAATATGCTAATTTTCGCATATGACAATTTTCGCATACGCGAATATTTGCATATGCGAAAATAAAACGAGAATATTACGAATATGCGAATATTCGCGAATATATGACGAATATTCGTCCATATATTCGCGAATATTCGCGAATTCGAATATGGCTTATGCAGCTCAACACTATTGGGCAGCAGGCCCGATGCATGGGTAGCTCCCCAGGAGCACCCTGACATTGCTGTGGCGGCTTCCTCACCCGGCCTGATTACGAGCAGGCTAAGAAGCAGCAGCGGTGACATCAGCATGCTTCCGGATCTCAGCCCGTGCACCAAGGATGCCGTTCGAATGAGGAAGGGATGAACGGGACCACTGATCAGGGTTAGATATTTATCATTATCATCAGTGCCATCAACACTACTAGCCTATACAACAGTTTAGTGCGGGAGACACTGATTACTGATTTCCTTTTATTAAGGGTCTACCATTTTTGTTGCAGCACAGCTCCTGTTTATTTTAAGTACAATTTCTGTGGAATTTCAGAGGCTAGATGAGAATAAAAGCTATGGAATATGCTCACTGGGGGTTGGAGCAGGATACAAGGGCATTGGAGGAGAGCTGGAGGTGAGGAGGTTAATATTTCTATATCTTACTTTAACAAAAGGAATAAAAATTAATAGTCTAACACCCAGTTTGCACACTTTTTTAAAAGCAATTTTAAAATTGCTTCAAAACAGTATGAACAGGATCTTAAAAAATATTTGTCTAGAAGTAAAATATTTGAAGCCTAATTGAGTAGGAACTTTTTTTATTCCAATTCAAAGATGATCTGATATTAAAGCAATTTAAATCTAATGGGGAAAATGACTGAAAAAGTATGCAGAACAAAAATGTTTATGAGAAGAATTTGACAGCTTAAAGTCAATACAAATATATTGTCAAGAGTCACGCCGCGGCCGGTCATGCTGGTCGTGGGCTTACTTTATCCCTGTCTCCCTGTACAGCTTCAGGTATGGGCAGCGCCACGGCCAGCATGTCTGGCTGCAGTCGCACTCAGTCTGCTGGTGTTCACTTACCTCTCCGCGCTCCTGGTCTCTCTGCTTCCTCTGATTGCCGGCGTGCGTATACCCGTCTCCTAGAGCGCGTGTGCGCCAGCTATCTGAATTTTAAAGGGCCAGCTCACCGGTAATTGGTCCTTGCTGGATCCTATAAAGTGTCTGCATTTCCTCTTGACCCCTGCCGGATCTTTGTGCTTTGTAGCCATTGAGAAAGCGTTCCTTGCAGTGTCCTGTCTTATTGTGTACCAGTACAGTGTTTCTACTTTTCCTGATGTCAAACCTTGCCGCCAGCCCTGACCTTCTTGTCAGTCCCTGTTTCTGAGTTTCTATATTAAAATGTATCTTGCCTCACCTCAGGCCGCCACTGTGGGTCAGTTGTACCAGGGGGGCGACCTGGGAGTTCACCTGCTGCATCAAGTCCATCCCACTTTGCGGCTCCTTAAACTCCACTCCATAGTGCGGCTTTCTCCAGTGGTACAGCGGATCCACTACTCCACCGTTACAGTAAGATTCGGCCATGGATCCAGCCAAGGTGCCTCTGCCGAGTGTTGCTGATCTCACCACCATTGTGGCCCAACAGTCTTAGCAGATTGCACAAAAATTGAATCAGCTATCCGCTATGATGCAGCAGCTCCTCTCTGTCCAGCAGCAGCAACAGCAGCCGCAACCTGTCTCCGTGCCTCCTCCAGTCTCTGCAGCTCCCGTAGCATCTATTGGTCCCAAGCTTCGTTTGTCCCTGCAGTCAAAGTACGAAGGAGACCCAAAATTGTGCAAGGGGTTCATGACCCAGTGCTCCATGCATGTGAAATTAATGGCCGACCAATTTCCGACTGAGCGTGCCAAGGTGACATTTGTGTCAGTCTTCTCTCTGGGAAGGCACTTGCCTGATCCAGTGACAACCTGCAAGCCTTCCTCAGGGAGTTCCGCAGTATCTTCAAAGAGCCAGTACAGGCCTCCTCAGCTGAAACTCCACTTCTGAACCTTCGCCAAGGGGACTCTTCTGTGGGTGATTATGTGGTCCAGTTCCGCACTTTAGCCACTGAGCTGTACTGGAATGATTTGACCTTATGTACCACTTTTAAAAAGGGCCTCTCCGGCAGGGTCAAGGATGCACTGGCCACTGGGGACCCTCCATCCTCCCTGAGCGAGCTTATTCTGTTGGCTACTTGCATTAATATGTGCCTCGCCGAGAGGCAGGAAGAACTCTGCTCTCTTCTCAGACTGGCCACGATGTTCCATCAGCCGCTTTTTCCTCCTATGCCGCTTGCAACTGAGGAACCCATGCAGGTGGATCAAGCCCACTTGACCCAGCAGGAGAGATGTTGCTGACGCAAAGAAAATTTGTGTCTTTATTGTGCCAGTCTGGAGCATTTCCGCAGAAATTACTCTCTACGGCCTCAACGTCTGGGAAACACACGCACCTAGGGCACATGGGAAATGCGTCCCTAGGTATGAATACTCCCTATCCTCGGTTGACCATGCCCGTTCAACTTTCCACCTCTTCCGGATTCTCGTTCCATGTTTCAGCCTTTTTGGATTCGTACTCTGCTGGAAACTTTTTTAATGGCTCCCTCGTCCATAAATACCATCTTCCGATCACATGGCTCACTAAGCCATTATACATTTCTTCTTTCAACTGGGAATGCCTGAATCACGCAGAGCAATTTCTCACTGAACCACTAATATTGCAAGTGGGAGCCTTGCACAAGGAGAGTATCAAGTTCTATGTGCTTCCCCACTGTTCTTCCTCGGTTCTTCTTGGTCTTCCCTGGCTGCAACGTCACTCCCTGTTTTTTTACTGGCTTTCCGGTGAAGTATCTGCCTGGGGACAAGACTGTCTGACTCGCTGTCTGGCGACTCCACAATGCCTCCTCCTTCTCTGACGGGTCTACCTCTTCCTTATTTGAACTTTGCAGATGTATTCTTCAAAAAACAGGCCGAGAGTCTTCGTCCACATCACCCCCAATGACTGTCCGATTGACCTTTAGCCTGTTCTACGCCTCGTTGAGGAAGAATTTACCCTTTGCTGGCTCCTAAAACTAAAGCCATGGCAGGGTATATCAAGGAGAATCTCCAGAAGGGTTTATTCCGGAAATCTTCTTCTCCTGTTGGTGCTAGATTTTTCTTTGTGGAGAAGGATGGGTCTCTTCGCCCATGTATTGATTACCGGGGGCTCAATAAAATCATGATCAAGAACCGGTACCCTCTTCCATTGATTTCTGAACTTTTTGACTGCCTGCGGGGTGCCAAGGTCTTCTCAAAACTGGATCTAAAAAGAGCATATAATTTGATCAGAATACGGGAAGGAGACGAATGGAAGATGGCCTTTAATACCCGTGATGGACATTTCAAGTACTTAGTGATGCTATTTGGTCTCTGTAACGACCCAGCCGTCTTCAAGGAATTCGTCAATGACATCTTTTGGGACCTCCTTTATAATTGTGTTGTGGTGTATTTTGACGACATTCTGATTTTCTCGCCTAACCTGGAGGTTCATTGCACTCAAGTGCGCCAGGTCCTGTGACACCTGCAGAGTAATTATCTCTTTGCCAAACTTGAGAAATGCCTCTTTGAGAAAACAAGTCTACCGTTCCTTGGCTATATTGTTTCTAACCAATGCCTCCAGATGAATCTTGAAAAGCTGTCTTCTGTTCTCAACTGGGCATGTCCATCTGGCTTGCGGGCTATACCACACTTCATTGGATTTGCCAATTATTACCGACAATTCCTACAGCACTTCTCTACATTGGTAGCGCCGATTGTGGCACTCCCCAAGAAGAATGGTACCCCAAATTCTGGCTTGTTCAGGCCTAAGAAGCTTTTTTCTGTTTGAAGTCAGCTTTTGCTTCTGCACCTATCCTGACAAAACCCGACCCAGAAAAACGTTCTTTCTCGAGGTGCCGGTGTGATCCTGACCCAGAAGAATTCCATGGGTAAAACAGTGACTTGCGGGTTCTCTTCCAAGAGATTTTTGCCAGCTGAAAGGATTTACCCCATAGGAGATCGGGATCTCTTGGCCATTAAGCTCGCCATGGAAGAATGGCATCACCTCCTGGAAGGATCTTCTCATCCTGTCAATATTTATTTGGATCATAAAAATCTCCTGTATTTACAGTCCGCTCAGCGACTGAATCCCAGACAGGCCAGATGTTCTCTTTTCTTTTCCATATTTAATTTCCTTATTCATTTTCAGCCAGCGGCCAAGAACGTTAAATCCGATGCTCTTTCTAAGTCCTCCGATGTGGTGGGGATTGATTGAGGTTGCGCCTGTCGACCTTCAACAAGTATCTCTGGGGAAGTCTTTTGTGCCTTTCCACCTAAGACTTAAGGTGTTGAACTGGGGACATTCTTCTTTGCTGGCCAGGCATCCTTGAGTACGGAAGTCCTTTCTGCTCATCTCCTGTCGTTACTGGTGGCCGAACCTGGAGTGGGATGTTACCGATTTTGTTTGTTCCTACACTTCCTGTGCCCATGACAAGATTCCTCATCTTAAGCCTGCAGGTCTTTTACAACCTTTGCCCATTCCGGAGTGTCCATGGAAGATACAATATATTAGGAAAAAGAAGGCGGCGCTCTAATCCCAAAGTATAGGAAATGAGGTGTGTGTTACTCACCCGGTGTGAGTGGGGGTCACACTAGATGTGTATTCCCCCACAAACACCCTGGGTCCTCTTCAAACGTAAAATTTATCTCCCACTCTCTGACACAAGGACATCCCTTTCAGGAGTGCGCAAGGTATTCCGGAAAACCCATAAGGAATCCGTAGCAATATAAAAACAAATGTAGAAAAAAAACAGCGCTCAGAGTAGGAGAAATTACAGTGTTATTTTAGATTGTCATAGGAAGCAGAGAAGTGGCTCACTTACTTCACATGGGGGGAGTGTAAGACCAAGTCTCACATACTATCCCCCCTCCAGGAAGGCATATAGATAATAACCAAGAGAGATCCTCGCATATCATATGGTTTTTAATGACAACGCGTTTCGGAGGTCATATATACAGCCTCCTTCTTCAGGCATACATTACATATAAAATGGCAAACTTATATAATCACACATACTGTCCATAAGGATGATGGCGTCCAATCCTACTGCATGTACCGGTAATTCCTCTTCTGGGGAGGAACCCCCGGGCCACACAATCCCAACCGGACCACATGATGCTATGCCACATGATACCGGTATTGGGAACACATCACCCAAGGCCCCTTCCCCCGGGAGCTGGCACCGTCATTGTGAACTTCCGACCACGTGACCATCCAGGCCACATGATCGGACAACAGTATGCGCACGCGCGGCACCCGTGCATTCCATAGTGGAACGCACAAGGGTACCGCGCATGCGCACACTGCTTGGAGGGTGCTATGAGTTCCACAATGGAGCGCACCGCCACAATTATCTCAGAAGTGGGCTTCCATATAATGTCGGCGCGTCCCTGACAGGAACGCATGCGCCCACACTAGTACTAAGCGATAATGTATATAATCAAATGTAATATATATTCAAATTTAAGAGGCATTGGTCTTCTCTCTTAGGTCCATTCATCCACTGGACATGCAGTGCATTACATTAATAGCAATAGATAAAAATACACAACATTTCTCAATAATTCATATAAATAGTAGACAACTATATATAAAAACAAACATAAATAGAAAAAAACAAATACATATATAAATACTATAAAATTACACATAAATAGAATACACCTATAATATTTTAAAATTGACCTAAAATTCATTAATATACATGCTCTAAAGATTCATTAAGACCCTGTGGTGACAACGTATTTAGCTTAAAAATCCAGAACATCTCCTTGTTACATAATAATTTAAAATTCATATTGGGTATCTTCTCTAGGGGCGTTGCCCTCATCAGAGTGGGGTCCCTATTATGGTGAGTATTAAAATGTCTTGATACACTGTGGAGATTAAAACCATGACATATATTATGTCTATGTTTGTTAATACGAAGCCTTAGACAATTTATAGTTCTTCCTCTGTACTTCAAGTTACACGGGCATTCTAATAAGTACATTACATAGGAACTACTACAATTTAAATATTCCTTAATGTAGATAGGTCTAATGGAATCAGCTACAATAATCTCTGTTCTCCTATGTGCAATAATACTGCAGCATTTGCATTTACTCATACCACATTTAAAAACCCCTTTAATCGCCTCACCCCCAAATAGGGTACCCACCTTTTTCTGAATATCTAGATCATTTTTTTGTTGTCTTAGCGGTATCGATGGCGCTATTAAATTCTTAAGGGTCTTACTCCTTCTAAAAATACATTTTGGTTTAGAAGGGGCTAGTCCCCCTATAATAGGGTCCTGTTTAATCAATTCCCAATTTTTGTCCATGGAGACATATTGCAATGGACTTCATTTCAGATCTGCCATCCTGCTCTAATAATACGGTCATCTGGGTGGTCACAGATCGTTTCTCCAAAATGGCCCATTTAATACCTCTGCCTGGACTTCCCACTGCTCCACAGCTGGTGGATCAATTCTTCCGGCATATTTTTCACCTTCATGGATTGCCATTACACATTGTCTCTGATCAAGGGGTCCAGTTCATCTCCAAATTTTGGCGGGCTCTCTGCTCTCGCCTCAAGGTCAAGTTGGACTTCTCTTCGTCATATCACCCAGAGACCAATGGGCAGGTAGAGAGGGTGAACCAAATTTTAGGGGATTATCTCTGCCATTTTGTTTCTGCACGTCAGGACGTTAGTTTTCCTATACCCACCGGGACTCTGAGGCTACAAGAACTTCTCCATGCTTCATTGTCTTTGGTCGTCATCCTCACCCACCACTTCCTCTTCCCACTGCTTCTAGGGTTTCTGCTGTTGATGATTAGGTTTGAGACTTTATGACTATTTGGCAGGAAACCCAACGCTCCCTAGTTCTGGCTTCCTCCCGTATAAAATCTCAAGCCGACAAGAAGAGAAGGCCACCCATGGTCTTCTCTCCTGGGGACAGGGTCTGGCTGTCTGCCAAACATGTACGTCTGAAGATCCCCAGTTACAAACTGGGTCCTCGATTCCTTGGTCCTTTTAAGATCTTGCATCAAGTTAACCCGGTTTCATACAAGCTCCACCTACCACTATCTCTTCGCATCCCGAACTCCTTCCACGCCTCCAGGTTTAAGAGATTCAGGCCACCAGAACTGTCAGGGGGAAACAATTCTTCCTAGTGGACTGGAAAGGATTTGGTCCTGAGGAAAGGTCCTGGGAACCAGAAGAGAACATTCTTGATCGGGATCTCGTGCTGAGGTTCCTACGGCCTAAAAAGAATGGGAGACCTAAGGAGGGGTATTGTCACGAGTTGCGCCGTGGCCGGTCATGCTGGTCGAGGGTTTACTCTCTGCCCATCTCCCTGTACAGCTTCAGGGATGGGCAGCGCCGCAGCCAGCTTTCTTGCTGCGGTCACACTCAGTCTGCCAGCATTCACTTACATCTCCATGCTCCTGGTCCCTCTGCTTCCCTGACTGCTGGCGTGAACGTACCCGTTTCCTAGGGCGCACCGGTAATTGGTCTTTGTCGAGCACTGACCCTATAAAGTGTCTGCATTTTTTCTTGACCCCTGCCGGATCTTTGTGCCTTGTAGCCATTAAGAAAGCGTTCCTTGCAGTGTCCTGTCTTACCGTGTACCAGTGTTGTTTTTCTACGTTTCCTGACCTCGAACCTTGCTGCCAGCCCTTGACCCTCTTGCCAGCTCCTGTTTCCTTATTAAAGTGTATCTCGCCTCACCTCGGCCGCCACTGTGGGTTAGTTGTACCAAAAGCCTGGGAGTTCGCCTGTCGGAGCAAGTCCATTCCGCTTTGCGGCAGGCTCTGGTGAAAACCAGCGGCTCCATAGACTCTGCTCCCTGGTGCAGCATTCTTCAGTGGTACAGCAGATCCACTACTCCACCGTTACATATATTTATAATAAAAAACGTAATGCCTCAGTTTATACTGTTTTATTTAATACTTTATTGTAATACGGCTTGCAGTCCTGTATATTTGAAACTGAGATAATTTTTCTGTATGCACACATTTTTTGGACACATACATTTTTGTAGCAGTGCTGCCACTAACAGGAGCAAACCAAATTGGGATTTATACAGGTGCATTGAAATCAATAGAAACTGTATCATTTTATAGGTAGTAAACCTGCAGGCATCATTGTGCTATTAAAATTTATGCATTATAGGTAAACTGTCCACAGATTTAAAGGGATTAAACAGAACAGTGATGCCCCAGTCACAGTTATTGGCAGAGCGGGTGTCACTCCCATCAGTCTGTCTTGGAATGTGGGGCCAGAGTACACTGGGGCAAGGCTGCATTCACACCTCGTTTTCAGCCTACGGTTGCTGGATCGGGCTGGGGGAGGGGAAAACCGGGCGCTCCCATACCCCAGCCGGACCAGCGCTGAAATCCATTCACTTTAATGAGCCAACCAGAGTCAAACGGTGACTCATTTTTTATCCGTATCCGATTTTGTTACTGGACCTAAAACTGTAGTATACTACAGTTTTAGGTCCAGTCAGGAAACCGCGTACTGGTCAAAAGGAGCCGACTGGAGTCACCGTTTGACTCCGGCCGGCTCATTAAAGTAAATGGATTTCACGGCTGTGGTACGGCTGTGGTACGGTTTTCCTCTCCCCCAGCCGAATCCGGCAACCATAGGCTGAAAATGAGGTGTGAATGCAGCCTAAGAAATGGACCCTGTTCTGGAGATCATGGGGGGTTCCAGTCGTGAAATAATAACAGGCTCTCAGATAATAGTAGTACATTTTACTCTAAAATACTTTGGGTTTTCAGAATTTTTTTTTTTTTTTAAATAGACCCAGGTATAAAGAGACGTGGTGGTTGAGCAACTCTCCCTGACATCCCTTCTTTTTGCTTGGCTTGAATGACAGGTCTGTCCTTATACACAAATAGGAAGAGACCTTTCAGTCAATTAAAGCGAGGCGACAATAGAGAAGTTAGATGGAGGTTACATAAGGTTTTTTTTTTTTTATTTCAAAGTGATTTACAGTAAAATTGAAGTATCTTGAAAGTAATAATTGAGCATGTCAGTATTTTTTACTGCCATAGGTTAGGGCTAGAGGAATATTTTGTAATAAAATGTAATGACAGTTTAACTTAAATTTTAGAGCAATATACAGGTTTTTATAACTTGTTTTCAACAGTGACTTAAACATGTAATACATTTACTAATTATATTTAATAGCATGACCAAGCTAAGCATTGTGTGGATGATATTTTATTCACCCCCAGTGTTAGGTATTCCTTGACAGAACTGTGTTTTAATTTAGGTTAAGTATACAGTATTTCTGTGTCTATAATTAATATATTATTTTTTAGGTTATACTGGGGTATTTATATGTGATTTAATTCATATCAGCAGCTAATTTGTATTTAATGCAAACTAATGGATTTTATGTAAATGTAGCATGTGGCAGTCTATTTAAAAAACAAATTATCTCTAGTTTCATTTCACTTATTTTAATTAAATTTACAGCGTGTGTGTTTATGTGTGGGTATACAAATGAAGGCTTAGAGTAGGGTGTTTAAAGTGCGCCTTTTTAAATTCAATTTTAGTAAAAAAAAAATCCACATTATTTTCTCAGCGTGAACACTGACTGATAAGTTTCCTTGAATGAAAGTAAGCATTGACTGTAAAAAAAATTATGCAATTTCCTCTATTTTCCTTTTTTTGTTCACAATAAACATAAGAGAAAAGTGCAAATCATTACAATATATTCAACATAAAATTCAATTTTAGAAATCAGGTCATGCCATCTGTAAACTCAAATTGCTTCATTTGCCTATTTCTATGAGGGAGATATGTCTACTAATATAAAGTGCTTGTAAAAATCATGACGTAAACTAAAGCTATTGCTGCAGTACTACTAAAACCCACTGGCTACATTATACCACTGGCAATAGCACCATTGTTTCACTATTACTGAATGTGGTGCATGGAAAGAGAGAGGGAGTCCTGGTTCACAAAATTCTAATGGCTAAAAAGGATTAAACACCCACTAGTTAGCAGCAGCTGAGCGTTTTCCACCAGGACACTGCTAGAATTCAGTATCTTTTCTTAGGTTCTTTATTTTCTTATTTGTCTTTGTCTCACACTTAGATGTGAGTCAAAAGAGTTTATGATAGCGCATCACAGAAGGGGAGTGGAAGCGGGTGTGTACATGTACGTACTCCTTAAATGGGCACTGTCAAATTCAAAAACTTTTTATATGTTGTACATCTTGGCAAAAACATTAACCTTTCTAATTTTACTTCCTTTTCATAGAAATCATGGCTTATAAAATCATGGCTTTGTCTAAGCTGAGAAACTGGCACGGACAAAGTCTCCTTTCTGATAGTACTTCCCTGATCTCCCTATTTTCTAATAGGACTCCTCTGTTCTCTCCCATGTCTGATAGGACTCCTCTGTGCTCTCTCCTGTCTGATAGCACTCCTCTGTACTCTCTCCTGTCTGATAGTACTGCTCTGTGCTGTCTCCTGTCTGATAGCACTCCTCTGTGCTCTCTTCTGTCTGATAGTTCTCCTCTGTGCTCTCTCCTATCTGACAGTACTCCTCTGTGCTCTCTCGCCTGTCTGATAGTACTCCTCTGGGCTCTCTCCTGTCTGATAGTTCTCCTCCATGCTCTCTCCTGTCTGATAGGACTCCTCTGTGCTCTCTACTGTCTGATATAACTCCTCTGTGCTCTCTCCTGTCTGATGGTAGTCATATGTGCTCTCTCCTGTCTGATAATACTCCTCTGTGCTCTCTCCTGTCTGATAGTACTCCTCTGTTCTCTCTTCTGTCTGATATCCATTCTCTGTGCTTTCTCCTGTCTGATACTACTCATCTGTACTCTCTCCTGTCTGATAGCACTCCTCTGTGTTCTCTCCTATCTGATAGTACTCCTCTGTGCTCTCTCCTGTTTGATATCACTCCTATGTACTCTCTACGGTCTGATAGTACTCCTCTGTGCTCTCTCCTGTCTTTTAGGACTCCTCTGTGCTCTCTACTGTCTTATATAACTCCTCTGCGCTCTCTCCTGTCTGATGGTAGTCATCTGTGCTCTCTCCTGTCTGATAATACTCCTTTGTGCTCTCTCCTGTCTGATAGTACTCCTCTGTTCTCTCTCCTGTCTGATAGCACTCCTCTGTGATCTTTCCTGTCTGATAGAACTCCTCTGTGCTCTCTCCTGTCTGATAAAGCACTCACAAGAGGATCCCTCCAAGGAACAGCACAGGAATCAAACCGGCGCTCACAGACTTCAATTGCAAAATGTTCTTTATTTCCTGGCATGCAACGCGTTTCGCTGGATAACCAGCTTCATCAGCCATGCCTGATGAAGCTGGTTATCCAGCGAAACGCTTTGCATGCTGGGAAATAAAGAACATTTTGCAATTGAACTCTGTGAGCGCCGGTTTGATGTCTGTGCTGTTCCTTGGAGGGATCCTCTTGTGAGTGCTTTACCTGTGTTGCCAGGAACGGCTGCCTAACTTCACCCGTCGAGGGTTAACTTCCAGCCTACACCATAGTTGTACTTGGTCGTAGTACAACTCACTTCGGTGAGCAGTTTTGCTTCTAAACATTATATTGCATTTAACGTTATCACACTAGGAGTGCTTTCCCTCTTGTCTTTTGTCTCCTGTCTGATAGCAGTCATATGTGTTCTCTCCTGTCTGATAGGACTCCTCTGTGCTCTCTCCGGTCTGATAATACTCCTCCATGCTCTCTCCTGTCTGATAGAACTCTTCTGTGCTCTCTCCTGTCTGATAGGACTCCTCTGTTCTCTCTCCTGTCTGATAGCACTCCATTGTGCTCTGTCCTGTCTGATAGTACTCCTCTATGCTATCTCCTGTCTCATAGTACTCCTCTGTGCTCTCTCCTGTCTGATAGTACTCATTTGTGCTCTGTCCTGTCTGATAGTACTCCTCTGTGCTCTCTCCTGTCTGATAATACTCCTCTATGCTCTCTCCTGTCTGATAGTATTCTTTGTGCTCTCTCCTGTCTGATAGGACTCCTCTGTTCTCTCTCCTGTCTGATAGTACTCCTCTATGCTATCTCCTGTCTCATAGTACTCCTCTGTGCACTACCCTTTCTGACAGTACTCCTCCGTGCTCTCTCCTGTCAGATAGGACTCCTCTGCTCTCTCTTCTGTCTGATAGCACTCCTCTGTGCTCTCTCCTGTCTGATAGTACTCCTCTATGCTATATCCTGTCTCATAATACTCCTGTGTGCTCTCTCCTGTCTGATAGTACTCCTCTGTGCTCTCTCCTGTCTGACAGTACTCCTTTGTGCTCTCTCCTGTCTGATAAGACTCCTGTGTGTTCTCTCCTGTCTGATAGCACTCCTCTGTGCTCTCTCCTGTCTGATAGTACTCCTCTATGCTAAATCCTGTCTCATAATACTCCTGTGTGCTCTCTCCTGTCTGATAGTACTCATCTGTGCTCTCTCCTGTCTGACAGTACTCCTCTGTGCTCTCTCCTGTCTGATAAGACTCCTGTGTGTTCTCTCCTGTCTGATAGAACTCCTCTGTGCTCTTTCCTGTCTGATAGTACTCATCTGTGCTCTCTCCTGTCTGATAGTAGTCATCTGTGCTCTCTCCTGTCTGATAGTACTCCTCTGTTCTCTCTCCTGTCTGATATTACTTTTCTATGCTCTTTCCTGTGTGATAGTACTCCTCTATACTCTCTCCTGTCTGATAGCACTCCTCTGTGTTCTCTCCTATCTGATAGTACTCCTATGTGCTCTCTTGTGTTTGATATCACTCCTCTGTACTCTCTTCTGTCTGATAGTACTCCTCTGTGCTCTTTCCTGCCTGATAGTACTCCTCTGTGCTCTCTCCTGTCTGATAGCATTCCTATGTGTTCTCTCCTGTCTGATAGGAATCCTCTGTGCTCTCTCCTGTCTGATAGTACTCCTCTGTGCTCTCTCCTGTCTGATAGTACTCATCTGTGCTCTCTCTTGTCTGATAGTACGCCTCTGTGCTCTCTCCTGTTTGAAGTTTGCACCCTTCTCCATATCTCTTCCTTAACACAGTCATGGCTCTGATCTCTACAGGCAGTTCCTTCCACTCATGGCTTGATTTTTGATCTTGTACAGACTGTCAGCTGTGAGACATTATATAAATAAGACTGTGTCTTTCCAAATCCTGGCAAACCAACTAAAATTGACCACAGGTGACTCCAATCAAGGTGAAGAAACATCTCAGAGATGATCAAGAGAAATGTAAGATCCCTCCAAAGCTCAAATTCAATATTGTAATTGTGGTGAGGGTGTGATGAGGGCAGATGTTAATACCCTTGGGGCAGATGACATTAACCCATTGTATTCATGACGCTAGGTTAACCGTTGCACCACTTGATTAATGGCCGCTGGATCCTGGGATAGGCACGGGGCAAATAATGACTCCAACCCCTAGTTATGGAACAACAGCAGCTTTACTGAGGTAGACAGATGGAATAGTCTTTACAGCTCAGTTAGGCCCAAGGAGGTGACCAGTGATTTTAGTGACTTGAGGGCTCGCAGGGACTTGTAATGGACTTGGATAGAATGCTGCAGACCAATTTAGACAGACTTGACTTACTTGACTAGGACTGACTAGACTTCACCCCTTGTGTAGCTTATCAGGCTTTGACATTCACCTGTGGTGCACTTGGTGATGGAAGCGTGGCTGCATGACTAGTCCTTGGGTCTTCTCAGGACACCAGACACACTCAGGTCTTGACTGTTCCTCAGCATGTACTGAAAGATAGACTGAACTAGCTCTTCCCAGGGTTTATATGGGGGGAGACTTTGGAGAGGTCATATAGGTCACCCACCAGTCATCTGGTTACTGACACCTTTCCTGGTTTCAAGACATGGTAACAAGATTTAAAGGTATATACATTATAAACACACTTTCATGAATAACATAAGGCACTGATTAACCATTTAACATACTCAATAGGAGGGTGGACTTAGGGGTCAATGCAATAGAGTCCACCAGACAGGACAGCAAGGATACAGGGGTGCAACTCCTGTACTGGGCTACCACAAAATTTCATAGCAAATAGTCTAAATACTTCTGTCCATGTGGAATATCATTTATTTCTTTTTAAATTTGCCAAAAAGGAACTAAGGCTGGCACTATTACTTAATGCAAGGCACAGTAACTGTGTGAGTGGCACCATGCTGGTACTTATAGTGTGTGTGTGTGTGTGTGTGGGGCGGGGGGTGGGCACTTTTGCTGTGTGGGGGCACTATTAACCTGTCCCAGACACAGGGTGTACAGGTATTCCTTGGTGTCCTGGGACTTAAGGACCCAGGGCATACCTGTATGGCCTGAACAATTCGGTTCATCGCTGTTAACCGGGTGGCGAGCAGAACAGGATGCCCCATGTCGACAATCGCCGCAAATCGCCGGTCAATTCAGACCGTCGATCTGCGGCGATTCCGGGTCAACCGGGTCTCCGGTGACCCGGAAAAAAAGGATGATTAGGGCTGTCCGGAACAGCCCTAATCACCCTTACCCAGTAGGAGTGAGGTACCGGTGCCACCTCACGATCGCGTGATTGATCAGTCCGGATGACCGATCAATCAACGAGCCTCCTAGGCGGTGGTTGGGTGGTGATCGGGGCAGTCGGGGGTCCCTTACCTGTCCATTGAGGCAGGCAAGGGTCCCTGGCATCAGTGTCAAGGGTCCCTGGCATCATCGGCGGAGGTCCCGGGCAGCGGAGGCAGCAGGGTCTTCAGTGGTGGTGGCAGGATACAGCAGGAAGTGAAATGTTTTGCCCTCTGCTGTTGCTAAGCAGCAACTCCTAGCATGCACAGCCAAAGGACATGCGGGGAGTTGTAGTTTTGCAACAGCTGGTGCCTATACTACAATTCCCAGCATGCCCTTTGGCTGTTTGTGCATGCTGGGACTTGTAGTTATGCAACAGCTGGAGGCACATGTTTTTCTATGAAAAAATGTGCCTCTTGCTGTTGCATAACTGCAACTTCCAGCATGCACATACAGCCAAAGGGCATGCTGAGAGTTGTAGATGTCTTCCTATAGCTGGTGCATAACTACAGCTCCCAGCATGACCTTCGGCCGTCAATGCATACTGAGAGTTGTAGTTTGGCAACAGCTGAAGGCACACTGGTTGCAAAACTCTGGGAGTTTGTAACCTAACTCCGTGTTTCGCAACCAGTGTGCCTTCAGCTGTTGCTAACTACAACTTCCAGCATGCACTGACAGATCGTACATGCTGGGAGTTGTAGATTTACAACAGCTGGAGGCACACTGGTTGCTAAACACTGAGTTAAGTAACAAACTGTCTGTTTTGCAACCAGTGTGCCTCCAGCTGTTGCACAACTGCAACTCCCATTATGCACGGACAGCAAAAGGACATGCTGGGAGTTGTAGTAGTGTGCCTCCAGCTGTTGCATAACTACAACTCCCAGCATGCTCTTCGGTTGTCAGTGCAGGCTGGGAGTTGTAGTTTTGCAACAGCTGGAGGCACACTGATTGCGAAACACTGAGTTGAGTAACAAACTCTCAGTGTTTTGCAACCAGTGTGCTTCCAGCTGTTGCATAACTACAACTCCCAGCATGCATGAATAGCCAAAGGGCATGCTGGGAGTTGCAGTTTTGCAACGGCTGGAGTTTTGCCACCCCCCCCCCCCCATGTAAATGTACATTCACACGGGCAGGAGTATACAATGAGCTTCCCACTGAGTTGCAGAAAACTTGCAGCTGCAGCTCAAGGTCCCAGTGGGAAACTTACTGTAGATCTTTTATTAAAATTTCAAACATAACAATAAAAAATTACAAAACATAAACATACCATATCCGACAGAACATATCAATATAGCGAATCATAAAACCAAACACCATAGCATAAAATACAACACCGGTCCACCCCACACTCATTCCTGCACACAAACAAATATATACAATATTTACAAAAGACATATTCCTATAATACCCATTATACCCATACCATACTAATAAACTATATACACTAATATACACTAATACTAAATGTGAATTTCCTGGCCCAGTTGCAATACCAAAAACCCAATACCAGTAATATACCAAAAAGAATAACAACAACAACAATAATATATACAAAATAATAAAAACCAACACAAACAAAATAACACCACTTTTTTTTTTTTTTTTTTTGGCCCTGAGCTGGTCCCGCATCCCATGCCCCCAGTACATGTTACCAGACGTCCATGAACCAGTCCAGGATTTTCTGTATATATAAAAGTCCCATACAAACCCCCTCCCCCCTTTTTAACCCACCACCCAACCTAAACTAAACCCAACCCCAGGTGGCATCACACAATATATACAATATATTCATTACATAAACTTACTGTACGAGCTGCTGCAGGCCTCCGTCGTGCGTCCCCAGCGTCGTTGCTATGCACGGCGCGGCGCTCTGACGTCATGCGCCACGCCGTTCAGCGCATAGCAACGACGCCGGGGACGCACCCCGGAGGCCTGCAGCAGCGCGGACCCGACTCAGGTAATTATGCCACCGGGGATGGGGGGAGGCAACGGGGCAGCGGCGCCGGCAATGGGTGCCGCTGCCCCTTCTCTCCCCCTGGCTGTAACCAGGGGGTGAGAAGGGCCGACAGCAGCGCTCTAGACCCCAGGAAAGGCAGGGGGAGAGAAGCGGGCAGCAACGGCCTCTCTCCCCCTGCCTTTCCTGGGGGTGTATCGGCGTATAACACGCACACAGACTTTAGGCTAAAAATTTTAGCCTAAAAAGTGCGTGTTATACGCCGATAAATACGGTAAGTTCCACAATCACGTCCAAAAGGCTAAAGATATTAACATGAAACTTGGCACGCATGTTACTTATATGTCAACAACAAACATAGGATACAACATTTAATCCTTACTCACCCTCATTTGCCAGGGTCAGGTTTCTTGTTTAAAGTCCCATACAAGTCTATGGGAAATATATGTTACTGCATAACTTCCAAACGGCTGGAGATATTTCGATAATACTTGGTCATATGTTACATATATTTCCACTTAAAATATAGGATAGTTAATTTAACCCTTAACTACCCCCATTTGTGAGGGTCGGGGTTTTTAGTTTAAAGTCCCATGCAAATGTATGGGAAATGTATGTTCTCACATAACTTCCGTACAGCTAGAAATATTTCAATACCTGGTACACCTATTATGGGTCGTGATAGGAGGACGGGAAGGTTGGGATGGTCGGGATAGGAGGTCGGGATAGGAGATCGAGATAGGAGGTCGAGATAGGAGGTCGAGATAGGAGGATGGGATAGGAGGACGGGATAAGAGGTCAAGATTGGAGGACGGGATAAGAGAATGAGATGGGAGGTCGGGATAGATGGTCGGGATAGGAGGTCGAGATAGGAGGACGGGATAGGAGGTCAGGATAGGAGGTCGGAATAGGAGGTCGAGATAGGAGGACGGGATAGTAGGAGGACGGGATAGGAGGTCGGGATAGGAGATCGAGATAGGAGGTCGAGATAGAAGGTCGAGATAGGAGGACGGGATAGGAGGATGGAATAGGAGGTCGGGATAGGAGGTCGAGATAGGAGGTCAAAATAGGAGGACGGTATAGGAGGACGGGCTATGAGGACGGGATATGAGGTCAGGATAAGAGGTCGAGATAAGAGGACGGGATAGGAGAAAGGCATAGGAGGTCGAGATACAAGGTCAAGATAGGGGGACGGGATAGGAGGACGGGATAGGAGGACTGGATAGGAGGACGGGATAGGAGGACGGGATAGGAGATCTGTTGATTTTCCTCCACAACAAGGATTAGGAAGGAAAAACCGGGCAATACCTGGTACTCAGCTAGTATATGTATAGAACTATAACGTGTGTATGCATGTATGTATTTATGTTCCTGCATCACTTCCAAATGGCTAAAGATCTTAACATGAAACTTGGTACACGTTACTTATATGTCAAAAATAAACATAGGATAGGTAATTTAACCCTTATCCACCCCTATTTGCGAGGATCGGGGTTTTTGTCTAAAGTCCCATACAAGTCTATGGGAAATATATGTTACTGCATAACTTCCAAACAGCTGGATATATTTCAATAATCCTCGGTCGCATGTTACTTATATGTCCACTAAGAATATAGGATAGTTAATTTAACCCTAACCTACCCTCATTCGAGAGTCAAGGTTTTTATTTAAAGTCCAATGCAAATCTATGGGAAATGTTTGTTCCAGCATAACTTCCGTACAACTGGAGATATTTCGATAAAACTTGTTACTTACTTGTTACTTACATGTTAAATAAAAATATATAATAGCTAAATTAACCCCTAACCTACCCCCTTATGTGAAGAATGGGGTTTTTGTTTCAAGTCCCATACAAGTATATAGGACTTCTCGTGCATTACTCCACAAGCTCCGCTCTGCATCTCCTGGTGAATGCGTCAGTCAAGCTGGCAAGCCATACCCTCCCTGCATACCACGGCACATCTTACAAAGACACACCCATCCTTTAAGCCACACCCTTTACATTTCATCTTAAAATATCTTTACTACTACGCAGCCCCATGAGGATATGAGGATTACAAATGAGGATTAGATATGGGGATGGGATATGAGGACAGGATATGAGAACGGCATATGAGGTTGGGATATGGGGATGGGGTATGAGGATGGGATATGAGGTCAGGATATGATAACAAATTATGAGTACATAATTTGAGGTTGGAATATGAGGAGGGAATTTGGGGTTGGGATTTGAAAAGGGGATAATGGGTCAGGGTTTAAGGACGGGATATGAGGACAAAAGCTTCCTCCTTTGTTGCTTTTCCTCCCGCCACAAGGATAAGGTAGGAAAAACCGGGCAGAGCTGGGTACTCAGTTGGTATATAATATGAACATTAATATGTGCCTTTCATTGATTAAATAGTATTATATATTTCTGCACTATTATCATTTGGCAGGGGATTACTGAGACTTATGATCTATTTGTTTGCATGCCTATAAACTTTCATATGTGGGTGCCACAAATCAGCACATGAGCGATGGTTTAACATATTTTGTTTAGATTGATATAAAGGAGTGCTCTGGGATATGAAAACTTATCCCCTATCCTAAGGATAGGGGATAAGTTTCAGATCATGGGGGTCCTAACGCTGGGGCCTCGGCGATCTCCCGTATGGCAATCAGTGGCAAGGGGGCATGTCGACCACCGCATGATGTGGCGGCCGACACCCCCCCCCCTCAATACATCTCTATGGCAGAGCCGAGGACTGCCTAATGCAGTGCTCTGGCTCTCCCTTGTGAGGGGGCGTGTCCGCCAAAGTGTCACACGATGGTTGGGCACACCCCTCGGTCACATACAGGAGATCCATACAGAAGATCGTGGGGGGGGGGGAGGGGGCAGAAGCCCACAAGCCCCCCCCCCCCCCCCCGCAAGAACCGAGATGTATCCCCTATCCTTAGGATAAGAGAGATACATTTTTGTATCCCGGAGTACTCCTTTAACCCATTAAGGTCCAGGCCCATTTTTACCTTATGGACCAGAGCATTTTTTGCACATCTGACCACTGTCACTTTAAGCATTAATAACTCTGGGATACTTTTACCTTTCATTCTGATTCCGAGATTATTTTTCGTGACATATTCACCTTTATGTTAGTGGTAAAATTTCATCGATACTTGCATAATTTCTTGGTGAATAATTCCAAAATTTTATGAAAAAATAGAAAATTTTGCATTTTTCTAACTTTGAAGCTCTCTGCTTGTAGGGAACATAGACATTCCAAATAAATTATATATTGATTCACATATAAAACATGTCTACTTTATAATTGTATCATAAAGTTGACATGTTTTTACTTTCGGAAGACATCAGAGGGCTTCAAAATTCAGCATCAATTTTCCAATTTTTCACAAAATTTTCAAAATCTGAATTTTTCATGGACCAGTTCAGGTTTGAAATGGATTTGAAGGGCTTTCTTTTGAGAAATACCCCATAAATGACCCCATTATAAAAACTGCACCCCTCAAAGTATTCAAAATGACATTCAATAAGTGTGTTAACCCTTTAGATGTTTCACAGGAATAGCAGCAAAGTGAAGGAGAAAATTCTAAATCTTCATTTTTTACATTTGCATGTTCTCGTAGACCCAGTTTTTGAATTTTTACAAAGGGGTAAAAGGAGAAAAATCCTCTCAAAATTTGTAACCCAATTTCTCTTGAGTAAAGAAATACCTCATGTGTGTATGTCAAGTTGTTGGCAGGCGCAGTAGAGGGCTCAGAAGGGAAGGAGCGACAATGGGATTTTGGAGAGTGAGTTTTTCTGAAATGAGTTTTGGGGGGCATGACGCATTTAGGAAGCCCCTATGGTGCCAGAACAGCAGAAACCTCCCCACATTGCATACCATTTTGGAAACGATACCCCTAAAGGCACGTAACAAGGGGTCCAGTGAGCCTTAACACTCCACAGGTATTTGACGACTTTTCGTTAAAGTCGGATGTGTAAATGAAAAAAAAAATTTCACTAAAGAGCAGTTTTTTTTCCTAAATGTACCATTTTTCTTCTGAGCAATGAAATACCCCATGTGCAGATGTCAAGTGCTCTCCTGGCACACTACAATGTTCAGAAGAGAAGGAGCACCATTGAGCTTTTGGAAAGAGAATTTGTTGTGAATGGAAGTCAGGGGACATGTGAGTTTACAAAGCCCCCTGTGGTGCCAGAACAGTGGACCCCCCCCCCCACATGTGAACCCTTTTTGGGAACTACACCCCGCATAGAATTTAATAAGGGGTGCAGTGAGTATTTACACCCCACTGGCGTATGACAGATCTTTGGAACAGTGGGCTGTGCAAATGAAAAATTACATTTTCAAAAATCTGTCAGACACCTGTGGGGCACCTGTGGGGCATAAATGTTCACTGTACCCCTTATTACATTATGTGAGGGGTGTAGTTTCCAAAATGGGGTCACATGTGGGGGGGGGGGCATTGTTCTGGCACTATGGGGGCTTTGTAAACACACGTGGCCTTCAATTCAGAACAAATTTTCTCTCCAAAAGCCCAATGGTGCTCCTTTTCTTCTGAGCTTTTCTTCTAGGGCGCCAGGAGAGCACTTTCCATCCACATATGGGGTATGTTCTTACTCAGAAGTAAATGGGGTTACAAATTTTGGGGGGCTTTTTTTTCTATTTTCCCTTGTGAAAATGAAAAACGTAGGGTAACACCAGCATTTTAGTGAAAAAATATATATATATTTTTAATTATCCCATGCAAATCTAACAAAATTTAGTAAAACACCTGTGGGGTGTTAAGGCTCACTATACCCCTTGTTACATTCCATGAGAGGTGTAGTTTCCAAAATGGGGTCACATGTGGGTATTTATTTTTGTGTGTTTATGTAAGAACCACTGTAAAATCAGCCACCCCTGTGCAAATCACCAATTTAGGCCTCAAATGTACATAGTGCGCTTTCACTGCTGAGCCTTGTTGTGCGCCCGCAGAGCATTTTACACCCACAGGAGAAATTGCGTTACAATTTTTTTTCCTTTTACCGCTTGTGAAAACAAAAAGTATGGGGCAACACCAGCATGTTAGTGTAAATATTTTTATTTTTCTACACTAACAGGCCGGTGTAGACCCCAACTTTTCCTTTTCATAAGGGGTAAAAGGAGAAAAAGCCCCCCAAAATTTGTAGTGCAATTTCTCCTTAGTATGGAAATACTGCACCGGCGGGTTACGGTGAAAAATTTGCCGCAGCTCTAACTTGAATCAGGAAACTCACTGTAAACTCGCCCGTGTGAATATACCTGTACATCCACATGGGGGGGGGGGGGGGAACCTCCAGCTGTTTCAAAACTACAACTCCCAGCATGTACTGACAGACCTTGCATGTTGGGAGTTGTACTTTTGCTACAGCTAGAGACACACTGGTTGGAAAACCTTCAGTTGGGTTCTGTTACCTAACTCAGTATTTTACCAATCAGTGTGCCTCCAGCATGTACTGATCGCCGAAGGGCATGCTGGGAGATGTAGTTGTGCAACAGCTGGAGGTACGCAACTACAACTCCCAGCATGCCGAGAGAGCTGTTTACTGTTTGGGCATGCTGGGATTTGCAGTTTTGCAACATCTGGAGGGCCACAGTTTAGATACCTCTTCACAGTGATGGGTAAGTGGACCTTTGGCGTCGGTCCTCCTCGGTTTCCACATTCTGCCCCGCCTATTGTGGGTGGACAGAACGGGGAAACCGAAAGTTAACCCCCCCCCTGATCTGCTATTGGTCGTCGCTTATAGACAACCATTAGCAGGGATAGGAGGGGTGGCAACCCTGCCACCTCACTCCTATAACTTCAGCTCTGTGTTCCAAAAAGAAGCCCTGTCCATTTTAGGTACTCTCCAAAGCAGCATATGTTTTCTATGGGGATTTTCGCCTACTTTGGAAAGTGGACAGAGGTGTCAGCAAAGAGCACTGTGGTTATGATGTCAGCAGAGAGCACTGTGTTCCAAAAAGTAAAGAATTTCCTCTGTAGTATTCAGCAGCTAATAAGTACTGGAAGGATTAAGATTTTTTAATAGACGTTATTTATAAATCTGTTTAACTTTCTGGCACCAGTTGATTAAAAAAGTTTTCCACTGGAGTACCCCTTTAAGGACTTGAGCATTTTTTGCACATCTGACCACTGTCACTTTAAGCATTAATAACTCTGGGTGCTTTGACTTATCAAAATGATTCCAAAAAAGTATATTTTTGCTACACATTCTACTTTACATAGTGCTAAATTTTCGACGATACTTGCATCATTTCTAGGTGAAAAATTCCAAAATTCCATGAAAAATTTCACATTTTTCTAACTTTGAAGCTCGAGGTGTATGACGACTTTTCGTTAAAGTCAGATGTGTAAATGAATTCTTTTTTTCACTAAAATGCTTGTTTCCCCCCAAATTTAACATTTTTACAAGAGGCAATCAGAAAAAATGCCCCCCAAAATGTGTAACCCCATCTCTTCTGATTATGGAAATACCCCATGTGTGGATGTCAAGTGTACTACAATGCTCAGAAGAGAAGGAGTCACATTTGGCTTTTGAAAAGCATATTTTGCTGAAATTGGTTTTTGAGGGGCATTTAGGAAGCCCCTAGGGTACCAGAACAGCAAAAAAAATTAAAATCCATGGGGTGGAAACTACTCAAGGAACTTAACAAGGGGTACAGTAAGCCTAAACACCCCACAGGTGTTAAAGTTGGATGTGTAAATTAATTTTTTTTCACAAAAAAATCTGGTTTTCCCTCAAATTTTACATTTTTGCAACCCTATTTCTTCTGAGTATGGAAATGCCCCATGCACTACAATGCTCAGAAGAGAAGGAATCACATTTGACTTTCTGAAAGCAAATTTTGCTGAAATGGTTTTTGGGGGGCATGTTGCATTTAGGAAGCCCCTGTGGTGTCAGAACAGCAAAAAAAAAAAAAAAAAAAGCCCCACATGGCACACTATTTGGGAAACAACACCCCTCAAGGAACGTAACAAGGGGTACAGTGAGCCTTTACACCCCACAGGTGTTTAACAAATTTGAAAAGTTGGATGTGAAAATGAAAAATTTGATTTTTTTTCACTAAAATGTTGGTGTTACCCCAAATTTCTCATTTTCACAAAGGGTTATAGGAGAAAAAGCCTCCCAGAATTTTAAACCCCATTTCTTATGAGTATGCAAATACCCCATATGTGGATGTAAAGTGCTCTACGTACAAACTACAATGCTCAAAAGAGAAAGAGCGCCACTGAGCTTTGGGAGAGAAAATTTGTTTGGAATGGAAGTCGAGGACCATGTGCATTTACAAAGCCCCCCGTAGTGCCAGAACAGTGGACCCCCCTTGCACATGTGACCCCATTTTGGAAACTGCACCCCTCACAGAATGTAATAAGGGGTGCGGTAAGCATTTACACTCCACTGGCGTTTGACAGTTTGACATCTTTGCAACAGTGGGCAGTTTTTTTCATTTTCACGGACCACTGTTCTCTCTCCAAAAGCCCATTGGCGCTCCTTCTCTTCTGAGCATTGTAGTGTGCCTGCATACCACTTTATGCCCACATATGGGGTATTTATATACTTAGAAGAAATGTTTTACAAATTTCGGGGGGGGGGGGGGCTTTTTTCCTATTCTCCCTTGTGAAAATGAAAAATTTGGGATGTGTCTAGTGAAAAAATTAATGTTTTTACACTAACATGCTGGAGTAGACACCAACTATAACTTTTCTAAAGGAGTAAAAGGAGAAAAAGCCCACCAAAATTTGTTAAGCAATTTCTGCCGAGTACGGAGATACCCCATATGTGACCCTAAACTGTTGCCTTGAAATATGACATGGCTCCGAAGTGAGAGAGGGACATGCATTTGAGGCCTAAATTAGGGATTTGCATGGGACGGACCCGGATGCAAGAATTACACTTGCCTCTGATACCAAAATTACCCTACAGCAGTGTTTCCCAAACAGGGTGCCTTCAGTTGTTGCAAAACTCCCAGCATGCCTCGACAGTCAATGGCTGTCCAGCAATACTGGGAGTTGTTGTTTTGCAACAGCTGAAGGCTGCGTTTTGTAAACAGTGCCGTACCAGATGTTTTTCATTTTTATTGCGGGGGGGGGGGGGGGGAACTGTAGTGGTATATGTGAATGTAGTGTTTTACCCTTTATTTTGTGTAGGTGCAGTGTTTTTAGGAAACATTCACACAGGCTTGGGTTCACAGCGAGTTTCCCGCTGGGAGTTTGAGCTGCAGCAGAAAATTTGCTGCATCTCAAACTTGTAGCAAGTAACTCACTGTAAACCCCCGCCCGTTAGAATGTAACCTCCAGTTGTTGCAAAACTACAACTCCCAGCATGCCCTTTGGCTGTCCGTGCATGCTGGGGGTTGTAGTTATGCAACAGCTAGAGGCACACTGATTGCAAAATACTGAGAGTTTGTTACTTAACTCAGTGATTTGAAACCAGAGTGCCTCCAGCTGTTGCAAAACTACAACTCCCAGCATGTACGGTCTATCAGTGCATGCTGGGAGTTGTAGTTTGCAACAGCTGGAGGCACACTGGTTTCAAAACAGTGAGTTAGGTAACAAACTCTTAGTGTTTTGCAACCAGTGTGCCTCCAGCTGTTGCAAAAACTACAACTCTCAGCATGCAGTGACAGCCGAAGACCATGCTGGGACTTGTAGTTATGCAACCGCTGGAGGCATACTACTACAAATTCCAGCATGCACTTTAGCTGTCCGTGCATGATGGGGGTTGTAGTTATGCTACAGCTATAGGCACACTGGTTGCAAAACACTGATAGTTTGTTACTTAACTCAGTGTTTCCCAACTTGTGTGCATCCAGCTGTCAGAGAAATTCATGGTGTGGCCTCCACCAACCCCCCCCCCCCCCCCCCCCCCGACCTCACTCTTATTGAGAACCTTTGAAGCATCCTCAAGCAAAAGATCTATGAGGGTGGGAGCCAGTTTCCATCCAAACAGCAGCTTTCAGAGGCTGTTCTAACATATTGCAAAAAAATTTAAGCAGAAACTATCCAAAAACTCACAAGTTCAATGGATGCAAGACTTGAGAAGCTGCTATCAAATATGGGGTCCTATGTTAAAATGTAAAGTGACCTGTTTAAATGTTTAAAACGTTAAAATGTTGTTAAAAGTTTGATTGAAATAGCTATAATAATAGCTATAAATATGCTGCAAACACAACAAATGACAATTTTCAGTTCTTTTCAACCTATTAAGTGTTCGGAAACTTACTGTGAGTAATAATTTGGAACAGTGCATTGTAAGTGTATTATGTTTAAAAAATACAGTTATCATTAGGTTTGTTCAATAAATTTTGAATTGTATTCTTAATAGTTGATAACATAAGAATTGTGCTGACTGTTATTTACATCAATTATTTAGGTGAATGAGAAAAATATAATTTGCATAATAATTTGGAACAGCGTGTAATACCAAGTTCACCTGGTATTAAATTATTTGCTATTTTTCTTGTGAGCACAGGACAAACGTGCCCCAAATTTTCAAAAGCCATACGCCACTTCTGAAAATCTGGTGCTAATAACACTATTAGTGGCGCTAATAAAGCAGCACTGATTTCACAAGTCTTTGAATATTTTCCCAGTGTGTGTTGTACACTATCCCCCAATTCAATCCTGATCTCCAGGTAAACATTCTACCTCTGAAGGTAATATAACATTTACATGAGATGGTATACATTATGAGATATTATGCAGGTGCTGCATAGTGCTGCTGATTTAGAACACCCACTAATTTTTAGATACTCTGACACAAATTTTTGGCATGCTCCACTATATGAGCTGCGGGCATTGCCATCACTGTTTTATGACCATAACTGTACAACACATAATGAAAATGATCAAGTGTGGCAGTGGTTCATTGTAATGCTGTGACCCTTTTATACAGTTCCTTATGTTGTGGTGACCCCAACTATAAAATTATTTTCAGGTAGAAGAAACAGGCATGGTAGCACATCTACATATTGCATTTTGATCGAATTGCTTCTCAGCATAAATTCAAAAACTAACAGGTTGTTAGTATACATTTTGATCAAAAGGTACAAGCCCACTCGCCATGTCAAGGCCACCTGATTTGAGTGGGTCCCTAATGTCCCTAGCATAAAATTATTTTCATTGCTACTTTATAACTGTAATGTGGCTACTGTTATAAATAGGTAGGCAGCAGGGCAGCAGTTCCCCCACATTAGGTATAGGCAACAGTGTTCCTCCACAGTAAATATAGGCAGCAGAGCTCCCCCGCATTAGGTATAGGCAGCAGAGTTCCGCCACATTACCACATTAGGTTTAGGCAGCAGAGTTCTCCAACATTAGGTATAGGCAGAGTCCCCCTCAGACCACATCCAAATGGACCGGTTGTTCAGTCCGCCCCTGCTGGAGATGGATAAAGGAGTGGTGTCTCGGTTCCTAAGACCATTGGAAATATGTATTTTCTGATGGACTTAGGCGACTGCTGTTAAAGGGTCTTTCAACCCCCAAAGGGGTTGTAACCGAGAGGTTGAGAACCACTGCAGAACCACTGCCTTATGTTTTTTTTTCCCCTTTTGTAATTGACTAATAATTGATTTGGCCTAGGTTTACCTTATTTATTTGGCACAAAATGATGCTATTCTGACTGTCAAAAAGTTATTTAGCTAGCAATATATGATAGCATCCATGAAGAATACTGTGTTTAATTATCAGTTACATTACATATAGATGTTTGCAACCATACTTTTTCACAAATCCTTGTAAGGATTCAAATTTTTCATAAGGACAGATTGACATGGGGCGCATCCATAGGGTATTTCATGCTGAGGCACTGCAGAGTGAGCTCCCAGCTGCAGGAAATCTGCATCTATGAGCGGACACACAATGCTACCTGGCCACAGCCGGGTGCTCACTCTGCAGTCCCTCTGTGACTGCCGGTGTGACACGGCCCCAATACATTATTGGGACCTAATAGCAAAAAGATGCTGCAGCCAACATCCCTGGCCACACATATGCACATACTCACGTAGCTTGCGTGGAGCTGTATAATGTACTGTACCGTACCATGAGCTCACTTCGTAGACAGTAAACACTGCAGGATGTAAATGTACACCCTAGTGCAAGTATCAGGGTGCCAGGACATACATGTATGTCAATTGCTGAGAAGGGGTTAAAATGAATCTTCCCCTGCCTAATAGCACATATCAGCAGGTTAGATTATTTTAATCTGCTGACAGTTCCCTTTAATTCTATAACGTCTGCCCGATGGCTGTAACTATAATATTCACTCAATGTATGTACTGAACAAACTGTGTACATTTTGTTTTCTATTTATTTGAACACTCATTACTTCATTGCTCCGCAAAGTTACATTTGTCAGGGATAGTGTGTGTTTAGTCCATGTATTGCACTTAGCTATACTTTTTGAACAATTGTTCTAAAGGCTGCTCGCCTTCTATTACTTTTTGAGAACGGTGAAACATTTTAGTGTGACATTTATTCAGCCCCAGAGGATTAGTAAGTGTGCAGTTTAGCATTTTAAGTTGACATTGTCATGTAGTAAATATTCAATAAGCATAAAATATGAAGTGATATTTAACAAGACATGTACATGCAATGACTTTGGCAAAGTTTATAGTTTATATGTAAATGTGATCATTGACACTGAAGGTCGGTAAAATGGCATGTCCTGTTAAGTGGAGCATTTTGTTGTTTTCCTTTGAATAAGCATCTGTAATTGATATTGTGTAACTGTAGTGTTTTATTTTGGAAATGCAGTTTTATAAGCCGAGATAATACTGGTTAATTGCTAAGGGCATGCACAATGAAAGTCAATGATGCTCTCCAGTAAAACTTTAGTTTTCAAACTTGTAATGCTGCTTTAGAGTTACATTTCCCTTACTTATTCTATACTATTGGCTATATGCAAAGGTAGATTCTATTTTCAAGGTCTAAATTGCGAAGGATTACATTGTAATATGTGGAAGAATTTTAGACCATAAATACTGTAGGTCATGCTTTACTGTTGCCGCCTTCTGTTCAATGGAGATTAGCAGTCTAATTTTCCTGTACAGAAGGCATACCATTTTAATGTGTGTATAGTGAGTGCACCTCAAAACATTGGTCAGCATAGTCGGTTAACTTACAGCCAAAGAAATGCCAGAAGGTAGTACCCCGTAAAAGTGTTAGCAGGTGCCACAAAGCACAATCCATAGGGCTCCCATTAGAGTGCAAATCATAATGACCTTACCAAAACTAACTTGGACCCCCTATAATGTCACAGAACTCTCAATTCCAAACTTAGAGTTTCATATATTTACAGATATGTCCTTAAACTAATGTGAACTTAACAAACCCTGAGATACATTTTATGAGCCAACTTTTCACAGCAACATGTTTTCTTGACACAATGTCATTGCCATAGACCTTTATGGGTCATACAGTAAACAGCAGTGCATGACTGTTTACTGTATAGAAGGTGGGACTCCTGACAGGACTTACTTTCTGCTCTCAATGGGGTTACCTACTAAAGAGCAGAAGGTATGACACCTTTGATGTACATTCTCTTCCTGAGCTGGAAACCTACAGCTTTACAGCCATGGATAGGTCCAGTTTGATCTAAGCAGAAGGCTTGTGCAGTATGTCTCCTACTCAGTGAGTGTATAGAGTTAAGTAGTTTTGTATAGTATTGCCACTTAACTTTTATGGGTCAGAGACATCAACCAACAATAAGGAACATATAGAACTGTTTTCTGTAGAGAAGCAGGAACTTCTGTTAAAAAAAAATGTTATGCTCCTTTGCAGGATATATATATATATATATATATATATATATATATATATATATATACTAGCGGAGTCCCGGCTACCAGCGTTGCCCGATTTTTCCTCTCTAATTCTTGTTGGGGAGGAAGATAAACAAAGAGGAAGCTTTTCACTTCATATCCCGTCCTCATTTATTGTTGTCATATCCCAACCCCATATCCTGTCCTCATCCCGACCTCCTATCCCGTCATCATATCTTGACCTCATATCCCGTCCTCATATCCCATCCTCGTATCCTGTCCTCATATTCTGACCTCCTATCCTGTCCTCCTATCTCGACCTCCTATCCCGTCCTCCTATCCCGTCCTCCTATCCCGACCTCCTATCCCGTCCTCCTATCCTGTCCTCCTATCCAGACCTCCTATCCCGTCCTCTTATCCAGTCCATCTATCCCAACCTCCGATCCAGACCTCCTATCCCGACCTCCTACCCGACCTCCTATCCCGTACTCCTATCCCAACCTCCTATCCCGTCCTCGTATTCCGGTTTTCCTATCCCGTCCTCCCATCCAGTCCATCTAACCCTACCTCCTATCCCTTCCTCCTATCCTGACCTCCTATCCCGTTCTCCTATCCCGTCCTCCTATCCCGACCTCCTATCCCGACCTCCTATCCCGACCTCCTATCCCGGCCCCCTATCCCGGCCTCCTATCCCGGCCTCCTATCCCGGCCTCATATCCCGACCTGTAATTTGTGTACCAGGTATTGAAATATCTCCAGCCTTACAGAAGTTATGTGAGAATATACATTTCCCATTGATTTGCATGGGACTTTAACCCTTAAGGACCGGGGTATTTTCCGTTTTTGCATTTTCGTTTTTTGCTCCTTGCCTTTAAAAAATCATAACTCTTTCAATTTTGCACCTAAAAATCCATATGATGGCTTATTTTTTGCGCCACCAATTCTACTTTGTAATGACGTCAGTCATTTTGCCCAAAAATCTACGGTGAAACGGAAAAAAAAATCATTGTGCGACAAAATTGAAAAAAAAACGCCGTTTTGTAATTTTGGGGGCTTTCGTTTCTACGTAGTACATTTTTCGGTAAAAATGACACCTTATCTTTATTCTGTAGGTCCATACAATTAAAATGATACCCTACTTATATAGGTTTGATTTTGTCGGACTTTGGAAAAAATCATAACTTTGCAGGAAAATTAATAAGTTTAAAATTGTCATCTTCTGACCCCTATAACTTTTTTATTTTTCCGTGTATGGGGCGGTATGAGGGCTCATTTTTTGCGCCGCGATTGGCATTGATAGGACTTATTGGCATTGATAGGACTTGATAGGACTTATTGATCAATTTTTTTGCGTGCACGCCATTGACCGAGCGGTTTAATTAATGATATATTTTTATAATTCGGACATTTCCGCATGCGGTGATACCATATATGTTTATTTTTACTTACACTGTGTTTTTTTTTATTGGAAAAGGGGGGTGATTCAAACTTTTAATAGGGGAGGAGTTAAATGATCTTTATTCACTTTTTTTTCACTTTTTTTTGCAGTGTTATAGGTCCCATAGGGACCTATAACACTGCACACACTGATCATCATCATTGATCACTGGTTTCTCATAGGAAACCAGTGATCGACGATTCTGCCGCATGACTGCTCATGCCTGGATCTCAGGCACTGAGCAGTCATTCGGCGATCGGACAGCGAGGAGGCAAGTAGGGGCCCTCCCGCTGTCCTGTAAGCTGTTCGGGATGCCGCGATTAGCCGCGGCTATCCCGAACAGTCCGACTGAGCTAGCCGGCAACTTTCACTTTTAGCCGCGATCGGCACTGCGCGCTATTAGAGGCGGGTCCCGGCTTCACTATGACGCCGGGCCCGCCGTGATGTGACGCGGGGTTACTGTTATAAGGGGTTAAACAAAAACCCTGACACTCACAAATGGGGGTAATTAAGGGTTAAATTAACTATCCTATATAGTGGACATATAAGTAACATGTGACCAAGTATTATCGAAATATCTCCAGCCGTTTGGAAGTTATGCAGTAACATATATTTTCCATTGACTTGTATGGGACTTTAAACATAAACCCCGCCCCTGGCAAATGGGGGAGAGTAAGGGTTAAATCACCTAGCCTATGTTTGTTGTTGACATATAAGTAACATGTGTGCCAAGTTTCATGTTCATATCTTTAGCCGTTTGGAAGTTTTTGTGGAACATACTTACATACATACACACACACACATTGAGTTTTATATAGATATATATATATATATATATATATATATATATATATATATATATATATATATACAGTGGTACTCTCAAGTTACAATATTAATTGGTTCCAGGATGACCATTGTATGTTGAAACCATTGTATGTTGAGACCATAACTCTATGGAGACATGGTAATTGGTTCTGAAGAACCAAAATGTCATCCAAAAATAGGAAAAAGTGAGGATTAAAGAAAAATAAGTAGATAACTAATAAAGATAAAGCCGTAAAGCCTTACATATAAAAGTGAGAAAGATCTGCTGGGAGCTGTAAATCACTGTCTACTAAGAGGACAGGAACTTTTTTAGGGTCCTGTACAGTACACACCGTGTCCTAAAAGAGTAAAATGGAGCCGCCCCCACCTGGCACAAGTAAAGAATAGTACAGAACATGTAGTACCACCCTGTACTGTAGGTAGGCACTACCAGACAGCCAGTCAGTGCATGCACTTCAGGAATGCAGGGGTTTTGCCAGTAAAACTCCCATTCTGATTGGTCAGTTCTTCCACCCATTGACTAGTTTGACAGATCTGGACTGTCTGTAGCATTGTATGTTAAAAATATTGTATGTTGAGGCCATTGTAAGTTGAGGGATCACTGTATATATTTTCCACTTTACTGGGTTAGTAGGGGAGCTATCTGATAGACGAAGTCCATTACTAAGCTGAGACTTCGTGTTAGCCAATAAAACCGGTAGCAGTTAAACTCCAGTGGTACAGGGAAGGGGCAGGCACCATCAAGAGTATTTGCAGGTCAGTCTTACCCTGATAGTAGTACGCTGCTACAGCCTTGTTTGTATATGGCTGGATATTTGAAATCAGGGGGGTTAAACCATAACCAACCAGGTACAAATCAAGCAGCAGCAGGCTAGTATTTAAACAAGTAAAAACCAGAAAGTATAGGAATTTATCAAGATGCCGTAGATGTCAGTCTATATAAATCCCTGTGCATTGGAAGCAAATTGTGGGCCCGTTCTGGCTCTGAGCTGGAGAGGATTTCAACTACAGTTAAAGTTTTTTAATAATTTATTTTTCTTGATAAATTCCCTACAAAGTCCTGCAGGGTTACAAGTATAATACCAACACAGTTCGGATAGTATCCCTTATCCGATTATAGACATATGTATACATACTAACAATAGTACCGCTCTCATACTTCCGTCCCACCATGTATCACAGCAAGTCAATACTTTTATTTGAATACATTTGAAAACAATCCCAAAACCTTAATGGAATAATAATCAATAACAACTAAATACAGCAGATTCATAATTTTCTTCTTCAGAGGTGCTATTTATACTGAACTGCTAAACTTTCATTTGCTCAGTCATCAATATATGAGTAGTAATACAATTGTAAAATAATTAATATCCTTACTCTCTTAGTATATCTTCCAATAGCCTTCTGGGATAACCATTCTTTACGTGAGTTCTTACAGGCCGGCAATCAAAACAGGCCATCCCACAAGACACAAGGCAGCCAATGTATGCCAGGGCTGAAGTCTTATGGGAGTCCTTTCAGTCTCTGATATAGCTTCCTTCAAGGCTAAATTTTTACACAGCCCACAGAGTCTCAAGGACTTTTTTCTAGCACATCTTCTTTACCCCGTGATATTATTCTGGCCTTGCTGTGCAGCAATGTATGGCAATTCTTCTATTCCTCTTTCTCTAACTTTAAGTCACAGTCACAGCTTTCATCTAGGCCCACGGTCAGTATGTACCACAGACCGCTGATTTCGGCCCATCTACATCCTTAAAGGGGTACTCCGGCCCTAAGACATCTTATACCCATAGCCAAAGGAGCCTCCCCGTAGTCATGACCCAGCAGACTGGGAGGCTGCAGCGCTGCGTGCAGCTCCCACAGGTGGGTGCTACATGCCAGATTTCGTGGGTCCCTAGCAGCGGGACCCCGCGATCAAACATCTTATTCCCTATTCTTTGGATAGGGGATAAGATGTCTTAGAGCCGGAGTACCCCTTTAAGCCTATTCTGCAATCAGGCAAACATCAGTTCCTCGTATATCTTATGTAGTCTTATTGCACACACTCAATTTGGAACAAATCACTAGACTAACATGGACTTTATTTTGCCTTTACATTTCTTTGTTTTGCCACAGTACTCCAGCACCACAGCACACATGCCTATGTGTGCAAAAGCCTCAGGCTGAAGCTGAGCTTCTTGTAGTCTGACTACACTGATATGATATTCTTTAGCTGCTGCACACAGAAACTCTACTTCTACACCATCCTATTTGGTACAAGGTGCACAACCAACATAGGGTTCAGTACATCACAATACATTGTGTATATATATATATATATATATATATATATATATATATATATATATATATATTACAGTGCAACTTAAATAAACATTTTTCTGTTGAAGTTGTATTTATACATATTTTTACATAAAGGAAAAGAAAAAATAGACCGTACAGTACAATACCACTTCATTTATTAAGTGTCATCCTTGAATCTCAACTTTTTCTGCCAGCCATATACCAGTCAGACAAGCTGTTGAGTGCTATTGGAGGTAAGTCCTCTCTGTTAGAGTCTCTTCTTCAATAAGGTTTGCCACCAGCATTGACGTACACCTGTCAAGTAATGGATTTAATACAAGAATTACTCGTATAAAGTATCTTTTACAGTTATAATTGACACAATAGTTTGACTGACATTAATAAAAATTGGTGCTGACCAGTTTTTGAAGAGAATGAAATAGAGCAGTCTAGAGATTTCGAAATTTTTTGCAATTCTATAGCCTTATTTGCAATAATATGGTTTTGAATTTGTAGCGTGTATTATCTTCAAAAGACATACGGAGGAAAACAATAAAAGCTTGTATGCAAATTTAATACACTGCAAATTCCGGTGATTTCCCCAAAAGCATTAATATAGCTTTCACTTGCTTATATTGCATTATTGAAAAAAGAAATTATGTTAAGCGCATATTAAAACATATCCCCTGACTGTCTTGCAAATGATCTGTGTCTGAGCTGGTGTACTATCTTTAAGTAGGCTCTAAATCTGTAGCATTATTATGTCAGCTGAGTTCACAAATACTTATCCAGGAGACACTTTCATTGTTGCACCATTGTAGGCTAACATTATGTAGAGAAGTCGGAAAAGCAAAGACAAATAATGCATTAGTGCTTTGTCCTGTTATGGTAATCCTTTGATTGAGCTGAATAAGACACCGAGAATTGGTGTGTAGAATTACTACAAGATTTTATATTTAAATCCCAACTTAAAATTGTATAGGAGAGGCTCATTTCTCACTATACACCTAAGACCAAGCTGGCCAAACCAATACCTATTCGCTAGGTGTACTAAAAAAGTAAATATGTAAACATCAAATTATTGGTGCTCAAGGGATTGGACTCTGGTAAAACACAAATATTTATTGATTAGAATATGATCTGAGACCATACCAAGTGGGCCACACTTAGAACAAAAATAATAAAAATTTAACAAAGTATATAAAATAGGTACAAATAATATCACATTAAAAGTTTTGATTACCTAATACTCTTAAATAGGCACTGTCATTATGGAAAAGTTTGGGCATGTTTTACTTCTTGTCATATCTGACAAATTGTAATTTATTTAACCTCTTTGGGACGAAGGGCATACCTGTATGCCCTTGTCCCGCTCCCCTTCTATGATGTGCGCTCAGGAGCTGAGCGCAGGTCATAACAGGGTGGTCCCGGCAGATATTTGTCCATGACCCATGACTAATGCTGGACATCACTGATTACAGCATCTAAAATGTAAAAACACTTCCCGGCTGCTTAGCAGTACTGATCGGGACCACCTTGGTCAAACAGCGGTGTCCCAATCAGCTGAGAGGATGGCCGGAGGGCCTTTACCTGCCTCCTTGCCGTCCGATCTGTGACTCGATGCTCCAGTCAGCCATGGCAGGCTGGAGAAGTTGAACACAGATAACACTGTGTTACAACTAGCGCTCCGGCCACACACGCTGGCCACGAGTACTCTCCTGCCCCTTCCACCTCTGCCGGCGGTGCCGCAGTTCGCATCGCGGGACATGCCCGCATGCGAACGCCGGGCCGTTACTCACTCCTGCTTCCTCTGCTGTCCCAGGTCACTAGCGTGTGTGTACCCGCCCTCTATTGCGTGCACGCGCTGTCTCTCTGCAATTTAAAGGACCAGAACTGCCTTGATTGGTTAATGCTGCTTGCTGGCACTAAAGGTATCAGCACTTCCTGTTTCCCCTTGCTGGATCTTTGTGCCTTGCTGCCTTAGAGAAAGTGTTCCTCCTGTGTGTTCTGCTATTCTGTGTACAAGTTCCTTCAGCTCTGTTCCCTGACCATGCTCCAGTGCCGCCTATCCTGACCCTCCAGCCTGTCCCTGACTATGAGTTTGCCTCATCCTTCCTGTACCTCGTTACACATCGGCATTCTGTGTGGACGAGTTGTACCAGGGGTAGCGACCTGGGTGCCACCTGCCACTGCAAGTCCATCCCGCTTTGCGACTGGCTCTGGTGAAAACCAGTGGCACCTTAGACTCCGCTCCCTGGTATGACCCACGCCATCATCCACACGGGATCAGCTGATCCACTTCACCACTGCCATTACAGTAAGATCCAGCCATGGATCCCGCCAAGGTGCCTTGCGTCGCGGATCTCTCCACGATTGTGGCTCAACAGTCAAAACAGTTAGCGCAACAGGCTTAACAACTGGATCACTTGTCCGGCAGTGCCTTCCTCTGGGTCTGCAGCTTCCATGGCATTCCTTGGTCCAAAGCTTTGTCTGTCTCTGCCTTCAAAGCTTTGTCTCTCTCTGCCTTCGGCTGTAGACATGTGCATTTCGGTTCGGCACGAATGTCTAATTTACCGAATTTTACCGTTTTCGGGCATTCGGACCGATCCGAATGCACAAAAACATATTTTGTCCATTCCCGAATAGCCATGATAATACAAATAGCAAAATAACGAATGCATTCGTTATTTCCCGAATTCATGCGGTAAATAACGAATGCATTCATTATTCGTAAACGAACGTAAAGAATTCATTCTAATAACTAAAATAATAAAAAGGATACAGATACGGTTTGATTTTTCGGATACATTCGGTATTTGGGTACATTCGGTAAATCGTTTTATTCTTTTTTGGACTTTAGCGATCCTAAAAAATTATGGAGATACCTTTTTTATTAAAATTTCGTAGGGTACCATAAAAAAAAAATAATAAAAAAAATACAGTAGTGATGGAAAAAATGTATCTAACGAAATGTATCTTTTTTATTATGAAATGTTTATTAATTTTTAAACAGGGATCAATTTATGTGAGCGGGTAAAGCACTAAAAATGTAGCCGACAATAATAAAAATGTAGTGTGTGCGTCTTTTTCACTTTTTTTTTAAAATTTTTTAGGTAGTACTACTACTCCCAGCATGGAACACACTCTTCCATGATGGGAGTAGTAGTTACATGTACTAATTGACAGATTGACGGGGTCCCTTGCGATCCTCTTGTATAATGTATAGATGTGGCGGCCGCTCTTCTATGGTCCCCTGCACTTACGTATAAATACACTTATTCATATTTCCCACAGAGCTGTGATTGGCCAGATGGTTCCAGCCAATCGCAGCTCTCTGTGAGAAATAGGAATATGTGTATATATACGGCTATGGAGGGGACCATAGGAGAGCCGCCGCCGCATCCATACATTATACAGGAGCATCACCGCGGGTGTCAGGAGTGATACCCACTGTGATCTTGCCTTAACTACAAGTACTACTACTCCCAACATGGAGTACACTCTGCTCCATGCTGGGAGCTGTAGTACCTGCATTAATAGACAGATCGCAGCGTGTGTCAGAAGTTACACTCGCTGGGAAATGTCTATTAATGCAGGTACTACAGCTCCTAGCATGGAGCAGAGTGTGCTCCATGTTGGGAGTATTAGTAGCTGCAGTAAGGGACAGATCCCAGCGGATGTCACTCCTCCTGACACCCGCTGCGATCGTCCTCATGTGAATGTCGGGATCAGCTATTCTCAGGGCTACAGAGCCGGGAGAACAGCTGACGCTGAGCCGTAGGTATACATCGTATATCTACTGCCCAGCAAGAACTTACAGTGAGCTTGCAATGTGTATACAGTATACACATTGCTGGCTCACTTAACCCCTTGCTGAGCTGTGTGCTATGTGCAAGCCCAGCAAGGAAAGAGTTAACTTACACTGCTGGACAGTGTAGGTTAACCCTTTGGGCGGTATGCACTATATACAGCTATCTATAGATAGCTGTATACAGTGTATACAGAAGACGAAGTCCAGCTTACTTCCCTCGAGTCCCGGGCCGGGTTCGTGTAGCTCCGCCCCCCAGTGATGACGTCATTAGGGGCGGAGCTACAGAAGGGAACTAGGCTAGTTAATCTGAAGCTCTGTTAACATTGTCCGTTTTGTATAATGTGAACAGACCCTTCTGGCAGTGTTTACCCAGACAGGGAGACTCCAGCTGTTGCTAAACTACAACTCCCAGCATGCCCAAACAGCCAAAGGCTGTCTGGGCATGCTGGGAGTTGTAGTTTTGCACCAATTGGTGGCTCCCTGTTTGGGTAGACATTGCATCATGGGTGCTCTCCCCAGCGGACAGCGCCAAAAATGTCACAACCCTTTTTTTGTGTTTTTTTCTTCTCGTTTCAGATCCGTGTATGCAGAGGATTATTGCGAATTCGATGGATTACGGCGGATTATTTTGTTTTTATTTTAATAAAATGGTTAACGAGGGCTGTGGGGAGTGTTATTTTAAATAAAATAATTATTCCAATGTGTTGTGTGTTTTTTTTTATTGAATTTTCAGGCTTAGTAGTGGAAGCTGGTCTTATTGACTGAATCCATCACTAAGCCAGGGCTTAGTGCTAGCCCCAAAAACAGCTAGCGCTAACCCCCAATTATTATCCCGGTACCCACCTCCACAGGGGTGCCGGGAAGAGCCGATACCAACAGGCCCGGAGCGTCAAAAATGGCGCTCCTGGGCCTAGGCGGTAACAGGCTGGCTTTATTTAGGCTGGGGAGGGCCAGTAACAATGGTCCTCGCCCACCCTGGTAACGTCAGGCTGTTGCTGTTTGGTTGGTATTGTGCTGAGAATGAAAATACGGGGAACCTTATGTGTTTTTTTATTTATTTAAATAAAAAAAATAAAAAAAACGTATAGGGTTCCCCGTATTTTCATTCTCAGCACAATACCAACCAAACAGCAACAGCTTGACATTACCAGGGTGGGCGAGGACCATTGTTACTGGCTGTCCCCAGCCTAAATAATGACAGCCTGTTACCGCCTAGGCCCAGGAGCGCCATTTTTGATGCTCCGGGCCTGTTGATACCGGCTCTTCACGGCACCCCTGTGGCGGTGGGTACCGGGGTAATAATTGGGGGTTAGCGCTAGCTGTTTTTGGGGCTAGCACTTAGCCCTGGCTTAGTAATGGATTCAGTCAATAAGATCAGCTTCCACTACTAAGCCTGAAAATTCAATTAAAAAAAACACAACACATTGGAAAAATTATTTTATTTAAAAAAAACACTCCCCCACAGCCCTCGTTAACCATTTTATTAAAAGAAAAAAAAATAATAATCCGCCGTAATCCATCGAATCCGCAATAATCCTCTGCATACACGGATCTGAAACGAGAAGAAAAAAAACACAAAAAAATGGTTATGACATTTTTGGCGCTGTCCGCTGGGGAGACCACCCATGATGCAATGTCTACCCAAACAGGGAGCCACCAATTGGTGCAAAACTACAACTCCCAGCCTTTGGCTGTCTGGGCATGCTGGGAGTTGTAGTTTAGCAACAGCTGGAGTCTCCCTGTCTGGGTAGACACTGTCTGGGTAGATAGCTGTATATAGTGTATACCGCCCAAAGGGTTAACCTACACTGTCCAGAAGTGTAAGTTAACTCTTTCCATGCTGGGCTTGCGCATAGCGCACAGCTCAGCAAGGGGTTAAGTGAGCCAGCAATGTGTATACTGTATACACATTGCAGGCTCACTGTAAGTTCTTCCTGGGCAGTAGATATACGATGTATACCTGCGGCTCAGCGTCAGCTGTTCTCCCGGCTCTGTAGCCCTGAGAACAGCTGATCCCGACATTCACATGAGGACGATCGCAGCGGGTGTCAGGAGGAGTGACATCCGCTGGGATCTGTCCCTTACTGCAGCTACTAATACTCCCAACATGGAGCACACTCTGCTCCATGCTGGTAGCTGTAGTACCTGCATTAATAGACAGATCGCAGCAAGTGTAACTTCTGACACACGATGCGATCTGTTTATTAATGCAGGTACTACAGCTCCCAGGATGGAGCAGAGTGTACTCAATGTTGGGAGTAGAAGTACTTGTAGTAAAGGAAAGATCACTGTGGGTATCACTCCTGACACCCGCGGTGATGCTCCTGTATAATGTATGGATATGGTCCCCTGCATGGCCGTATATATACACATATTCCTATTTCTCACAGAGAGCTGTGATTGGCTGGAACCATCTGGCCAATCACAGCTCTGCGGGAAATATGAATATGTGTATATATACGTGAGTGCAGGGGACCATAGAAGAGCAGCCGCCACATCTATACATTATACAAGAGAATTGCAAGGGACCCCGGAGATCTGTCAATTAGTACAGGTAACTACTACTCGCATCAGGGAACAGTATGTTCCATGCTGGGAGTAGTAATACTACCTAAAAAATGTTTTAAAAAAAGTGAAAAACACGCACACACTACATTTTTATTATTGCTACATTTTTAGTGCTTTAACCGCTCACATAAATTGATCCCTGTTTAAAAATTAATAAACATTTCATAATAAAAAAGATACATTTCGTTAGATACAATTTTTTCCATCACTACTGTATCTTTTATATTATTATTTTTTTATGGTACCCTACGAAATTTTAATAAAAAGGGTATCTCCATAATTTTTTAGGATTCGCTAAAGTCCCAAAAAGAATAAAAAGATTTAACGAATGTACCCGAATACCGAATGGATCCGAAAAATCAAACCGAACACCCGAATACCGAATGTATCCGAAAAATCAAAACCAAAAATATTACCGAACCGAAAACATTTTCCAAAATGAGAAAACGTAACGAAAAGAAACGAAAATTTTTCTAGTGCACAAGTCTATTCGTCTGTCTCTGCCTTCTCTGGACCCTAAACTGTGTAGGGGGTTCGTTACCCAATGCTCCATGCACGTGGAACTCATGGCCGACCAGTTCCCCTCTGAACATGCCAAAGTGGCATTCGTGGTCAGCTTTCTTTCCGGCAAGGCACTGGCCTAATCCTCTCTGGGATAAAGGAGATCCTCTGACGACCAACCTACAAGCCTTTCTATTGGAGTTCTGCAATGTCTTTGAAGAACCTGCACATGCCTCCTCAGCCGAGACTGCACTACTGAACCTACGCCAAGGGGACTCTTCTGTTTGTGATTACGCAGTTCAGTTCCGCACCCTAGCCTCTGAATTGGCCTGGAATGACGAGGCCCTGTGTGCCACCTTTCACAAGGGACTTTCTAGTAGAGTCAAGGATGTTCTTGCTGCACGGAATCTTTCGTCTTCCCCGAGGGATCTTATTCTGTTGGCCACTCAAATTGATGTTTGCTTTGCCGAGAGGTAGGAGGAGCTTCATCAAGATAGTGAACCTACTCGGACACGACATTTTCCCCGTTTGGCACCCGTGTTCCAGCATCCACCTCAACCATCCTCTTTGCCCTCTGCCGAAGAGGCAATGCAGGTGGATTGTGCTCGATTAACCCAGCAGGAGAGGTCCGCCGGTGCAATGAAAACTTGTGTTTCTATTGTGCCAGCCTGTATCAACTCTTCCCTGGTACAAAAACAGTCTCCCAGTGACTCGGCTCATTAAGCCTATGTACATTTCTTCTATCAATGGAAAATCCCTGAATTTAGCGCTGCAATTCTGCTCTGAACCTCTTCTCTTACAAGTGGGTGTCTTACACAAGGAGAAGATCGAGTTCTATGTGCTTTCTCATTGTACTTCGGAACTTCTTCTCGTTCTTCCCTGGCTACATTGTCTCGCTCTGCAAACTGGTGAGGTCACCCGCTGGGCACCTTATTGTCAGAACCAATGTCTGACAACTACTCAGCCTAAGACTATCTCTTCATCTCCTACCCTGCCGGGTCTGCCTCTTCGTTATCGTGATTATTCAGATGTGTTCTGCGAGAAGCTGGCAGAGTGTCTTCCACCGCATTGTCCCTTTGATTGTCCAATCGACCTTTAACCTGAGACTACGCCTCCCTGGGGAAGAATTTACCCCTTCTCTGTCCCTGAGTGGCAAGCTATGGCTCAATACATGAAAGAAAACCTGCAAAAAGGGCTTCATCCGGAAGTCCACCTCTCCTGCCGGAGCTGGATATTTTCTTTGTGGGAAAAAGGGATGGGTCACTTCGCGCCTGTATTAACTATCAGGGGCTAAATAAAATCACGATCAAGAATCGCTACCCTCTACTTTTGACTTTGATTGTCTACGGGGTGCCACAGTCTTCTCCAAGCTGGATCTTTGGGTGCATACAACCTCATTCAAATTTGAGAAGGAGACGAATGGAAGACGGCTTTTAATACCCATTATGATGGGCACTTTGAGTACCTTGTCATGCCTTTTGGCCTCTGTTACGCTCCAGTTGTCTTCCAAGAATTTGTCAACGACATCTTCCGTGATCTACTCTACATGTGTGTTGTTGTGTACCTTGATGACATCCTGATCTTCTCGTCCAATTTAAAGGTGCATCATTCACATGTGTGGCAGGTCCTACAATGCCTCTGGGACAATCATTTATATGCCAAACTCGAGAAAGGCCTTTTCGAGAAGTCAAGTCCTCCATTTCTTGGTTGTATTGTTTCCAACCAAGGTCTTCAGATGGACCCTGATTAGTTGTCGGCAGTCTTGGACTGGCCTATGGGCAATACAACGCTTTCTGGGGTTTGCCAATTATTATCGTCAGTTCATTCCACACTTTTCTTCTTTGGTTGAACCTATTGTGGCTCTTACTACAAAAAACTGTAATCCCAAATCCTGGTCTCCTGAGGCTGAAGAAGCCTTCTCCAATTAAAATCAGCATTTGCTTCGGCGCCAGTCTTGTCAAGACCCGACCCTGAGAAACCTTTCTTCCTAGAGGTCAACGCCTCATCTGTAGGAGCTGGTGCCATTCTCCAGTGACTTGTAGCTTCTTCACCAAGACCTTTTCTCCTGCAGAAAGGAACTATTCTATTGGAGATTGAGAACTGCTCGCAATTAAGCTTGCTTTGGAAGAGTTTGTCTTATCCAGTCAGCATCTATACAGATCACAAGAATCTTTTATATCTCCAGTCTGCACAACGACTGAACCCTCAGCAGGCCAGATGGTCTCTATTCATTTTCGTCCTGCGGACAAGAATGTCAGAGCCGATGCTCTCTCTAGGTCCTCTAATGTGGTAGGACTGGACTCCACTCCACAGCATATTGAACCACCTGAGCGTTTGATATCAGCAGCACCTGCCAACCTTTAGCATTTTTCTCTGGGGAATAGTGTTGAGCGGCATAGGCCATATTCGAATTCGCAAATATTCGCGAATATATGGACGAATATTTGTCATATATTCGCGAATATTCTCATATTTGTTATATCCTCGTTTTATTTTCGCATATGCGAAAATACGCGTATGCGAAAATACGCGTATGCGAAAATTAGCATACAAAATTTAACATACGCGACAATTCGCATATGCGAAACTTCGCATATGCTAATTTTCGCATATGCGAATATTTGCTCGCCAGTCTCACACAGTAGTATTACAGCCTTCTTTACACCACACAAGCTGGAAGCAGAGAGGGGTGATCACTGTGATGTGTACTGTGAAGAAAAAAAAAACGAATATTCGTAATTACGAATATATAGCGCTATATTCGCGAAATTCGCGAATTCGCGAATATGCGATATTCGCGAATAATATTCGAATTGCGAATATTCGCGAGCAACACTACTGGGGAAGTCTTTTGTGTCTTCTCAACTTCCTTTTTGCTGGTTGGGTATTCTGAAGTACAGAAGTTCATACTAATCTACGTAATTTCTGGTGGCCGAACCTTGTATGCGATGTCACTGATTTTGTCCGTTCCTGTACTACCTATGCCCGCGACATGACTCCTCGGCTTAAACCTGAGGGTCTTTTACAGCCTTTGCCTATTCCGGAAAATCCATGGTCTCACATTGCTATGGACTTCATCACCGATCTACCACTTTTCTTTAACAACACAGTCATCTGGGTGGATGCTGATTGTTTCTCCAAGATGGCTCATTTCATGCCTCTGCCTGGTCTTCCTTCAGCTCCACAGATGGCAAAATGTTTCCTTCAGCATATCTTTCGTCTACATGGCCTTCCGACTTGGCCTTCCGACTGACATCGTCTCTGATCGAGGAGTTCAGTTCGTCTCCAAGTTCTGGCGGGCCCTCTGTTCATGTCTTAAAATCAAACTGGACTTTTTCCTCTGCCAACCATCTCCAGACCAACGGCCAGGTTGAGAGAGTGAATCAAATCCTTGGAGACTATCTTCGTCATTTTGTTTCAGCCCAACAGGTCAATTGGGTCTACTTTTCACCTTGAGCAGAGTTCTCTTATAACCACAAGGATTCTGAGTCAACACACACTTCACCATTCTTCATAGTCTACAGCCATCACCCTCGTCCTCCTCTTCCTCTTCCTGCCTCTTCTGGAGTGACCGCTGTTGATAACCAATTACAGGATTTTATGACCAACTGGCAAGAGACCAGGAGCTCTTCAGTTCTCGCCTCCTCCCGTATGAAGTCTCAAGCAGATAAGAAGAGAAGACATCCTCCGACTCACTCTCCTGATGACAAGGTCTGGCTCTCAGCCAAATATATCTGTTTTAAGGTTCCCAACTACAAGTTGGGTCCTCGCTTCCTGGGTCCTTACAAGGTTATGCATCACATTAATCCTGTGTCATACAAACTTCATCTGCCTTCTTCTTTGCAAATTCCAAACTCTTCCCACATCTCCCTCCTCAAGCCTTTCATCATCAATCTTTTTTCCCAAAAATACATCAACCCTACTCTCATGTCAGGTTCCTCTGATGTCTTTGAGGTTAAGGAAATTTTAGCTACTAAAACCATTAGAGGAAGACAGTATTTTATTGTGGACTGGAAGGGATTCAGTCCTGAAGAAAGGTCCTGGGAGCCTCAGGAGTGACCCCGCATCATATCGTGGCGGGCCCGGCGTCATAGTGAAGCCAGGACTCGCCTCTAATAGCCTCTCAAAGCTGAGCTAAAAGTGAAAGTAAAAAGTGCCGGTTAGCTCCGGGAGCTGTTCGGGATCGCCGCGGTATAATCGCGGCATCCCGAACAGCTTTAGCACGGGAGGAAGGTCTCTTACCTTACTTCCTGCGGTCCGATCACCGATTGAATGCTTCAAGCCTGAGATTCAGGCTTGAGCATTCAATCGCCGAAAACACTGATTGATCCATTCCTATGGAGATTAATCAATCAGTGTTAAAGATCAGTTAATGCAATGTTATAGCCCCCTATAGGAGCTATAATATTGCATTAAAAAAGTGTAAAAAAAATCATTAACCCTTTCAATTATCCCTTCCCCTAATAAAAGTTTGAATCACCCGGCATTTCCAAGAATAAAAAAAAACACAGTGTAAATAAAATAAACATATGTGGTATCGCCGCATGTGGAAATGTCCTAATTATAAAAATATACCACTTTTTAAACCGCACGTTCAATGGCGTACGCGTAAAAAAACTCCAAAGTCCAAAATAGCGCATTTTTGATAACTTTTTATACCACAAAAAAGTAAATAAAAAGTGATCAAAAAGTCTGATCAGAACAAAAATCGCACCGCTCAAAACTTCAGATCACGGCGCAAAAAATGAGCCCTCATAGCACCCTAAACACAGAAAAATAAAGAGGTTATAGGGGTCAGAAGATGACCATTTTAAACGTATACATTTTCCTGCATGTATTCATGATTTTTTTCTGAAGTGATACAAAATCAAACCTATCCAAGTAACGTATCATTTTAACCGTATGGAACTACAGAATAAAGATAAGGTATCATTTTTGCCGAAAAATGTACTGCGTAAAAAACGGAAGCCCCCAAAACTTACAAAATAGGTTTTTTTTCATCAATTTTGTCACACATTGATTTTTTTTCCCGTTTCACCGTAGATTTTTGGGTAAAATGACTAACGTCATTACAAAGAAGAATTAGTGATGCAAAAAATAAGCCATCATATAGAATTTTAGGTGAAAATTTTAAAGAGTTATGATTTTTTAAAATTAAGGAGAAAAAATTTAAAATGAAAAAATGGAAGAAGCGTTCCTTTACTCCCTTATTCAGCAGCTAATAAGTACAGGAAGGATTAAGATTTTTTAATAGAAGTAATTTATAAATATGTTTAACTTTCTGCCACCAGTTGATTTAAAAGAAAAAAGATTTTCACCGGAGTACCCCTTTAACCCCTTAAGGACGCAGGACGTAAATGTACGTCCTGGTGAGGTGGTACTTAACGCACCAGGACGTACATTTACGTCCTAAGCATAACCGCGGGCATCGGAGCGATGCCCGTGTCATGCGCGGCTGATCCCGGCTGCTGATCGCAGCCAGGGACCCGCCGGCAATGGCCGACGCCCGCGATCTCGCGGGCGTCCGCCATTAACCCCTCAGGTGCCGGGATCAATACAGATCCCGGCATCTGCGGCAGTTCGCGATTAAAATGAACGATCGGATCGCCCGCAGCGCTGCTGCGGGGATCCGATCATTCATAACGCCGCACGGAGGTCCTCTCACCTTCCTCCGTGCGGCTCCCGGCGTCTCCTGCTCTGGTCTGTGATCGAGCAGACCAGAGCAGGAGATGACCGATAATACTGATCTGTTCTATGTCCTATACATAGAACAGATCAGTATTAGCAATCATGGTATTGCTATGAATAGTCCCCTATGGAAACTATTCAAGTGTAAAAAAAAATGTAAAAGTAAAAGTAAAAAAAAAGTGAAAAATCCCCTCCCCCAATAAAAAAGTAAAACGTCCGTTTTTTCCTATTTTACCCCCAAAAAGCGTAAAAAACATTTTTTATAGACATATTTGGTATTGCCGCGTGCGTAAATGCCCGAACTATTAAAATGAAATGTTAATGATCCCGTACGGTGAACGGCGTGAACGAAAAAAAATTTAAAAAGTCCAAAATTCCTACTTTTTTAATACATTTTATTAAAAAAAAAATTAGAAAAAATGTATTAAAAGTTTTTTATATGCAAATGTGGTATCAAAAAAAAGTACAGATCATGGCGCAAAAAATGAGCCCCCATACAGCTGCTTATACGGAAAAAAAAAAAGTTATGGGTCATCAAAATAAAGGGATTATAAACGTACTAATTTGGTTAAAAAGTTTGTGATTTTTTTTAAGCGCAACAATAATATAAAAGTATATAATAATGGGTATCATTTTAATCGTATTAACCCTCAGAATAAAGAACACATGTCATTTTTACCAGAAATTGTACGGCGTGAAAACAAAACCTTCCAAAATTAGCAAAATTGCGTTTTTCGTTTTAATTTCCCCACAAAAATAGTGTTTTTTGGTTGCGCCATACATTTTATGATATAATGAGTGATGTCATTACAAAGGACAACTGGTCGCGCAAAAAACAAGCCCTCATACTAGTCTGTGGATGGAAATATAAAAGAGTTATGATTTTTAGAAGGCGAGGAGGAAAAAATGAAAACGTAAAAATTAAATTGTCTGAGTCCTTAAGGCCAAAATGGGCTGAGTCCTTAAGGGGTTAAGGACCACATGTTTTTCCATTTTTGCACTTTCGTTTTTTCCTTTTAAAAATCATAACCCTTTAAATTTACCATTTAAATTATGATGGCTTATTTTTGCGCCACTAATTCTACTTTGCAGTGACATCAGTCATTTTACCAAAATATACGATGAAACGGAAAAAAAATCATTGTGCGACGAAATTGAAGAAAAAACGCCATTTTGTCTTTATCTTTATTCTGTAGGTTCTGTAGGGTAAAATTATACCCTACTTATATAGGTTTGATTTTGTTGTACTTCTGGAAAAAATCATAACTACATGCAGGAAAATGTATATGTTTAAAATCGTCATCTTCTGACCCCTATAACTTTTTTTATTTTACCGTGTATGGAGCGGTATGCAGGCTCATTTTTTGCGTCATGATCTGAAGTTTTTAGCTGTACCATTTTTGTATTGATCAGACTTTTTGATCGCTTTTTATAAATTTTTTCATGATATAAAAAGTGACCAGAAATACGCTACTTTGGACTTTGAAATTTTTTGCGCATATGCCATTGACCGTACGGTTTAATTAATGATATATTTTTATAGTTCGGACATGTACACACGCTGCAATACCACATATGTTTATATTTATTTTTATTTACATGTTTTTCTTTTATGGGAAGAGAGGGGTGATTTGGACTTTATTAGGGAAAGGGTTAAATGACATTTATTAACTTTTTTTTTTACACTTTTTTTTTGCAGTGTTATAGCCCATAGGGGGCTATAACACTGCACACACTGATCATTTACACTGATCACTGCAAAGCCATAGTTTTGCATTGATCAGTGTTATAGGCGGTCGATTGCTCAAGCCTGCATCTCAGGCTTGGAGCAATCTATCGCCAAAGGGTATCGTCATATGTGGTCCCGCCACTTGCGTAAATGTCCGGGCTATTAAAATATTAGGTTAGCTAAGCTACACGGTCGATGGCATACACGTAAAAAAATACCGAAGTCCAAAATTGTGCATTTTTGGTCACTTCATATACCATAAATATATTAATAAAAAGCAAATATTAATCAAAAAATCCCATCAAAACAAAAATGGTACCAATAAAAACTACAGATGAGGGTGCCCGGTACATAGAAAAATAAAAAAGTTATAGGGGTCATAAAAGGCCAATTTTAAACTAACAAATTTTGGTGCATGTAGTTTATAATTTTTTAAAGTATTAAAATAAAATAAAAGCTATATAAATTGTGTATCCTTTTAACCGTATGGACCTACAGAATAAAGATAAGGTGTTACTTTTACCAAATATTGCAATGCGTAGAAACGGGAGCCCCCCAAAGTAACAAAATGGCCTTTTTTTTATTTCATCCCACAAATAATTTTGTTTTGGTTTTGCCGCAGGTTATATTATAAAATAAGTGATGTCATTGGAAAGTACAATTGGTGACGCAAAAAAACAAGCCCTTATATGGGTCTGTAGGTGCAAAATTGAAAGCGTTATGATTTTTAGAAGGGAAGGAAGAAAAGCGAAAAGGCAAAAACGAAAATTTCCTGAGATTTGGTGAAAATAGGCAGAGTCCCTAAGGGGTTAACCCCTTAAAGGGGTACTCCGCCCCTGGCATCTTATCCCCTATCCAAAGGATAGGGGATAAGATGTTAGATCACCGCGGTCCCGCTGCTGGGGACCCCGGGGGTCGCCGCTGCGGCACCCCGCCATCATTACTGCACAGAGCGAGTGCGCTCTGTGCGTAATGACGGGCGATACAGGGGCCGGAGCAGCGTGACATCATGGCTCCGCCCCTCATTACATCACGGCCCGTCCCCTTAATGCAAGTCTATGGCAGGGCGCGTGACAACCGCCACGCCTCCTCCCATAGACTTGTATTGACGGAGGCGGGCCGTGACGTCACGATGGGCGGAGCCGTGACTTAATGATGCTCCGGCCCCTGTATTGCCCGTCATTACGTGCAGAGCGATCTTGCTCTGCGCAGTAATGATAGCGGGGTGCTGCAGCAGCGATCCCCAGGGTCCCCAGCAGCGGGACCCCGGCGATCTGACATCTTATCCCCTATCCTTTGGATAGGGGATAAGATGTCTAGGGGCGGAGTACCTCTTTAAGAATCTATACAAGCCTGATTTTACCAACTATGGTAACGTTTTGCCAATAAAGATAATTCTGACATTTTGTTTGTCACAAGTTGTCTGTTTGTCACATAGTAAAAGTAAGCCGATATCATTTGTAGTTTTTTTTACAATGCAAAAAATCCAGATTTTTTTAAAATATAAAGATTTTTTGCTATTTTAACACTAATAGGTTGCATATATTTAGAATTTCTGACCAAATAGTTTATGAAACCTACACTTTCAGATGTTTACTTTATTTTGAAAGCATTTCCTTTGTTTTTAATTAACATTTTAAATGACAGTTCTGTGACAGTTAAAGTTCCTGATGGATCTATACGTCATGTTGTGGGAATAAGCATCCACACATGGCTATATATTGGAGGGGGGATGGGTGTTTGTTAGTCTCCATTCATACTGCATTTCTACAGTATAGGTAGCAGTGTATACTGTAGCAGTCTCATTCAGAAATTAATCCAGCTGTTTCAACATACGTTAGCATCACTTTTTTTGACATGATACTGACGGATACCTCTAACATACTGCTGAAATGCAGTATGAACAGGATGCAGTGTAGAGTCACATACAGCGCATCAGCAGCATATTTCACACCGGGGATGCCCCTGGCAATCACAAGGGCGAGATCACTGCTGGGGCTGGGTAGCTCAGTGTGTCGCTCATGACTGCCATTGGGAAATCCGCCGCTATGAATGGACACACAAATTTACCCAGCTGCAGCAGGGAGCTCATTATTGTGACTGCTGGCGGGCATCCGCAGCATGTAATATGTGCGCCGTGTGATCCTACACATTATGCATTTTAATTTTTCATTATATTTGTTTAATCAATTAATTTAAATTTTTTATTTTATACTTTTTAAAAAATTACATTTTTTTACACTTCTTTTTTTACACTTCTTTTTTTACACTTATTGTTTTTACCCTTTTATTTATTTTATATTTTTTTTTTTTACACTTTTTTTTAATGCTTTGGAATACTTAGTATTCCAAAGCATTGCAGTTATATGCTGCCTGCTAGTTTTACACTGGCAAGCAGCATATCAGGACGTGCATCTGGCAATAATCCAGGCAGACCTGGGGGTCCTTGTAAAGACTCTCGCTGCCCAAGTAACTAGTAGCACCCCGCGATTGTTGCAGGGTGCTACAGCAGAGAGAAAGAGGGAGCCCCCTCCCTCTGTCAAAACTCCTTACAGCTCGCGGTCCCTTCCGACCTTGGCTGTAAGGGTTAAACTGCCGGGACCCGAAGTTTTCTTCGGTCCCGGCAGTGCCGCAGGCCCCTCGACTGCCGGGGATCACACACAGCACCCTGCGATCACACTGCGGGGTGCTGCAGGGGTGACAGAGAGAGCTCCCTCTCTCTGTCAAAACACTTGCAGCCTGGGGGTCAATTCTGACCGCGGCTCTAAGGGTTAAACTGCTGGAACTAAAGTTTACTTCGGTCCTGGCAGTGCGGCAGGGTCCCAGCTGTGTGTTACAGCCGAGTACCTGCCGTGATCTCATGGGTGCACTGGGCAGCACCCACATGAACCATGGACGTGTATACTCGTCCTGGTGCGGGAACATGCATCCTGCCTGGACGTGTGTACACGTTCATGGTCTTTAAGGTGTTAAAGAGAATCTGACACCCTGTTTACCCACACTAAACCCAATATACTAGATTGTAGTGCAAATGAACAGCTTTACAAAGAGGAGTCACTTACTTAAATTTGTTCAGAGTTCTGGCACTGTAATTGTCAGCTGCATTACGCTTTAGATCCATTGGAGGTGGGGAGCCGGTTAATCCGCTCCCCTGCTTCCTCATTATTCTCCTTCTGCCTCAGATTGGCATTAAAGAGTGTGTTGTAGAAAAGAGGAAAATATACCTGGAATTACGTGATGCCTGCAGTATTTGACAATGTAGACCACCAGCAACTACTCAGTATACTCCATTCTATGACATTAAGATAGTGTTTCCCAACCATGGTGTCACCAGCTGTTGCAAAACTACGACTACCATGCTTGGAGTTCTCCCTTGGTTATCAGCGGCAAGAACAAGTATCAATCATTAATTGACACCAATTGCCTCTATGTTGGCTCTCTGGACTCGTTGGCTTAAAGAGGTTCTCCAATTTCCAATGCTGGTGGTCTGTTTGTTCTGCATATCTGTGACCCAAAGAAAGGCTCTATTAATAATATATATATAGGAAACTAAACAAAAGTTACTAGTAGGGACTGTGTTAGGCTAGGTTTCCACTTTTTCTGATGTATTTTTGACCTGAAAAAACTGCCACGAAAAATGCCCTGTCATTTTATACTCCCAAAATGCAGTTTTTGTAGTGTTTTCTTTTGTTTGTTTTTTAAATAGTACATTTTAGTCACTGCAATTTTTTTTTCTTTGGCATTTTTTTCCTTGCATTTTTATCATGACAAGTCATGTGATTTGAAATATCAATATTTGCAGCACACGCACCGGAGATTGCGGGGGTTAAAGCAGTAGGTTAAGTTAGTTTTGGCTGGAGTTCTCCTTTAAGTTAATATCTGGCTGCTATCTTTTTTTCACACAAAAAAAGCAGTGCAGCATTTGTAGCTTTTTTGCAAAAAAATAAATAAAAAAGTGGTAATGTTTCCCCAATGATACGCTGATCCTTGGCAAGGTGTTATCAGCTTTGGCTGTCCGGTAATGCTGGGAGTTGAGGTTTTGCAACAGCTGCAACACACTGGTTAGGAAACACTGCCCTATAGCATGACATTAGTTTTTTTACAGTTCTTTATTTCTTTCAAATATCTTCATTCCCCTTGATATTTGCATTAATGTGTTCCCACTCAATGACCTGTCTGTCATCCACCAACTCTTCCTCCCACAAAACTCTCCATGTCTTTGCGAGTTCCCGCTGCCATCAAGGTCAGGGAAGAAGAAGAGCCCTTTGGTGAACCGCGGGAAACATTGCTTTCCCAGTATGGCATTCTGATCTCTGACAGTCACATTAGCTTTTCTGCTAAAGTCATTTTAACACTCGGCTTATTACAATGACACGCGTCGAAACGCAGCTCGTATAAATACGTTAAAGCGTAATATGTTTTCTCCGTAATTGACAGAAAGGAAATATATGATGATGCATTGATCGCAGATTGGAATCTGACAGATCCGTTAAGATAGAAAGAGAAGCGCCATGGGAGCTTTGAACCAACAACATATGGTACTATTATAATATGAGATGCTCAAACATAAAAACCCACTCGGAGGTCTGAATTAAAAAGTGATTAGTAGAATTTTGCCTTTGTTATGTTGTTTCGTGTTTATATCTAGCTGCCACCGCCGTTCATACCGACAACATCTCTACTTCAGAATTAGCCAATGGAAACAATTTACGGGCTGTGATCCCCATACGTTATGTCCTATTTCATTGTATTATTCGAAATGTAAGGTTGTCTGTTCCCTTAAAACTTTGAGTAATAGTTTGACAATAAGCTATGAGTGTTTGCGGCATCACCACAGATGTTATTTGGCCATTGGAATGGAACAGCTCCTACCAGCAATGTTATCTGATTAACATAAATAAAAAATAATATCATAACAACAGCAATCTCGCCTAATGCGTATACATAAAAGTATTAAAAGAAGCATCTGGCTATCAGCAGGGGATTATAAAAAGAACAAAGTGAATGGAATAATAACAAAGTATTTGTTCATCTGTGTAGAAGAACTTTTTTTTTTTATCATTTATGTTATTTATTTATTTATTTTAAGGAAAGCATCTTTCTATTTTTACTTTGATTTTTGGCATAATCTGCGTTTTGCATTCTGTTTATTTGTAAGCCTGATGTAGAAATGGGGAAGCATTAGATATTCGGAATGTTTAGCTGAAGGAATACGTGTTGTAGTATCGATTGAGGACAGCAGGTGGCGATGCACAGCCTTTCTAGTACCAACACCTATTTGGCAGCGTCTCTGAATCTTACAAAAACAAGAACTGTTTACAGCTATGGGTATTTTTAACACAAATTTTTTTTTTTTTGAAAATTGGCTAACAACGTATTACCATTCCCAAATTCCTAGTTAAAAGCTATATACTTGTTGATCTCCAAATTGGCTTCAAATAAAATAACAACCATGTCTTAATTCATATATATATATATATATATATATATATATATATATATATACACACACATCTGTGTATTGCAGGGGTTTATTACAATAAGAGTGGAGGGGAAAAAATAGAATTTTACCATATAAAGGAATTGTAGTTATTCTAGTAATAAGATGTTAGAAGAATATCCTGTGTCTCAGACTCAGAGACCATACAGGTCATACAGAGTAAATATAGAACAATCAGAGTAGGTGATAGCACAATTGGGAATTATTCAGTTGTTACTGTATTTGTGCCCTACATTTAGCATGAGCCTAACCTTTTTCGGGTGCTAAAGCTTCTGATGTACATGCTATACATGTCCATAGGTTTTCATTGCTATGCGAGGCTGAAAGAACATTGTGGTATAGCGGTATATGTCAGTGTACTGCAAAAAATGAAGGTTGGAATAGCATAGTAGACAACACTATTCCATCTAACAGGATCCTGTAAAATATATAGTTGTTGAATGGATGTATATTACCCTTTAGGTGACAAAAGCCATTCTATGTCCGATACCTTAAAGGGGTACTCCACCAGCCAGCGTTCCAAATGCTGTGTGCGCGCCCCCTCAATGCAAGTCTATAGTCCCATAGACTTGCATTGAGGGGCAAGGCCAAGGGGGCGTGGCCGACCCACGCAGCTCACACACAGCGTTTGGAATAAAATGTTCCGACCGCTGGCCAGTAGACTACCCCTTTAAGGAAGCCCCAGTGACACCAATGTATCACTGGAGCTTCCCAAGAAATAAGTGCAGGGAACTCTGCAGATAGCCTTCCCTTCATCTTCAGGAGTTACCTGTAATGTGGTGGTATCACTAACAGTCATCTGACACATATTTTATTGCAAGTTATAAATGCAGAAAGACTACAGCCACACTCATGGCAAAAAAGAACCAGAAGAGATGACCTATATGTAGCAAAGACAGAACGAGAAATGGGAACAAGGGGAAAGAATCATAGGAAAGAGTAATGTATCCCCTTTGGAATCCCCTGAAAAAAATCTCAGGTTAACTATATGGTCTTGAACATATATAATTGATCATTGAATTGTCCTCACGCTGGTCATGGTCCGGATGTCAATGTGTCACAGTGCACAGAGAGATTCCACAGAGACAATTCACACTCCATAAGCTGGCACAGTGACAGGGGGGGTTGCACTGAAGATGGCGGTATTTGTAGTTCCCCTTGAGCACTCCCTAATCATGTGTAAGTTCTTTCCTCCCCTCTGGAAGGTTCCTGGCTGTGTGTATGTGTTAAACCTTAATGCTCTCGGTGTCGACTGGTATATCCCAATTTCAACCATATAAAACAGGATAAAAGGCTCTAAAACATTGCTTATTGGAACAACACATTGCAGATACCCCAGGCACATCTGAAATTAGGAATATATCAGATGACACCCAATGACAGGCCCCATGGGGATCATAGTGGGACACTGCAAAAGGTAGTGGTGAAATGCTATATGTTGTATATGACATATTCTCACAAGGAGCTCTCGGCTAGAAGGAGGTGTTGTCTGTTCAAGTGTCAAAATAGAAGACACAAGGAAGTGTTTAGGGCAGTGATTTCCAACCGTGGGGTTCTGTTGAGAACTGACGGGGGTTTCCGTGGGCTCCAGCAGGCAATTTTTTTAAAAATCTCCCGCCATGGCCTACACGTCTGTGAATCACGGCAGCGCAGGGGAGGAGAAGGGAAGTCTGTGTGCGCATTGTGTGTACGTGCGCACAGCGTCCCCCTCCCCCTGCGGCGCCTTCAGTGAGTCACAGGCACGCAGGCCGGGAAGGGGATGAATGCAATAGGGGTAGTACGCGGATTGACCCCAGAGGACTGTTTTCCCGGCCCCAGAAGGAATGTTTCCGGACCCCAGGAGGATTGTTCCCGGCCCGCTTTATTCTACCCAGCCCACCAATTTTTCCGGGCCCCTCCAGAAGGACGGCTCAGCTTCGCTTAATTAAGGTAGTGCACCCTCTCCCCTATGTCACCCCTGTCCACCCCCCTTTGTCACCCCTCTGTTACTCCCTTTCACCCTTGTCCACTGTCCACTGTCCCTTGTCCCTGTCATTCTTGTCCACCTTGTCCACCCCTGTCACCCATGTTCACCCCCCCTCTGACCACCCCCCAGTCTACCCCCATCACCAATGACCAACCCCCACTATTCACCCCTCTGTCCCTTTGTCACCCCTGTCCACCCCTCTTTCACCCCCTACGCCCCCCGTTGCCCATGTACACTCTTCTATACCCCTCTGTCACCCATGTACACCCATCTATCACCCATGTACACCCCCCTGTCACGCATGTACACTCCATTACACTCATCTGTCACCCATGTACACTCATCTCCACCCCTCTGTCACCTATGTACACTCCCTTACACCCCTCTGTCACCCATGTACACTCCTCTACAACCCTCTGTCACCCATGTACACTCCTCTATACCCGTCTGTCACCCATGTACACTGCTCTACACCCCTCTGTCACCCATGTACACTCCTGTACACACCTGTCACCCATGTACACTCCTCTACACCCCTCTGTCACCCATGTACACTCCTCTACACCCCTCTGTCACCCATGTACACTCCTCTACACACCTGTCACCCATGTACACATTTCTGCACCCCTCTGTTACCCCTTTACACCTATACACCCCTTTATTCCTCCTCCCTTCTAAAAAGGGAATCTGGAGGCTGATGCTGGAAAAGTGTGGAGCCTAATAGGTTTGTTTTTCAGGTTTAACGGTGAAGAATTGTGGCTGGAAGTAATTGTCATAATGTTGCAGACCAGATGGAGAAGAGAAGGGAACGACGATGGTTTTAGAAGACGTCAAATGTGAGGAGCACTGTAATGTACACTTCATAGCCACCACACAGATAAATTTATATTGTGCATTGCGACTGTTTCCATTTTTTTTTTTGCTCGTCAACTTCGGTTGGGGTTCTCCGCAAAAATGTTTGGGAAACACTGGGTTACGGCTGCCTTGAAGATCTTTTGCCTATAAATCTTGAAGCCACAATGAGTAGACAAATCAAGGGGATTCCTTAGAAAAGGACTCATCTTATCAAGACTCATCCCAGTGGATGAGAGTGGGGATCCTGCCAAGGATTGGCATCACCATTAGAGGGGTGACACTAAAGGGTCCAATTTATGTAATAGTTCTGGAGTGTGGTACCAAAACATTTGGATCTAATTTGTAATTTAGCAATGAAAAATTCATATAACAGAGCTCATAGTTAGGAATGCCGAAGCTAAGAAGAACTAAATATTTCCTTTTACCATCTTAAGTAGAAATCAGCTAAGCTCACAGTATGGAACAAAAAGCAAAGATACTGTAGGTCAGACACAGAATTCTCTCTAAACAAACACAGCACTTTTATTACATGCCCTGTAGCACACACCATGTTTTGTTTTGTAGGGTTTTTCTATGTTTTTATTCAAATCACTAGAAATCTGCGTAAATCCTACATAAATCTGATTTATGATGCAATTAGATAGATAACATATAGATAAAGTAGATGTTTGAGTCCTGCCAAGCCTCGGTGCACTCTGCTTGCCATGAGCTCAATGACAATACAGTTTACACTGAAGACCTGAAGTAGTAGGAGTGAAAATGTGCTTTATAAATCTTTACCAAGAATTATATATATATATATATATATATATATATATATATATATATATATCACTAAATAATAGACTATATAAAGGGAACCTAAAATATAACTTTTAATATGTACGTAAGTTAAAACGTGTACAAATAGATATCAACGGTAGCAAAAAAAAAATATATACAGTTTATAAATGAATGGCGGCCATCAGTGCAGCTGTTATTGCTGTTGATGCAGTAACTTAGTATTCCACAGATATGTCCTCAACACAATCCATATAATATTGGGCTTCCAGATAATAAGTATCCAAATATCAATACATGGAGTGCTGGATTCTGTTGTACTCAATATGCATCCTTTGAGGTGGCACCTCTAGAGATTAATTTTGATATGTTCACAGTCCTCTAATCTAGGAGTATGTGGTTAAACATATATATATATATATATATATATATATATATATATATATATATATATATATTTATTTATTTATTTTTTATTTTTTATTATTATTATTTTTTTTCATATTTAAAGGGGTACTCTGGTGAAAACCTTTTTCTTTTAAATCAACTGGTGGCAGAAAGTTAAACATATTTGTAAATTACTTCTATTAAAAAATCTTAATCCTTGCAGTACTTATTAGCTGCTGAATGCTTCAGAGGAAATTCCTTTCTTTTTGGAACACTGATGACATCACCAACACAGTGCTCTCTGCTGACATTTCTGTCCATTTTAGCAACCATGCATAGCAGATGCAAGCTAAGGGCAGCATGGTGGCTCAGTGGTTAGCACTGCTGCCTTGCAGTGCTGGGGACTTGGGTTCAAATCCCACTAAGGACAACAATAAATAAAGCATTATTTATGGATTGGTCGTCGTGGGCCAGTTGAATGGCCCCCAAGGTCTCCCGATCTGACCCCCTTAGACTTTTATCTTTGGGGTCATCTGAAGGCAATTGTCTATGCTGTGAAGATACGAGATGTGCAGCACCTGAAACTATGGATACTGGAAGCCTGTGCTAGCATTTCTCCTGCGGTGTTGCAATCAGTGTGAAGAGTGGGAGAAGAGGGTTGCAATGACAATCCAACACAATGGGCAGCACATTGAACACATTTTATAAGTGGTCAGAAACGTGTAAATGACTCATGAAAGAATAAAGTTACTTTAAAACCAAGCACCTCATTGTTTTTCTTGTGAAATTCCCAATAAGTTTGATGTGTCACATGACCCTCTTCCTATTGAAAAAACAAAAGTTGGATTCAAAATGGCCGACTTCAAAAGGGCCGCCATGGTCACCACCCATCTTGAAAAGTTTTCCCCCTCACATATACTAATGTGCCACAAACAGGAAGTTAATATCACCAACCATTCCCATTTTATTAAGGTGTATCCATATACCCTTCATTGGTGCACCTTTTTTTTTTTTTTTTTTTTTTTTAAAGAGTGTACAGGCCAGATGTTAAGGGTTAGTCTTGTGCAGTGGTAATGAATTTATCAACTGCGACTGTCACAAAAAAGTTGCAAAACCCACCAATAAGGCTAAATTCTACACCAGCCCAGACCTAACATAGCTTTTTTGTGTATGTGAAGAGTGAAATTTCAGAGGATGTGTATCCTCCACAAAATGTATCACATGCCCTGCGACTATTCAATAAATTTGGCGGAGTCACGCAAATAAACACACACAAAAAATAAAGAACTAAAAAATTTACTCAATCACACACATCTTAGTAAATGCCCCCCATTGTGCCTAAAATTCATAGGGCCAGGAGCAGAGCACCCAGACCAATAAATGTAGTGAGTGAGCCTAGATGTATACAGCCTCTAATGACAGGACTCTATGCCCCTGTGATTTACTAAAAACAGATCCACCAAAATCCAGTTTCAAACAAATACAAATTTTGGGGAAATTCTGAAACAAAAATGTATTATTTTTGAATAATTTTACTCATTTCCATAAGTAAGCCCTTTTATACATATATATATATATATATATATATATATATATATATATATATATATATATATATTAGAACATTAGCATTGGCAACAAACGTCTACTGGAAAGGACATTTTTTTATTATGAAAATATGATTTAAGGAGTACATCTTGCATAATGCATATGCATACTGATCCAATAGCATAAAAATGAACATCACAGTTTGTCCTTACATGATTTTTTTACATTATGCATGTCTTTTAGGCTGATAAGTCCTTTGTGTTTGAGACATTTGAGTGAGCCGTTTCTTTATCATTGTCATTGTAAATGAAGCAGAGGACAATGGTCTCCAAACAGCGGAATAGGTAATCCATAGCAACATAAACACAGCTTTATGCATTCTTAAACATTAACAAACAGTGGCTTTGCCAGATTTTACATTCTCTCTTTCAATGGTCCACACAAATAGAACAGTGTTAATCCTTCCTCATCTCTTGGATTTGGGGTATATGAATGAAAAATTCAATTGACGAGAATTGAACATGACCGTATTCCTAATTCATGAATAAGTATTAACATTATTTAATGTCATTGAAGCTTTGTTCCTTGCTACCTTGAAATTAAATTAACCCTTATGTTGACAAATTCTAGTTAAGGGTTTATTATGTGCATTTTTTTAATAGGCGATTTTAATGTTTCCAAGAAATTGTGTCATGTGTGTAAAACACTAACATTTGAAGTGCATTGCCTATGTAATAAAACATCTCCCAAAATATTTTCTATTGGACATATGTGTTAATTTTAGAACTCTTTTACAGTAATTTGTCTATGTTACCAAACAACGATATGGCTATCCGAGAACCACTATCATATGGTCAGCATAAACACCAACACCAAAAACAAAAGACCGTACTGATATATTTGTGATGGAAATAACAACAATCTTTATTAGAATATCACAAAATCTAAAAACATGCAGTAAAAAACATATATGATGAATGGATACGGCAGATACTCCAGGCAGAAGAGAAGAAGATGAGGGTGCTAAAACATAGAGGGGGGTATGTATGAAGGATTTTACCCTGTTTTTTTTTTACTGTGATTTGTCTCAAATTTCCTTTTATGTCACTTTTTGCGACAAACAATTGCGCAAAAATTGTTTTTTTTGTGAAAATGTCGGGAACATGGCCCTTTACGGAGACCACACCCCCTTTTCCTGGTGACCATGCCCCCTTTTTGGGTTTTCTTTGCAAAATGGAGAGTTAGTCAGGGTTTTTTTCAATTCTGGAGCAAAATCTGGTGCAGACAGAATTTCTGGCGCAATGCGACAGAATCTGGCGCACAACCCAACAAAACATGTCGGGTTTGCAATAGTAAATGAGGGCCACTGTGTTTTACAATAGGACAAACAGAAATGTCACCAGCATTAAAGTGCATCAGATTAAAAAGTAAAATATACACATGGTAAATACAAAGATTAGTATACATAACCCATGCCCATGAAGGGCACCTCTCACCTCCTACCCCAAACACCTTTTCGCTACAATGGCTTTGTCGGGGGGCGTATTATATGATTACTAAGGAAATGTACCCATTTTAGGAATTATTCCTTTAACATCTTTTGTTTGCCTTTGGGCACTCTATGTTTTAGCACCCTCATCTTCTCTTCTGCCTGGAGTATCTGCCGTATCCATCCATAATATATGTTTTTTACTGCATGTTTTTAGTTTTTGTGATATTCTAATAAAGATTGTTGTTATTTCCCATCACAAATATATCAGTATGGTCTTTTGTTTTTGGTGTTAGTAATTTGTCTATCCTTTTCACTATTAAAGGGGTACTCCTGTGGAATTTTTTTTTTTTTTTTTTTTTCAAATCAACTGGTGCCAGAAAGTAAACAGATTTGTAAATTACTTCTATTAAAAAATTAATGCTTAATCCTTCCAGTACTTATTAGCTGCTGAATACTACAGAGGAAATTATTTTCTTTTTGGAACACAGTACTCTCTGCTGACATCATGACCTCAGTGCTCTCTGCTGACATCTCTGTCCATTTTAAGAACTGTCCAAAGTAGGGGGAAAATCCTCATAGAAAACATATGCTGCTTTGGAGAGTTCCTAAAATGGACAGTGATGTCAGCAGAGAGCAGTGTGGTTATGATGTCAGCAGAGAGCACTGTGTCCCAAAAAGAAAATAATTTCCTCTGTAGTATTCAACAGCTAATAAGTACTGGAAGGATTAAGATTTTTTTAATAGAAGTAATTTACAAATCTGTTTAACTTTCTGGCACCAGTTGACTTAAAAAAATAAAAAAATAAAAAGTTTTCCACTGGCGTACCCCTTTAAGGATATATGTAAAACATGCTAGACCTATGGGTCTTTATTAAGGGGAACTATAGCTAGCATGAAATAGCAACAGGTTATTTTATGAATTAAAGCTTTCTGAGAAATCATTGGAGAAAAATCCACTGGGAATGGGGTAACTAGTCATGGGGGGAATTGTTCAGCCTCTTTTTGCCCTGCTGAGCTTAAATGGCAGGTGTTTCTCTATGCACACATATAGGGAGATACCTGTCAACAGAGCCTGACAGAGATGAGCACAGCTGCCATGGACCGCCATGATAACTGTTTACCCCACTTCTCAAGAGATTAAATCCTATCATATCTTGTTTTTATTAATAAAGTGTAACCCGGGAAGTGGTTTCCCTTTATTCTAGTATGGAACCCAGTTGCAGGAACCGATCACAAAGCAAACATAGAAACATAGAATGTGTCGGCAGATAAGAACCATTTGGCCCATCTAGTCTGCCCAATAATCTGAATCCTATGAATAGTCCCTGGCCCTATCTTATATGGAGGATAGCCTTATACTTAACCCATGCATTTTTAAACTCCTTGACTGTATTTGCAGTGACCACTTCTGCAGGAAGGCTATTCCATTCATCCACTACTCTCTCAGTAAAGTAATACTTCCTGACATTATTTTTAAACCTTTGCCCCTCTAATTTAAAACGATGTCCTCTCGTAGTAGTTTTTCTTCTTCTTTTCTTCTTTTAAATATGCAAATACAAATAAAGAAACAATAAAGTCCAGAACACAGGCCCACATTTATCATTGTCTTTAGACTGTTTTTTGTGTCTAAAAAAGGGGCAAGCAGGGTTTTTTGTGCCTTTTTTTGCCCCATTTTGTTTACACATTTCTGCTGATTTTGAGTTGCAATCCACTGATTTTGGCAACAGACATGATCTGGAAGGGATTTATCATTGCACCTTTTTGTAAAAAGGAGAAAAAAAGGCGCAAAGCCACTGAAAAGTCTCTAAAACTACCCAGACATGGGCCCACATTTAACATTGTGGTGTAAGTGAAGCATTTTTTGCATCTTTTTTTTTTGTGTGCACCAAAAAGCTACAACATATCTGGGCTGGTGTAGTTTTAGAGACTTTTCAATGGCTTTGCACCTTTTTTTGCTCCTTTTTACAAAAAGCGCAATGATAAATCCCTTCCATATCATGTCTATTGCCAAAATCAGTGGATTGCAACTCAAAATCAGTGGATTGCAACTCAAAATCAGCAGAAATAAAAAGGGGCAAAAAAAGGCGCAAAAAACCCTGCTTGCGCCTTTTTTGCCCCCTTTTTTAGACACAAAAAACTGTCTAAAGACAATGATAAATGTGGGCCATGGTGTAGCTTTTTGGTGTATATGAAAGACTGAAATTTCAGAAAATGTGACCTGCACAAAATTTATCAAATGCTCTTTGACCATTTAATAAATTTGTTGCTCCTACACATTATCAGCACACACAAAAAAGGTGTAAAAAAAATGCTTCACTTACACCTATAATGATAAATGTGGGCCACTGTGCCTACAATGACAAAGAATACTCAAGGTAAGTCTAAATCTGAGATCAGGGCTGGTAGCACAGGAGCAGCCAAAGTTTGCAATCCAGGGGGACCAATAGAAAAGTATGGCAGACATGAATAGGAAATGTAGAAACAACCGCTTAGTGAGTCTACAAGGCAGCAGAATAACCTTACACTGATCTAGAGAACTAGAAGGGTTTAAAAACCTATATGTCCCATGGGATTGTCTGCTGGCGGGAGGGATGGGGGGGGGCAAGGGGAGGGGGGTGTCTCTCAGACATTTCCCATGCTGCATAGGTACAGATGAAGTGCTCTTTAAGACATCTGCACGCATGCATGTTTAAGCATCTACACAATAGGAATAGCGAGTTCTGTCTCAGGCATGGACACTTTGGTGCACTGATCCTTGGCTTCAATGACAGTGACAGAGAGAAGATGAGAGGTTTCCCACTGCAGATTTCGCTTGTGCCTAGGTAAGGAAGCCCCTCTGGCTCCATGACATGGAACCTGTTTCTGTTTTATGCTACCTGTGGTTCAGGAAGCAGGGAATGACTTACAGGTTCCCTTATATGTGTCACGATGCCGGCTGGCAGGTAGTGGATCCTCTGTGCCAGAGAGGGATTGGCGTGGACCGTGCTAGTGGACCGGTTCTAAGCCACTACTGGTTTTCACCAGAGCCCGCCGCAAAGCGGGATGGTCTTGCTGCGGCGGTAGTGACCAGGTCGTATCCACTAGCAACGGCTCACCTCTCTGGCTGCTGAAGATAGGCGCGGTACAAGGGAGTAGGCAGAAGCAAGGTCGGACGTAGCAGAAGGTCGGGGCAGGCAGCAAGGATCGTAGTCAGGGGCAACGGCAGAAGGTCTGGAAACACAGGCAAGGAACACACAAGGAACGCTTTCACTGGCACTAAGGCAACAAGATCCGGCAAGGGAGTGCAAGGGAAGTGAGGTAATATAGGGAAGTGCACAGGTGATTACCCTAATTGGAACCACTGCGCCAATCAGCGGCGCAGTGGCCCTTTAAATCGCAGAGACCCGGCGCGCGCGCGCCCTAGGGAGCGGGGCCGCGCGCGCCGGGACAGAACAGACGGGGAGCGAGTCAGGTAGGGGAGCCGGGGTGCGCATCGCGAGCGGGCGCTACCCGCATCGCGAATCGCATCCCGGCTGGCAGCGGGATCGCAGCGCCCCGGGTCAGAGGACGTGACCGGAGCGCTGCAGCGGAGAGAGTGAAGCGAGCGCTCCGGGGAGGAGCGGGGACCCGGAGCGCTCGGCGTAACAGTACCCCCCCCCTTGGGTCTCCCCCTCTTCTTGGAGCCTGAGAACCTGAGGAGCAGACTTTTGTCAAGGATGTTGTCCTCAGGTTCCCAGGATCTCTCTTCAGGACCACAACCCTCCCAGTCTACTAAAAAAAAATTTTTCCCTCTGACCTTTTTGGCAGCCAAAATTTCCTTGACCGAGAAGACGTCCGAGGAGCCGGAAACAGGAGTGGGAGGAACAGATTTGGGAGAAAAACGGTTGAGGATGAGTGGTTTGAGAAGAGAGACGTGAAAGGCATTAGGGATACGAAGAGAAGGAGGAAGAAGAAGTTTATAAGAGACAGGATTAATTTGACACAAAATTTTGAAAGGACCAAGATAGCGTGGTCCCAACTTGTAGCTAGGGACACGGAAGCGGACATATTTAGCGGAGAGCCATACCTTGTCTCCAGGGGAAAAAACGGGGGGAGCTCTTCTTTTCTTATCCGCGAACCTCTTCATGCGTGAAGAAGCCTGTAAGAGAGAATTTTGGGTCTCTCTCCATATAATGGAAAGGTCATGAGAAATTCCATCCACAGCGGGCAGACCAGAGGGCAAGGGGGTAGGGAGGGGGGGAAGAGGGTGACGGCCGTACACCACGAAAAATGGGGATTTGGAGGAAGATTCAGAGACCCTGAAGTTATACGAGAATTCGGCCCATGGAAGGAGATCTGCCCAGTCATCCTGGCGGGAGGAAACAAAATGTCGCAAATAATCACCCAAGATCTGGTTAATTCTTTCTACTTGTCCATTGGACTGGGGATGATATGCAGAGGAAAAATTTAATTTAATCTTGAGTTGTTTACAGAGAGCCCTCCAGAATTTAGACACGAATTGGACACCTCTATCCGAGACAATCTGCGTAGGCAACCCGTGAAGACGAAAAATGTGTACAAAAAATTGTTTAGCCAACTGAGGCGCAGAAGGAAGACCAGGAAGAGGGATGAAATGTGCCATTTTGGAGAATCGATCAACGACCACCCAAATAACAGTGTTGCCACGGGAAGGGGGTAAATCAGTAATAAAATCCATACCAATCAGAGACCAAGGCTGTTCGGGGACAGGCAGAGGATGAAGAAAACCAGCGGGCTTCTGGCGAGGAGTCTTATCCCGGGCACAGATAGTGCAGGCTCGCACAAAGTCCCCAACATCCGTCTCCAGAGTCGGCCACCAATAGAAGCGGGAGATGAGTTGCACAGATTTCTTGATGCCCGCATGACCTGCGAGATGGGAGGAGTGACCCCATTTGAGGATTCCGAGGCGTTGGCGTGGAGAAACAAAGGTCTTTCCTGGAGGAGTCTGCCTGATGGAGGCAGGAGAAGTGGAGATCAGGCAGTCAGGTGGAATGATGTGTTGCGGAGGGAGATCAACTTCTGAGGCATCCGAGGAACGAGAGAGAGCATCGGCCCTAATGTTCTTATCGGCAGGACGAAAGTGAATCTCAAAATTAAATCGGGCAAAGAACAGAGACCACCGGGCCTGGCGAGGATTCAGCCGTTGGGCAGACTGGAGGTAGGAGAGGTTCTTGTGGTCGGTGTAGATAATAACAGGAAATCTTGATCCCTCCAGCAGATGCCTCCATTCCTCAAGTGCTAATTTAATGGCTAGAAGCTCTCGATCCCCGATGGAGTAGTTCCTCTCCGCTGAAGAGAAGGTCCTAGAGAAAAAACCACAAGTGACAGCATGCCCGGAAGAATTTTTTTGTAGAAGAACAGCTCCAGCTCCCACTGAGGAGGCATCAACCTCCAATAGGAAGGGTTTGGAAGGGTCAGGTCTGGAGAGCACGGGAGCCGAAGAAAAGGCAGACTTGAGTCGTTTAAAGGCGTCTTCTGCTTGAGGAGGCCAGGACTTGGGATCAGCATTTTTTTGGGTTAAAGCCACGATAGGAGCCACAATGGTAGAAAAATGTGGAATAAATTGCCTGTAATAATTGGCGAACCCCAAAAAGCGTTGGATAGCACGGAGTCCGGAGGGGCGTGGCCAATCTAAGACGGCAGAGAGTTTGTCTGGATCCATCTGTAGTCCCTGGCCAGAGACCAAATATCCTAGAAAAGGAAGAGATTGGCATTCAAACAGACATTTCTCAATTTTGGCATAGAGTTGGTTGTCACGAAGTCTCTGAAGAACCATACGGACATGCTGGCGGTGTTCTTCTAGATTGGCAGAAAAAATTAGGATATCGTCCAGATATACAACAACACAGGAGTATAACAGATCACGAAAAATTTCATTGACAAAGTCTTGGAAGACGGCAGGGGCATTGCACAGTCCAAAGGGCATGACCAGATACTCAAAGTGTCCATCTCTGGTGTTAAATGCCGTTTTCCACTCGTCCCCCTCTCTGATGCGGATGAGGTTATAGGCGCCTCTTAAGTCCAATTTAGTGAAGATGTGGGCACCTTGGAGGCGATCAAAGAGTTCAGAGATGAGGGGTAAGGGGTAGCGGTTCTTAACCGTGATTTTATTAAGACCGCGGTAGTCAATGCAAGGACGTAGGGAGCCATCTTTTTTGGACACAAAGAAAAATCCGGCTCCGGCAGGAGAGGAGGATTTACGGATAAAGCCCTTTTTTAGATTCTCCTGGACGTATTCGGACATGGCAAGAGTCTCTGGGGCAGAGAGAGGATAAATTCTGCCCCGGGGTGGAGTAGTGCCCGGGAGGAGGTCGATAGGGCAATCATAAGGCCTGTGAGGAGGTAGAGTCTCAGCTTGTTTTTTGCAGAAAACATCCGCGAAGTCCATATAGGCCTTAGGGAGACCGGTTACTGGAGGAACCACAGAGTTACGGCAAGGGTTATTGGGAACCGGTTTTAGACAGTTTTTGGAACAAGAGGACCCCCAACTCTTGATCTCCCCAGTGGACCAATCCAGGGTTGGGGAATGAAGTTGAAGCCAGGGAAGTCCAAGGAGAATTTCTGAGGTGCAATTGGGGAGGACCAAAAGTTCAATCCTCTCATGATGAGATCCGATGCTCATAAGAAGGGGCTCCGTGCGGAAACGTATGGTACAGTCCAATCTTTCATTATTTACACAATTGATGTAGAGGGGTCTGGCGAGACTGATCACCGGGATGTTGAACCTGTTGACGAGAGAGGCCAAAATAAAATTTCCTGCAGATCCAGAGTCCAAGAAGGCCACAGCAGGGAAGGAGAAGGCAGAGGCAGACATCCGCACAGGCACTGTAAGACGTGGAGAAGCAGAGTAGACATCAAGGACTGTCTCACCTTTGTGCGGAGTCAGCGTACGTCTTTCCAGGCGGGGAGGACGGATAGGACAATCCCTCAGGAAGTGTTCGGTACTAGCACAGTACAGGCAGAGGTTCTCCATACGGCGTCGTGTCCTCTCTTGAGGTGTCAGGCGAGACCGGTCGACCTGCATAGCCTCCACGGCGGAAGGCACAAGAACAGATTGCAGGGGACCAGAGGAGAGAGGAGCCGAGGAGGAGAAACGCCTCGTGCGAACAGAGTCCATATCTTGGCGGAGTTCCTGACGCCTTTCGGAAAAACGCATGTCAATGCGAGTGGCTAGGTGAATAAGTTCATGTAGATTAGCAGGAATTTCTCGTGCGGCCAGAACATCTTTAATGTTGCTGGATAGGCCTTTTTTGAAGGTCGCGCAGAGGGCCTCATTATTCCAGGACAATTCTGAAGCAATAGTACGGAATTGTACGGCATACTCGCCAACGGAAGAATTACCCTGGACCAGGTTCAACAGGGCAGTCTCAGCAGAAGAGGCTCGGGCAGGTTCCTCAAAGACACTTCGGATTTCCGAGAAGAAGGAGTGTACAGAGGCAGTGACAGGGTCATTGCGGTCCCAGAGCGGTGTGGCCCATGACAGGGCTTTTCCGGACAGAAGGCTGACTACGAAAGCCACCTTAGACCTTTCAGTGGGAAACAGGTCCGACATCATCTCCAGATGCAGGGAACATTGGGAAAGAAAGCCACGGCAAAACTTAGAGTCCCCATCAAATTTATCCGGCAAGGATAGGCGTAGCCCAGGAGCGGCCACTCGCTGCGGAGGAGGTGCAGGAGCTGGCGGCGGAGATGACTGCTGAAGCTGTGGTAGTAACTGTTGTAGCATAACGGTCAGTTGAGACAGCTGTTGGCCTTGTTGCGCTATCTGTTGTGACTGCTGGGCGACCACCGTGGTGAGGTCAGCGACAACTGGCAGAGGAACTTCAGCGGGATCCATGGCCGGATCTACTGTCACGATGCCGGCTGGCAGGTAGTGGATCCTCTGTGCCAGAGAGGGATTGGCGTGGACCGTGCTAGTGGACCGGTTCTAAGCCACTACTGGTTTTCACCAGAGCCCGCCGCAAAGCGGGATGGTCTTGCTGCGGCGGTAGTGACCAGGTCGTATCCACTAGCAACGGCTCACCTCTCTGGCTGCTGAAGATAGGCGCGGTACAAGGGAGTAGGCAGAAGCAAGGTCGGACGTAGCAGAAGGTCGGGGCAGGCAGCAAGGATCGTAGTCAGGGGCAACGGCAGAAGGTCTGGAAACACAGGCAAGGAACACACAAGGAACGCTTTCACTGGCACTAAGGCAACAAGATCCGGCAAGGGAGTGCAAGGGAAGTGAGGTAATATAGGGAAGTGCACAGGTGATTACCCTAATTGGAACCACTGCGCCAATCAGCGGCGCAGTGGCCCTTTAAATCGCAGAGACCCGGCGCGCGCGCGCCCTAGGGAGCGGGGCCGCACGCGCCGGGACAGAACAGACGGGGAGCGAGTCAGGTAGGGGAGCCGGGGTGCGCATCGCGAGCGGGCGCTACCCGCATCGCGAATCGCATCCCGGCTGGCAGCGGGATCGCAGCGCCCCGGGTCAGAGGACGTGACCGGAGCGCTGCAGCGGAGAGAGTGAAGCGAGCGCTCCGGGGAGGAGCGGGGACCCGGAGCGCTCGGCGTAACAATATGTTTAAGTTAGGGAGGAGTGGGAGAGTGGAAGCCACAAGTGACAACAGAAAGAAACGTTCAGCCTGTTAGCTTTATCTCACCCTGTACAGGTTTCTATGGACCCTGGGAAGGTGAAACAAAAAAACTTTTGCTCCCTTAGGTTAAACCAAGACAGCATGAACAGACAGACAGAACAGCAAATGGGGGAGGTCAACCAATCTGAGGTCATTATCAATAAAGCAAAGTGTAAGGCTGATAAATAAAACAAAATCTGGGTTAAACAGAGAACATTTTCCATGGTGGAATTACACCAGCTACAGTAGTTGAAGACAATAACTTGCACAGTAAGATGCATCATAACACAAATATAAATAGAGAGCCAGAACCAAGATTGGTCGGTCGACCAGGCTTCTGGATTGTTCAGTTACCTCTGGACTGTACAGTTACCAACATATACTAGTGAATGGATAACAGTGAATAGATAGGCACACTCCCAGTGACATCCCCATCATTACTAATTGGACAAGCAGTCAAGCCCACACATGGTGCCCAGAATTTGCACTAAACAATGCCAAAAGGACTAGATTGATGGTGGATGGCAAAGGCAGAGACAGCCAGAGTATGGCACAATGAATACATTACATGTGTGTTCTGCATGAACAATAATATACTGCCACTGTTACACTTACCAATATCTTACCACCTCAGTGTACGTCTCTCATCCTTCTTTTACCTGACACTGTATTTCTTGCTAAACGTCTATTTGCTTTATCTTGCTCCATTGTCTTTCTTAGTCTTTCAATCATTAGGTTCTAGCAGCAGAATGAGTGGACGGTAGATATAGATGAAAAGGTATGAATTATTGGCTGCTTGTCACTGTAAATAATACAAAGAATTGGTTGGTGATAACAGTGTAGCATAAACCAGATTACATTTCTGCATACACATAGTATGTATTAACTGCTGGAGCTAAGTTGTAATAAAATGGGGCTAACCTAAAAGATATCTCATGGACCAAACCTTGCTTTTCAGCCTTTTAAAAGGTGAATTGCACCTTAATTTATCTTCCAAGCTCTGTTAAACATGTCAAAGATAAAAACATTGTGTGTCTGTGTGCCAATTCAGAAAAGACTGAGGTTATCTGACATTCTGTGATTTTAATGGCAATGTCACACAACAATGACTACTGTTACCTAGAAAAACTGACAAAAATACGTTTTGGTGGAATTTAATATTTAGCTCCAACCTTGAATTCTGTTGTAAGTAGGTAAAGGCAATCCCTAAATAAAAGCATATTATTTACTGCACATTCACACTTTGGCTAAAGGAGAACTCTGATCTCTCTGCTGATAGGTTTCCTAATTGTTATACTGTTTCTTGTTCTTTCTCATACACTTACCAATAGAGTATAAACCAGGCTACAGACTGCATCAAAACAGAAGGGGCAGGAATTACTAAATCCTTTGTCAAAGAAATAGTAAAAGAACATATGAGCATTTTTGGTAATTGAAATAAATAAATGATATCTTAATGAAACAGTTTCCTAATTTTTTTGTGGGGGGGGGGGGGGAGGTGGACATCATACCGTAGGCACACATGATGGGCTCCTTCCCGGTCCCCTGCCTGCCCCCATATGTTTTTACTCCTCACCTTCTAAGACAGCTAATGGGGTACTCCGGTGGGAAACTTTTCTTTTTAAATCAACTGGTGCCTGAAAGTTAAACAGATTTGTAAATTAATTCTATTGAAAAATCATAATCCTTCCAGTACTTATTAGCTGCTGAATACTACATAGGAAATTATTTTCTTTTTGGAACACCGAGCTCTCTGCTGACATCATGACCACAGTGCTCTCTGCTGACACCTCTGTTGTTATGATTCGGCTAGCTGGATGTGTATCCTCTGTGTCAGCGAGGGATTGGCGTGCACCGTGTCGGTGTACCGGTTCTAGGGTTGCTACTGATATTCACCAGAGCCCACCGCAAAGCGGAATGGTCTTGCTGCGGCGGTAGCAACCAGGTCGTATCCACCGGCAACGGCTCAACCTCGCTGACTGCTGAGAAGGCGTGGGACAGAAGGACTAAACAGAGGCAAGGTCAGACGTAGCAGAAGGTCGGGGCAGGCGGCAAGGTTCGTAGTCAATGGCAATAGCAGAAGATCTGGAACACAGGCTTTGGACAACACTAAACGCTTTCTCTGGCACAAGGCAACAAGATCCGGCCAGGAAGGGAAGGGGAAGTGAGGTTATAAAGACAGGGAGCAGGTGGAACCTAGTTAGACTGATTGGGCCAGGCACCAATCATTGGTGCACTGGCCCTTTAAGTCTTAGAGAGCTGGCGCGCGTGCCCTAAGGAGCGGAGCCGCGCGTGCCAGGACGTGACAGCCGGGGATGGGGACAGGTGAGTTACTTGGGATGCGATTCGCGAGCGGTCGTGTCCCGCTATGCGAATTGCATCCCCGCCGGCAGTGTCAGTGCAGCGCTCCCGGTCAGCGGGTCTGACCGGGGCGCTGCAGAGAGAGGAACGCTGCGAGCGCTCCGGGGAGGAGCAGGGACCCGGAGCGCTCGGTGTAACAGTACCCCCCCACTTAGGTCTCCCCCTCTTTTTGTCCAGGAGTTGCTTCACGTGGGACGAGGACATTGGGAGCGATTGTAGAGTTTCCTTCTGGAAGACAGAGAAGTCCTCATCAACGGCAGGCAGTTCAGAAGGAGTGGGAATGGGGAGGGGGGGCAGAGGGTGAAGCTTGGCACGGGGCAGAGTGTTACCAGGACGGGGGCTATGAGGAGGCAAAGCATAGTCCTGATAGGCCTTGGGGAGACCAGGTGTAGGAGGAGGCACTGAGGCTTGCCTGACGGGACTGGGAGCAGACGTGAGGCATTTTTTGTGGCAAGCTGGACCCCAATTTTTGATCTCCCCGGTGTTCCAGTCAAGGGTGGGAGAATGACGCTGGAGCCATGGCAGACCGAGGAGGACTTCAAAGGTGCAGTTGGGCAAAACAAAAAATTCAATTTTCTCGTGATGCAGTCCAATGCTCATAAGCAAGGGCTCTGTGCGGTAACGCACAGTGCAGTCCAACTTCACTCCGTTGACCGAAGAAATGTAGAGCGGCTTGACGAGACGGGTCACCGGGATGCAGAACCTATTAACCAAAGAGGCCAGAATAAAATTTCCAGAAGAACCACCAGAGTCCAAGAAGGCCACGGCTGAGAAGGAGGAGTTGGCAGAAGGAGAAATCTGCACGGGCACAGTGAGACGTGGAGAAGCAGACTTTTACCAAGAGACGCCAGGCCCACGTGAGCTGGGTGCGTGCGTTTCCCAGACGTGGAGGACGAATAGGGCAATCCACCAAGAAATGTTCGGTACTAGCGCAGTACAGACATAAATTTTTATCCCTACGGCGAGTCCTCTCTTCATGGGTCAGGCAAGACCGATCCACTTGCATAGCCTCCTCGGCGGGAGGCACAGGGGTAGATTGCAATGGATACTGTGAGAGAGGTGCCCAGAGATCAAGGCCTTTTTCCTGGTGGAGCTCCTGGTGTCTTTCAGAAAAACGCATGTCAATGCGGGTGGCCAAATGGATAAGTTCATGCAGGTTGGCAGGAATCTCTCGTGCGGCCAGCACATCCTTGATGTTACTGGATAGGCCTTTTCAGACAGAAGACTAACTACGAATGCCACCTTAGACCGTTCTGTAGGAAATTGGTCCGACAACATCTCCATATGTAGGGAACATTGAGACAGGAAGCCACGGCAGAGTCTAGAGTCCCCATCAAATTTGTCCGGCAGGGACAAGCGGAGGCTAGGAGCGGCCACTCGCTGCGGAGGAGGTGCAGGAGCTGGCGGAGGAGATGCTTGCTGCTGTAGCAGTGGCAGAAGTTGCTGTAACATGGCGGTCAACTGCGACAGCTGCTGTCCTTGTTGGGCAATTTGCTGCGATTGCTGGGAGACCACCGTGGGTAGGTCAGCAAGACTTGGCAGCGGCACCTCAGCGGGATCCATGGCCGGATCTACTGTTATGATTCGGCTAGCTGGATGTGGATCCTCTGTGTCAGCGAGGGATTGGCGTGGACCGTGTCGGTGGACCGGTTCTAGGGTTGGCACTGGTATTCACCAGAGCCCGCCGCAAAGTGGAATGGTCTTGCTGCGGCGGTAGCAACCAGGTCGTATCCACCGGCAACGGCTCAACCTCGCTGACTGCTGAGAAGGTGTGGGACAGAAGGACTAAACAGAGGCAAGGTCAGATGTAGCAGAAGGTCGGGGCAGGCGGCAAGGTTCGTAGTCAATTGCAATAGCAGAAGATCGGGAACACAGGCTTTGGACAACACTAAACGCTTTCTCTGGCACAAGGCAACAAGATTCGGCCATGAAGGGAAGGGGAAGTGAGGTTTTATAGACAGGGAGCAGGTGGAAGCTAGTTAGACTGATTGGGCCAGGCACCAATCATTGGTACACTGGCCCTTTAAATCTTAGAGAGCTGGCGCGCGCACGCCCTAAGGAGCGGAGCCGCGCGTGCCAGGACGTGACAGCCGGGGACCGGGACAGGTGAGTGACTTGGGATGCGATTTGCGAGCGGTCGCGTCCCGCTATGCGAATTGCATCCCCGCCGGCAGTGTCAGTGCAGCGCTACCGGTCAGCGGGTCTGACCGGGCGCTGCAGAGAGAGGAACGCCGCGTGCGCTCTGGGGAGGAGCAGGGATCCGGAGCGGTCGGCGTAACATCTGTCCATTTTAGGAACTGTCCAGAGCAACATATGTTTGCTATGGGGATTTTCTCCTACTCTGGACAGTTCTTAAAATGGACAGAGATGTCAGCAGAGAGCACTATGTTCCAGAAAGAAAATAATTTCCTCTGTAATATTCAGCAGCTAATAAGTACTGGAAGGATTAAGATTTTTTTTATAGAAGTAATTTACAAATCTGTTTAACTTTCTGGCACCAGTTGATTTAAATTAAATTGTTGTCCACCAGAGTACCCCTTTAAAGGGGTACTCTGCCCCTGAAAATCTCATCCCCTATCCAAAGGACACTGGGTTCGGGTGGCTGTGGTCGTGATGTCATGCCACACCCCTTTGTGATGTCACACCCTCTCCATTAATGTATATGCCACGCCCCCTTCATAGACGTTAATGGAGGGGGCATGGCGTGTCGTCACAACCACAGCCGCCTGAACCCAGCGCTCTGAACATAATGTTCAGAATGCAGAGTGACTGCACAAAGAACACAGGGGGTCCCAGAAGCCAGATCCAGATCAAGTTTTCCACTGGGGTACCCCTTTAAGGACTGATCTAAGGCCAGTCATTGAAGATAGGGGCCAATACCTGCTCAGCTGGCTAGACTAGGGTGCAGAGTTTAAGGTATCATCTTATCTTCATTCAACACCATCAAGGAGGTATGGACTTTGCTGAAGGAAGATCTGCAGGTTACGATACCCAGAATAGACACTGATTGTTGGTAGGGGAACTGATGCAGTAGTCAGGAATAGAGCCAAGGGTCAACACCAGTAGAGAAAACAGAAAGCAACAAGTCAAAAAATTACATGGGAACCTAGAAATAGATTTAAGGGGAATGTGTCACCATTTTAATATTTAAAATAAAATTATTTTATCAAGATGAATCATTTCATTTATGTATTTAGTTTTAGGACAATGTTGTTTTAATGTTATTTATTAATAAAATGTGTACTGGGGGCTGCCATTACTGTAGCCCCTTTGTGGTGTGTCACTTCACAACACCTACACAGTTGCTTTATCACTCTTCAGACACCAACAAAATAGTGACAGTGGAATTGAAAAAACCTACAAAACCCCCTCCCCCACTCCTTTTGCACATAGACAGAGGAGGAAGGTAGACGGGCGAGGTCTAGTTTGCAGCAGCCAGACAAGTTGCTTGCTTTCACCAGATTCCTCATGTTAGCTCCCTCTGCTGGTCAACAGTGGTAGATATGACAAGTTATTATTGAATTCCTTATATTTTGTGACAAGTACATTTTTCCAAAAATATTTAAAAATGTGAATAAATTATTTAACTTCTAAAAAAATAAAAAAAATAATCACATGACACATCTCCTTTAAGGGTAAGAGTTATAACCACAGGTACCAGACAAACAGTCTCAAGTATAAGTAGAGCTATGCTGTTTGTATAACCCCAAGTTGTGTAAACAGCATAGCTCCTGGTGCAATTTTGTTTACTCAAATCCCATTGAAAGGGTCATCCAGCAGCAGTTGTTGTGGTATTATTCTGCACTTTTCACTTCAATAGAACTGAGCTGCTATTCCACACACAAACTTAAGACCAGGATAAGAAAGTTTTTCTTATCCTGGATAACCCCTACAAAGAGACTGGAGGGGCCAGGAAGCTGTCTTAGGCTGGGTCCACACTACGTTTTGTCCCATACGGGAGCGCATACGGCAGGAGGGAGCTAAAAGCTCGCGCTCCCGTATGTCACCGTATGCGCTCCCGTATGCCATTCATTTCAATGAGCCGACCGGAGTGAAACGTTCGGTCCGGTCGGCTCATTTTTGCGCCGTATGCGCTTTTACAACCGGACCTAAAACCGTGGTTGACCACAGTTTTAGGTCCGGTTGTAAAAGCGCATACGGCGCAAAAATGAGCCGACCGGACCGAACGTTTCACTCCGGTCGGCTCATTGAAATGAATGGCATACGGGAGCGCATACGGTGACATACGGGAGCGCGAGATTTTAGCTCCCCCCTGCCGTATGCGCTCCCGTATGGGACAAAACGTAGTGTGAACCCAGCCTTACTGAGATGGAAATGCCCATTTAAAGGACCTGTTGCTGACATTATAGTACTAGATATCATGGGAGAGCTTGAGAGGTGGGGTGGAGGTCTAGTTAGAGCTGTTCTTACAGCATGAAGGTGACCTACACATCCTTATGCTGGTGGTTTTAAACGGGTACTCCACCCCTAGACATCTTATTCCCTATCCAAAGGATAGGGGATAAGATGTCTGATCGTGGGGGCCTTGCCACTGGGAACCCCCTCAATCTCCTGCACACCACCCCGGCATTCTTAATGCTGGGTTCGGGGCCATGATCGTGACATCACGCCACGTCCCTGAGTGACATTGCCTGTGCCCCTCCATTCATGTCTAAGGGAGGGGGCATGATGACCTGTTCTACAGGTTGGAATGCAGTTTTCTTTCCATTAGCAATAGACACTTTTGATAAAATTTGTAAAAAAAATTTTGCTAACTAGCCATATTTTCACTTAAGAAACGCTGGCTCTATGAGCTGAAAACATTGGTTTTCTCATATCCGAATTGTTCTGAATAAAGTCATTTGCACTGAAAAAATTTATTTTTTGGCATTACTGGAGAATATGGGCACATATGGGTTATCAATTATTAAATGAAAAATACATCAGAGTAAAATACAAATGGACACAAATTGAGGAAATTGCAAAATGTGGTCTTCATGTCCAAATAAGTGCTTATCACCATCCCTGCAGTATGTCAGCATTCTAATAATTGTAATCTACTATGCCCCCTGTGTAACAAATATAATTATCCTAACAGCTTTCCTACTCAGGCTCTATGCATTTCCATTACAAAGTCAGCATCTTTTAATTAGCATGATGTAATAAATTAGCAGTTTTAAAGTCTGTTGAAAAGTCCCCATTTTCTCATCTATTTAATCCTCTGATGTTGTTGGAGCAATGTGCTCCCTTAACTTTTATGAAAAAGTGCTGATACTCTTTTCAGTTCATGACATATATTGTCATGCAAGTCTTCAACTTTATAATTTGGAGCAAAGATTTTGGCCGAGCACTTTTCATAATGGCATCATACCTTGAAATGTCCTTCTTGTCTAATATATGCATTTCTCTTGTGTTACTGAACATGTCCCCTTAAAAAGTTTTTTTTTTTCCAGCAAAGGCATTAATAAAATACCAACATAATATTTCTTAAATGTCTGATAGCGCTGATAGGTTGGGGGCCCATGGGAATTAGCCATGCTAACCGTATGAATTTTGTTAGAAATACTTGCTGATCATGCCAGAATAGTGGTTACAGTTCAAATTGTTCTTCATTATTTATATACAGATTAGCTGTTAATTTACAGCATTAGTTGTTTTTCTTTTTACCTATTAGAAGTAGTTCCGATCTATAGAATAAGCATAACAAAGCTAAAGATCATTTATAACTTCCTGTGGATCTCATGGTAAAGTTCCAAGGCCTAGTAGTTTGACTAAAAGCACCCATACACATGGAAATGTAATCTGACCCTGCTGATTTGGGCTGGAAAAGCTAAGTGATGATGTAAGAGACAGAAGAATTGGGCATCAACTGTCTGACTATTTAGTTTCCGAGGAGATAAGCTGTAGTCAGCGCCTTTTCCCTCCCATTCACAATATATGATGTTGAGCTGGGCCAAATGTTCATGTGTATGGAGTAACCGGGAAAAAAAACTGATGGCCAACAGCAACTGAAGGCCTATGCTCACCATTTCATAACTAGTGTTGCTCACGAATATTCGCAATTCGAATTTTAATCTCCAAGATCGCATATTCACGAATTCACGAATATAGCACTATATATTTGTAATTATGAATATTCATTTTTTTATGCGCATATTCGCAAATATTGAGTCCTTCCTTCTTTAATGGTATAGGGAACTATGACTAGTGCATTAACTCGGTGATTTTTGCCCATTGAAACCAAAAGGCCCATTGTGGTCTATGTGGATCTCATGGCATGTAAAAAAATAAGATAAGCAGGACTGTCTTGGCAGCACAGTGGAATGGGAGACCACCTCTGGTTTGAGTCCTGGGGTGGGACAGAGTGTTACAGTGTTGTGGTTAAGCTTTACTTTCCTGGAAAAGCTACTGAGTTGCCCATAGCAACCAATCAGTTTGCTTTTTTTCAGAGGCCTTTTCAAAAATTAAAGAAGAATCCAATTGGTTGCTATGGGCAACTGCACAACTCTTTTTCTACACTGGTTTTGATGAATCTCCCCCATTGGTTGCTATGGGCAACTATTCCAGGAATGTAAAGTTAAACCACAACACTGTAACACTCTATCCCACTCTGGGACTCAAACCAGTGGTGGTCTGCCATTCCACTGTGCTGCCAAGACAGTCCTGCTTATCTTACTGTTTTACATGCCATGAGATCCCCATAGACTAAAATAGGCCGATTGGCTTCAATGGGCAAAAGAGTTAATGCACTAGTCATAGTTCCCTATACCATTAAAAAAGGGAGAGCTCAATATTCGCGAATATGTGCATATATTTTTGCATATGCGGAAAAAACGAATATAACGAATATGCGAATTTCACGAATATATGACGAATATTCGTCCATATATTCGCGAAATATCGCAAATTCGGATATAGCCTATGCCACTCATCACTATTCATAACATGGTGACTTAGAATATTATGCCTAGATATTGAGTTTTAATATAAGACAGAACTCGGCTATAACATGACACAAACAATCACAACAGCCGTGACTACTAATTATTGGTCTTCCACCTGTCCCACATTGATGGCACATGATCCTACATACATAGCCACAATGTAAAATCTCGTAAGCCCTTTGTAGAAGAACATATTCTATGATGTTATTGTGGTGTCCCAGTACCGCATTCTATACGGTACTTGTTTATTTATGGGTCCCAATAGCCAGAGTCCATAGGACTTAGGGATCCCACTTAGCCAGCCTACCCCTAGTCGCCTCTATTCTAGTGTATAAATCTCTAATTTATCCATAGGTTAATGTAAATAGGTTAGTATATGTAAATAAATGGTTAATTACTTGTTTCCATGGCGTCGCAGGGCCTTCGGGTAATGTGATGCGTTCCAAGCCTCACTATGGATGCGTTCCAGGCCTCACTTTGGTATTTCTAGCCTCATTTTGGTTTTATTATGTTTATAGGACCTGTATAGGAAGTCAGGTGATCACCCAGAAGCCTGTGTGATGGTGAGTGACAGCTGACCTTGGACCTATCAAATTAGGCTCCGCCCCTGTCCATATAAGGGACGTGGCAGCCATTTTAGCTCTCTTTGTTCCTGGGTTGCCAAGCGAGCAACATCTCTCTATAGAACCTGCGCTGCTAAAAACCGTGAGTTAGGCCCAAGCCTCACAGCAACGGCCGATCCTTAGCAAATATAGAGTGTATCAATCTCCAAACACTCTGCGGGACCACCGGACCTAATCTACCACTAAATCCGGATGGATCCACGCACCAATTACCTTGATTCTAATGACCTGCAAAAGACGCAAGGTCCACAGCAACTGTCAGTCATTGAAGTCTATAAAAGTGTATTACAGAGACTGTAACTGTATTCTGAATGTACTGCAAGTTCAAGAGTAAAGTTTACTTCAGTTCAAGTTTAACTCCAGTGTGGACCTTCAGTCATTACATTACGAAGGGCGGCGATAGGCCGAAGCTATACCTCAGTAATACCAGCCCTCACCCTGGCGTCACGAGTGACAGGGTTAATATTAACCCCTCATATACCGATACCATACCACCACTACCATACACCCCCCAAGGGCTACCACATTATAAAACAGTTTTGAATTACCCTTCATTTTAGATCATTAATATGTCACAGCATCAGGTTCACTTAGGAGCCCCACTCATGACCAAGAACTATTATCGCTGCTGGAAAGAAAAAACTATCAGTGTTGATTTACACAAGTAGCAGGAGGTAACATGGTCAAAACTAGAAAAGGAGATAGGATGGAACAAACCTGATGTTCCTGTTTATTTAGTAAATTATAAACACATTTGGCAAATTAAAGGATACATGGCTCCACATCATTACTGAAATTAGGAGCTTAAGCCTCTTTGGATGTAATACCAAAGCAGAACAGCATTGGAAAAAGAAGTTTACTAAACTTTTGTTCTACTATTGTGCTAATCTTTGCATGTCCTTTTCAGCTATCTTCTACTAAATCTACTGCTTCTAAAACATCAAACAAGATATATTTCCATATGGAATTTGGCATACCGCCAAGTTATACCATTACTAGTAGTGAACAAAATGTACAAAATATGTATCAAGAGGTTTTGCTGGAAAAAAAAATATAAGAAGGTTTTCTGACTCCTCCTGGGCCTGGAACACTTGCAGAATGGTGTGGTCACTTGTTTGAAGATTTTCTTTAGGCTTCCCTTGAATCACCTCACAATCCTGCTGTCTCTTCTCCACACTGCAGCTCTCACTGCACTCTGCACACAGAACACTCTCCAACTTAACATTAAATAACTCCTCCCTACACTATATATGGCCTAGCTAGGGTCCTTCCCATTGGGCAATCTGGGTCACATGGGTACTCTGAATCATACCTCCACACAGATATCCTGTACATTTCTTAAAGATACAGTGCAAAACAATATACATTAACAAAGACCACTATGAATATTAAAGCATCACCTGAGCAATAGGGCCTAGCGCAGACACCAGAAGCAATGTTTACCTGACAGGTCCATTCCAGTACTGGGACACCACAAACTCCCCCTCTTGAAAACAGCCGCCCTCGGTGCCCAGTCCTGGAGGGGGAATTTTGCTGAAGGTGCAAATATATAAACATGAGTGCAAACAGTAGTGTTGAGTACAAATATTCAAAATGAAAATTTTTACCGCGAATATCTGCACTTTTTTTTGTGAATATAGTGATAAATATTCATAATGACAAATATTCATTTATTTTATTTATTTTTTTGCAAATATGCGAATGTCAGCACTTCCAGTCAAAGGACACTGATCCCTTCTTTTAGATATAATTGCGCATGCGCACTGTGCGAATTTCATTACGAATTTTCACATAAAAAAGAGAACAAACATATGAGGAATTTTGCGAACATAGGATGAATATTCGTCCATAAATTCGCAAAATATCGCAAATTTGAATATGGCCCCTGCCACTCATCACTAGCAAACAGTCCCTGGAACATTATCTAGACACAGTTCTTCACAGGGGCAAAACAAAGTTCTTTGAAATAGTGCAGGTTTGTAAAAAATGCAGAGTTCAAGCAGAGAAAACACTGTGTGGTTGGTGCCTTTGATGTTGACCACTCGCTTGTTGTTTAAGTGCCACAGATTTTTACCTGAGATTAAAATTTTTACTAATACCTTACGCCAACTTGACATTATATTTTTTTCACTAAGGGACATACAAACACTTAAGACATACCAACTTGAGACATACACAGATATAACAATTCTTAAAGCTCCTCCATTGGTTGTGTGCTTTTTCACAAACAAGGTGACTCTGAGATTTGGGGCGGAGCTGCCATAGGCTTTCCATCACTACCGTTCCTGTGCCACAGGGCACATTGGCTTATAGAATCTTCTCCCTGTGACTGAAGAATGTTAAGCACACCTCGGGGCCACAGCGAAGGGACACAACAAGAGACAAACAGACACCTCCTGTTGCGCAAAATTACAACCAAGGTATCCCTTGAATTTCATGCACACCAGACGACAATTAACAAGGACAACATAGAACAAATAGAGAAAACATAATACATCCTAACTAAGACATTATATATGTGGGCACGCTATCAAAACCCTAAAATAAACAGTATATATATATATATATATATATATATATATATATATATATATACATATGTCTGCATGTATGGGCTGGGGCACTCATAAAGACGTACCAACTAGCAAACAACAGTCCTAACCCGAGACAATTTTATAATATAGACAATTATACACCATATACATAATTCACCAGACGTTATATATTTCTGACTACTGTACCAGAGCTTACACATTTTCATACCACTAGGCAATTCTGGCTGAAAGCACATGACTGAAAATATTGTTACATTACTGACTGAATAACAAGACTATCTGGGTTACATTTCTCTCATCACTAGACAATCCTGACTAGGAACATTTTAGGCCCAATTTTAAGGCTCTAGAGTGGCAAGGTAGAGAAATAGGAAGGTATAAGAAGACTTAGGAAGTTTTCGGTATTATAACGAGTACAAAAGCATAGTTTTTACTTATTGGCAAGACGCCAGGCACATATCTTGAATGTTGAAGAACTTGTAAACTGAAGCAACAGGCTCAGAAGCCTAAACAGGAAATTCTTCTATGTAGGGTTATAGCCGCTGTCATCCATCCTGACCAGACGGGTTTTATGCCAGGGAGAGCTACGGATATTAATGTTCAATGATTACACCTTAACATAGCTGCTGCAGAAGGAGATGCCTCTGGGAGTTATGTTGTTAGCCTGGATGTCTATAAAGCCTTTGATTCTGTGGAATGGTTGTATTTGCGGGGGGTGTTGGGGTCCCTTCGGTTTGGTCCTTGGTTCCGGGCATGGATACAGTTGCTTTATGATTGTCCTAGAGCACTAACTTGGAGAGACGAGGCAGGGGTGCCCCTTGTCCCCTTTTTTGTTTGCCCTGGCAGTTGAGCCCCTGGCAGCAGCTATTCGGGCGTCTACCTGTATTCATGAGGTCTGTAGAGGTTCCTTGGAAGAAAAAGTGTCCATGTATGCGGATGATACATTGGTTTACTTAGCAGATGTCCATGATTCCCTGGGGGCCCTATTCACTCTCCTTGATCATTTTGATTCCTTTTCCAGTCTCAGTCTGTGTCGGCGGGCCATGTTCCATTGCTTCCTCAGGCGCTGCTCCAGGCACCCAAACTGAGGGGTGGCTTAGCTGCTCCTAACATGCACAATTATTTTCTAGCATCTCAACTGGTGTATGAATAGAACCAGATCATGTAAAATGACTTTTATTAACACATATGCAAAAAATACATACAATAAAAATAAGAAGAGAATAAAATAAGGCACTACAATGGCAGTCACAGAAGATGGGAAGAAATGAATGATACACCATAAAGTCCTCCTGCCATGCAGCCACACACCTACCTCCTCCTACCCCAACGTACGTTTCGCCTGTGCTTCGTCAGGGGGTGCCCCTGACGAAGCACAGGTGAAACGTACGTTGGGGTAGGAGGAGGTAGGTGTGTGGTTGCATGGCAGGAGGACTTTATGGGGTCTCATTCATTTCTCCCTTGGTTACTCTCTGTTTATTGCATTCTTTCCCATTTAGGACATTCTTTGATGTGTCACTGTTACATTAATTGTTACCCATATGTTTATAGCCATCTTGTAATAATATCCAGTGACCTCTTCCATGTTTACATTTGCATTTTCTATGGTACACCAGCTATTCCCTGTACTCCATGAAGGGCCACACCACTTGCCTGCTCCCATCTTCTGTGACTGCCATTTTAGTGCCTTATTTTATTATCTTCTTATTTTTATTGTATGTATTTTTTGCATATGTGTTAATAAAAGTCATTTTACATGATCTGGTTCTTTTTTGTTGGTAGTGTTATGTTGTAGGGGGCCAGCCGTGGTTTCTTTACTTAGTTGCTGTGTATGCATGAATTTTTATTCAGATTTATTCAACTCATCCTTCATTTATATTACACTCTGGTTAGGCTGTCCAGTATGGGTATCTCTTCTTCAGATGTTTGTTTTCGATGACATGCGGATGTGGGCTCTCTTCTACATGCTATGTGGAGCTGTCCTTGTGTAGAACCCTTCTGGACGGAGGTGCTACAGTTCTTGTCGGACCACTTGGAATGTGTTTTCCCCTATTGTCTGTCTGTTGGGTGTTATTGATGACTTTGTCTCGGGCTCTCATAGGTGCCTACTTATTCGGTTTCTATTGTTCTTTGCTCGTAAAGTTCTGATTATGGCCTGGAAGGATACTTCCACTCCCCCATTGCACGGTGGCTCAACCTAGTTAACAAATATCTACCGTTGTACAGGATGCTGTACATAAGTCGTAAATGCCCCAAGAAATTTGACAAAATCTGGATGCCCTGGCTTCTTATAGGAGAGTCGGTTGGCCCCGAGGAACGAGTGGGTTTGCCTGGGTAGGGGGGGTTGTCTCTACCTTGATCAAAGAAGAAGGGGATACTCTGGGGATGTGCGTGAGTGTGTAGTCTGAGTCTCTGTTTATAAGGTATTTTCCTACACCACCCGTTGTACCACATGTCTCTGCCAGATTCCAACATTATCATGGCCTGTCGGGTCTACAGATTTATCCCCAATTGAGCATTTATGTTGAGCCAACTTCAGCAATCTATTCAGGATCTACAGACCGAGCTGTAACATATGTGGGCAAATGTAATGGACAATGCCATAGCTAATCTATTCGGGCTAGAAGTGGCCCAACAATATACTAGAGCCTCCTTTTAATTGTACAGTTTTTCCCAATATTCTTATTCTTTCACTCTAAAATTGTAAGTACTTTTATATATTGTAATTACATTCACACATCATCATTACATTTACACATTCATCATTACATTCACACACAGTTACATGTGATTCCAACGACTGTGTATATACTGTTATAATATTACTGTAAATTTTACAAAAAAAAAGATTCCCTTCTGAATCCTGTTACATTAATAAAATTAAAGATCCCAGGTGTCCATTTGCTAGAGCTGCTAATAAATGTCAAGCTTATATTTTCAACATAAGAAAAATCACTTATTAACAGTAATTTCAAGTAGGTGAGCATGGGCAGTATAAGTCTACTGGGCTTCGTACCATGCATCTATATTATCTTGATCTCTGCTTTAAATCATTGCTTCTGCACGGATGTCAAGTTTTTTAATTATTTCCTCTGATCGTCTAGTCAGAGATGTAATCTGGGTGATAGATTGTATTAAAATGCCCCTCAAATATGTTTTTAAGACTTCATCATTTACATCATCTTTGTCCAAGGAGAGCCTTGTAAAGAACAAATGTCAACTCTCAAGTGGACACTCTCAAGACTGTCCTTGGAGAATTCAAAGAAATCAATTTTGTCCAAGACAACAACTCAGAAACCCAGGCAAACAGCGCCTTTTTTTTGGGACCTTCATTTTTCTAAAACAGAAATACAAGTCTCCTGCATAGACATACAGATTAAAGGGGTTTTCTGTGTATATATATATATTTACCTCCACCTGTCCCCAACTACTGCTGCTGTGATGATACCCAGTCAGCACCCTTGTCCTCTATCCAGTGATTAGCTAAGCAAGAAGATCCAGTTTACATAAATAGTAATTGAAAGCGGAAAGAGGAGGACCACAGAGGTAATAGGATGCAGACATAATTGCAGGAAATGAGTATGTGGTCTTTGTTGTTTTATGACACAGGGAGGCATGTGAAAAAAAATTGTATTTGCCTTAAAAATCCCCTTAATGATTCTATTCTAGTTGCTAATAGATGCCATAGAATGGAAGCTTAAAGGGGTGACTTAAGTAATTACTTGCCAGACAGATAGACATACTTAGGAAGGATCCATGTGTTAAGTTATGCGCATGGTCCCATTACCTTGCTGTTGCCAGCAGGCCTGGGACTCGCATTGCGGGACACGCCCGCATGTGAGCCCCAGTCCGTCAGTCACCTGGTGCTTCTTCTGCCCCCCCCCCTGTCTCTCTGCTCCAGCACGTGTCTCCCCATCCCCTAGGGCGCCCATGCTGGAACATTAAGATTTAAAGTGCCAGGGCGTTCATTAGTGTAATTCACCTATGGCTCTTTGATAAATTCCTCCACTCTCCTCACTTCCCTGCTGGATCTTTGTTGCATTGAGCTTATGAGAAAGCATTCCTGTTATTGCCTTGCTGTGTATTTGATCCTTTCCTCCTTGACCTGACCTTGCTCCTTGCTGCCTGCCTACAGACCATTTGCTACGTTCCTGTCTACGCTACTGTGCCGCCTGCCCTGACCTTCTGCTATCCTGACTATGAGATTCTACAAAAAATCAGGGAGAATATCCTGGACTGTGACCTTCTCAGGAGTCTTCTGACTCATAAAAGGAGGGGGAGACCAAAGGGGGGGTACTGTAACGTTATGCGCTCCGGCCGCACACGCCGGCCGTGAGCGCATGGTCCTGTTACCTGCTGCTGCCGGCGGGGCTAGGACTCGCATCGCAGAACGCACCCGCATGCAAGCCCCAGTCCGTCACTCACCAGGTGCATCTCCTGCCCTTGCCTCTGCCTTTCTGCTCCGGCGCTTGTCTCCCCATTCCCTAGTGCGTGCGCGCATGCCGGAGCTTTAAGATTTAAAGGGTCAGTGCGCTCATTAGTGTAATTCACCTGTGGCTCATTGATAAATTCCTCCACCCTCCTCACTTCCCTGCCGGATCTTTGTTGCCTTGAGCATGAGAGAAAGTATTCCTGTTATTGCCTTTCCGTGACCTGACCTTGCCGCCTGTCTACTGACCATTTGCTACTTTCCTGACTAAGCTAATGTGCCGCCTGCCCTGATCTTCTGCTATCCTTACCATGAGCTGTCTTATCCCTCCTGTGCCCTGCATCTCCTCAGTCACCTGTGTGGTCGAGCCGTGCCAGGGGTAGCGACCTGGGTGCTGCCTGCTGCAGCAAGTCCATCCCGCTTTGCGGCGGGCTCTGGTGAAAACCAGCGGCACCTTAGACTCCGCTCTCTGGTACGGTCCCAGTCATCTGCCACACAGGTCCAGCAGAGCCACATCTACCAGGGTTCCTGTCTTCTGAAACGTGAGTGTTACACCATGGTTGTCTTGGAGATAAATGGCTGTGTGGTGAGTCCACAATAACACAGCTGCTTTCTTTTTGTGAAATTGCTATTTTCTGTTGGAGTTCCCTCCCTCCAACTACAAGTCCCCGGATCCGTTGTTTGTAGAAGTATGAGGTCACTTTTCTCCCTCCCACACATCATCCACCCCCACCCCCCCTTTGAAGCACAGCTGGGCTCCCTTCCATTATGTGCTGTGGTGAAACTACAATTCTCTACAGCCCTGTGGAGAATTATCTTTCTTTTACCCCTTTTGTGGAGGATACACATTTTCTGATATTTCGCTCTTCACATACACCAAAAAGCTATGATAGGTCTAGGCTGGTGTAGAATTGCAACTTTGTGGTGGGTTTTGCCGCTTTTTTGCGAAAGTCGCAGTGGATAAATGCATTACCACTGCACAAGACTAACCCAAAGCAGCTGGTCTGTATGCTCTTTTAAAAAAAAAAAGTTAAATCGAAAAGGCGCGGAGAAATAGCCTTAGGTGCCGCGCTGCACCTATATAGAGACAAATCTACACAAAAAACAGCTCTAAAGACAATGATAAATGCCCCCAAATGTCTGCACAAGAAATTTCCATGCGGATATTGCCCCGACGGCGGAGCACCTGCAGAATATGCCAGTGCTAATTCTGCTCGGAAATGATAGCACTGCACGGTCTCATGGATGGCAATGTGTTTTCGTGCAGACTCCGCAGAAAGAATAGACATGTGTATTCTTACTTTGGAATCAGTATTTCTGCGGAAATTCAACCATGTGCTCAACACAACAGAATCCCATTTTAATTCAGAATTCCGCATTGAAATTCCATCGTGTGTATATACCCTTACAAGTCAAAAGAGTCTGTTGGGTACTGGCAGTATCTGCCATACACCGGATATGGGACCATAAGTTGGATTCCTTTATAGACAGAAAATACTACACGGATGTGAGCAGAGCTGAAATACAACTGCATCATAATGTGCACAAACTCATCAGAATTAATCATTACAATTTATTCAGTATATTAATAAAATGTGTATGACATTGCTTGCCTGTTATGGTAGGTTTCTGTGTGTGTGTAGTACATAGTTTATTAAAATATATGTAAATTTATTGCCAAACCGAAGTGTTCATGATATGTTTAGAAGATATGATTAGTTGATCTCAAATCCTTGTGCAATTTTCAGTGTAATCATTTGAAGTTATACAGGCTAAACTTGGCTCGCTGCACCTCTCTTAAAAAACATTAGAACACTTTACCTGTTTCGTTATTTTTAACATAGTCTGCATTTATTTTAGACCAGAACATAGTACATTATCATTACGGAATAAGTGATTTACCTATTGTCTAAACTCAAATTCTAAAAATGTAAACAACACTCAATCCTAAAGCAAATCAGTCTCACATACATGCATTTCTATTGAATATGTGATTATATGAAGATTGGGATTTTAGGAGTGTGCTTGTAATTATCCCCCATTAGAATATTGGCATATATTAGCAATATGTAAATATTCTGGCAGAAACAAAGTATTTGTTCCTTCATATGTTATATTTATCAACCAATTTATCTGCTTTCCCAAAGACTGTAATGATATAATGATTAATTATTGGCTACAACTGTCATTTAAAATAAGACAGCAATACATTTGAGGCAAAAAACTTCTATTATGCAATTTTGTCTTCCACAAGCAAATTATTTGCTATGGACATTTAAGCAGGTCCCTGTGGGCACTTAGATTGAAAGGGAAGAACAAAGTTGGCTGGATTAGTTTTTGACAGGTCATTGCTGGATCACATCTTCACCATCTGTCAGCTCATCAACAGCGTTAGAGGTTTTTGGCAAACACTCACAGTAATTGTGTTTTGCTCATCGGTTTCTGGGAAGCATACTTTATCTAAGAATATCCTCAGGTTTCTGTCATAAAGGAAACTATACTCTGATGTGCCATAACATCAGAAGATTGTGTAGATTCCCCTTACTGCCCAGGCACACAATGGAATTGCCATCTGGAGAAATTCCGGGCAGATATTCCATCCATGCCAACCCGCACCATCACCATTGACAGCAATCCAGTCCAGGCAGAATAGAATGGATACTCCGCCCCAAGACATCTTATCCCCTATCTTTTCTGATCGCGGGGGTCCTGCCGCTGGGGACCCCCGCAATCTCCCTGCTGCAACTGACGTTTGTTTAGAGCGTTGGGTGCAGAGCCAGAGGCTCGTAACATCACGGCTGCGCCACGCTCGTGACGTCACGGTCATGATCCCTCAGTGCAAGTTTATGGGAGGGGGTGTGACGTACATCACGCCCCCTCCTATAGACTTGCAAAGAGGGGGCTTGGTGGTGACATCACGAGCGGGGTATGACCGTGACGCCACGAGGCTCCACATGGCCAGTCCTCAGGCACGGAGTGAAGTTCGCTATGTGCACCGGATGTCTGAGGTGCTGCAGCCAAGATCGCAGGAGTCCCCAGAGGCGGGACACTCGCCATCAGACATCTTATCCCCTATCCTTTGGATAGGGGATGAGATGTCTAGGGGTGGAGTACCCATTTAATCCAAAAGAATAAGCATTCATTTTCTAGATGAAGTCCAGAATTGAAATTTGCCTGGCCGAAAAAATTCTGTGCACAGAGCAGCAGAATCCCATTTAAAACATAGGAATCTGCTGTAAGCGGAATTTCACTCAGAATACATCCACCCTTCTGCTGCAAACATTGTTCTGACATTCTGAGGTATGGATTACATGACACCTTGAAAGTAACCTGTAGTATCTAGCAACAAGACATGAGTAGCAGATCCTGAGTCATGTAAGTTGATAAATGGGGAAACATTCAACAGATACTAGATGGGATTGCAATTTGGAGAATTCAGAGGCAGAATCAATACCTTATAGTCTTTGATATATTGCTTAAACCACTCAGGAATTTTATTTGTAGCTTGGCAGGAGCATTATCTTGCTAAAAAAAAAAAAAAAAAGGCCACTACCATTAGGGAATATCGCTGCCATGAAGGAAATAACTTAGTCCGGACAATGTTCAGGTAGGTGGTAAGGATCCATTGTTTTCTAGTAGAATCCTGGTATCAACTGTTCACATTCTCCATGTTTGTGATGCCCATGCAACTAGCCATCCACATAATATGTTGGGGGGAAAAAAGAACATAGAACCAGATTACATTTTTCCATTGCTCCAAGGTACATTTTACATAGTTTGTATGATTAAAAAAGACACATGTCCATCAACTTCAACCTAGAAATGCCCTGATGCCCACATGCCCATTGTGGGCACTTTCAGTGGTTGACAGGGGTTAACATGGGTACTCTGATGGGTCTATGAAGAGTATGTCAGTCCAGGGCAGTAAATAGACTGCATTGTTCAGATTCTGTGCCTGCCTGCTCATTGGGGGCCTACTGGTATGGCCGATAGCAGTAGGTCCCATCCGACTCCAGACTGGAAAAGTAGGAGAGCAAAGAGGCCTATATTACTTTAGCAGCTGGTAGAAGTATGGGGGGCTGAGGCCTACAACTATAGGTCTACAGAATGGATCTACTATTATATATGGGATACAGAATGGGCTTCTACCATATGGGAAGCACAGAAAGGGTCTACAACTATACAGGGGGGGGGGGAATAAAGCTGGCACTATTACTGTGTTGGGCAATACACATACACATGGGGAATTTGTAAAGAGAGTCTCAGATCCTCACATTTGCCCATTTTTCCTGTTTCCAAAGCATCAAGAATTGCTGGTCACTTGCTGTCTAATATATTCCACTCCATGACAGGTGTCATTGTAACAAGATAATCCATGTATTTAACAACATATATCAAACTCCAACATACTGTAAGCAAATTAATTCACATGTACAAAATGTGTCAATTGTTCATATACACTTTGACTTATAGAGAAATGTGAAATAGAAGGATTTTAACACCTCAATACAAAATTACATATCTGTACATCAACTGTGTGATTATAAAAAAAAAGCTCCAAAAAATATTACTTTACAGAAGAGTTTTAAAATACACATATGTTATAGCCATAAACCAGTGTTACCCAACCAGTGTGCCTCCAGCTGTTGCACATCTACCATTCCCAGCATGTGTCCTAAGTGTGCCTTTTATGGAGAAACAGTCCCAACTTTTGATTCTACAGTGCTCCAAAATCTGTCTGGCTCCAAACAGAGCATCAGAATATTAGACCCAACTTGCATATTATCCAATAATCACATAGAATATCTTGTAAAAATGGAATGTTAAAGAAATGAAACATAAGTGTCCCTCTTTGGATGTCCAAGAAGTTGGGAGGTTTGCATAATGACCCATAAAATAAAGTTTAAATGTAATTTAAATCACATGGTGAATGACATTCTGTCATCCTCTCTTCCTTGTATCTGTGACATAACTTTACCTGCAGTGCTCTGTCCCGGCTCCTCCTCCCCTCCTGTCTGCTCAGGGAAAGACCAGTAATGTTAAGGGAAGAGTATATATTAGTATTCATTAGAATTTATGGCCAAAGGAAGCCTTTCTCAGTAACAGAAGTTTACTTCAGAACAGGCTAACTGCTGTTTTTGCTTCCTGCTGCATTCATAAAATGTTATGAATAGTAATATGAGCTCCCCTCTTCCTATGAATGGTTTTATCCTCAGCAAACAGGAGGGACAGGGGATCAGACTGCTTTCAGAGACTGTGATGGGCTGTCACAGTTATAATCCAGCCAGCTCAGTAGTGTTGAGCGGCATAGGCCATATTCGAATTCGCGAATATTCGCGAATATATGGACGAATATTCGTCATATATTCGCGAATATTCGCATATTCGTAATATTCTCGTTTTATTTTCGCGTATACAAAAATTTGCGTATACGAAAAAGTAACATAACGGAAATTCGCATATGCGAAAATTAGCATATTCAAATTTTCGTATATGCGAAAATTCGCACACCAGTCTCACACAGTAGTATTAGAGCTTTCTTTACACCACTAAAGCTGGAAGCAGAGAGGGGTGATCACTGCGATGTGTACTGTGAAAAAAAAACAAAAAAAAAAACAAAAAAAAAAACGAATATTCGTAATTACGAATATATAGCGCTATATTCGCGAATATTCGCGAATTCGCGAATATGCGATATTTGCGAATAAAATTTGCATTGCGAATATTCGCGAGCAACACTACTCATGAATGCGCCATCTCATAGACAGCAATGCATTCAATGTAGAGTCCACAGACAGAATAGACATGTTTGTTCTTTCTGCAGACACTGGAATTTGAATTTCTGTGCCAGATGTTTCCAACAAGGAAATTCTGCTATGTGAACAGCGCAGCAAAATTCTATTGAAATAATAGAGCATAATAAATCTCCCCCTGTAGGTATGACCCCTTAACAACACAGACAATCTTTATTTTTTGCATTTTCATTTTTTTTCACTCTTACTTTTCAATCTACTGAACCATATGAGGATTCGTTTTTGCAGGACCACAATGACCACAATGATTTCTTTAGTTTTCATTATTTTTTTTAATAATTTTTAAAAATTACATTAAAAAGTAGCTTTAACCCCTTGCCGCAAAACGCTGTTTATAAATGGTGCTGTGGCACAGCAGGGTTATGAAGCGAGCTCAGGAGCTGAGCTTGCATCACACCCGCATGGTCCCTGCTGCTATCAGCAGCCAGGACCTGTGGCTAATGCCGGACATCGCAGTTCAGGTAGCTGTCCGGAATTAACTCTTTAGACGCGGCGATCAAAGTTCCTTGCCACGTCTAAAGTGAAAGTAAAAGCTTCCCGGCAGCTCAGTCGGGTTGATCGGAACCATAGTGGTGAAAACACGATGTCCTGATCAGCTAGGACGCATCAGGAGGGTGCCTTACCTGCTTCCTGCATCCGATCGGTGATTGATTGTTCCAAGTCTGAAGTCTAGGCTTGAGCAATCGACCACCGATAACACTGATCAATGCCATGCAATGGCATTGATCGGTGTATTGAATCAATGTACTGCATGTTATAGTCCCCCTATGTGGGCTATAATATTGCAAAAAAAAAAGTTAATAAAGATGATTTTATCCCTTCCCTAATAAAAGTCTAAATCACCCCCCTTCTCCCATTAAAAAAAAAATGTGTAAACAAAAATAAAAATAAACACATGTGGTATCGCCATGTGCGTAAATGTTCGAACTATAAAAATATATAATTAACTCCTTAAGGACCCAGCCCATTTTCACCTTAAGGACCCGAGCATTTTTTGCACACCTGACCACTGTCACTTTAAAGGGGTACTCCGGTGGAAAGCTTTTTTTTTTTTTTTTTTTTTTAATCAACTGGTGCCAGAAAGTTAAACAAATTTGTAAAATACTTCTATTAAAAAAATCTTATTCCTTCCAGTACTTATTAGCTGCTGAATACTACAAAGGAAATAATTTTCTTTTTGGAACACAGTGCTTTCTGCTTACATCACGAGCACAGTGCTCTCTGCTGACATATCTGTCCATTTTAAGAACTGTCCAGAGTAGGAGAAAATCCCAATAGCAAACATATGCTGCTCTGGATAGTTCCTTAAATGGACAGAGATGTCAGCAGAGAGCACTGTGTTCCAAAAAGAAAATAATTTTCTCTGTAGTATTAAGCAGCTAATAAGTACTGAAAGGATTAAGATTTTTAATATACATACGTCATTGAATTTTCTTTTCACTAAAATGCTGGTTTTTCCCCAAATTTTACATTTTTACAAGGGGTAATAGGAGAAAACACCCCCCAAAATTTGTAACCCCATCTATTCTGAATATGGAAATACCCCATGTGTGAACATCAAGTGCACTGCGGGCACATTACAATGCTCAGAAGAGGAGTCACATTTGGCTTTTGGAAAGCACATTTTGCTGAAATGGTTTTTGGGGGCATGTCACATTTAGGAAGCCTCTATATGGAATACTATTTTGGAAATTACACCCCTCAAGGCATGTAACAAGGGGTACAGTGATCCTCTACACCCCACAGGTGTTTGACACATTTCCACAAAAGTTGGACGTGAACATGAAAAATTATTTTTTTTTCTCATAAAAATACTGGTATTACGACAATTTTTTTCATTTTCACAAGGGGTAATAGAAGAAAAGCCTAACACCATTGTTACGCCGAGCGCTCCGGGTCCCCGCTCCTCCCCGGAGCGCTCGCTTCACCTCCTCCGCTGCAGCGCCCCGGTCACGTCCTCTGACCCGGGGCGCTGCGATCCTGCTGCTAGCCGGGATGCGATTCGCGATGCGGGTAGCGCCCGCTCGCGATGCGCACCCCGGCTCTCCTACCTGACTCGCTCCCCGTCTGTTCTGTCCCGGCGCGCGCGGCCCCGCTCCCTAGGGCGCGCGCGCGCCGGGTCTCTGCGATTTAAAGGGCCACTGCGCCGCTGATTGGCGCAGTGGTTCCAATTAGAGTTATCACCTGTGCACTCCCTATATTACCTCACTTCCCTTGCACTCCCTTGCCGGATCTTGTTGCCTTAGTGCCAGTGAAAGCGTTCCTTGTGTGTCCCTTGCCAGTGTTTCCAGACCTTCTGCCGTTGCCCCTGACTACGATCCTTGCTGCCTGCCCCGACCTTCTGCTACGTCCGACCTTGCTACTGCCTACTCCCTTGTACCGCGCCTATCTTCAGCAGCCAGAGAGGTGAGCCGTTGCTAGTGGATACGACCTGGTCACTACCGCCGCAGCAAGACCATCCCGCTTTGCGGCGGGCTCTGGTGAAAACCAGTAGTGGCTTAGAACCGGTCCACTAGCACGGTCCACGCCAATCCCTCTCTGGCACAGAGGGTCCACTACCTGCCAGCCGGCATCGTGACAGTAGATCCGGCCATGGATCCCGCTGAAGTTCCTCTGCCAGTTGTCGCTGACCTCACCACGGTGGTCGCCCAGCAGTCACAACAGATTGCGCAACAAGGCCAACAGCTGTCTCAACTGACCGTTATGCTTCTCCACGTCTTACTGTGCCTGTGCGGATGTCTGCTTCTGCCTTCTCCTTCTCTACAGTGGCCTTCTTGGACTCTGGTTCTGCAGGAAATTTTATTTTGGCCTCTCTCGTCAACAGGTTCAACATCCCAGTGACCAGTCTCGCCAGACCCCTCTACATCAATTGTGTAAATAATGAAAGATTGGACTGTACCATACGTTTCCGCACGGAGCCCCTTCTTATGAGCATCGGATCTCATCATGAGAGGATTGAACTTTTGGTCCTCCCCAATTGCACCTCGGAGATTCTCCTTGGACTTCCCTGGCTTCAACTTCATTCCCCAACCCTGGATTGGTCCACTGGGGAGATCAAGAGTTGGGGGTCCTCTTGTTCCAAGAACTGTCTAAAACCGGTTCCCAGTAACCCTTGCCGTAACTCTGTGGTTCCTCCAGTAACCGGTCTCCCCAAGGCCTATATGGACTTCGCGGATGTTTTCTGCAAAAAACAAGCTGAGACTCTACCTCCTCACAGGCCTTATGATTGCCCTATCGACCTCCTCCCGGGTACTACTCCACCCCGGGGCAGAATTTATCCTCTCTCTGCCCCAGAGACTCTTGCCATGTCCGAATACGTCCAGGAGAATCTAAAAAGGGGCTTTATCCGTAAATCCTCCTCTCCTGCCGGAGCCGGATTCTTCTTTGTCTCCAAAAAAGATGGCTCCCTACGTCCTTGCATTGACTACCGCGGTCTTAATAAAATCACGGTTAAGAACCGCTACCCCTTACCCCTCATCTCTGAACTCTTTGATCGCCTCCAAGGTGCTCACATCTTCACTAAATTGGACTTAAGAGGCGCCTATAACCTCATCCGCATCAGAGAGGGGGACGAGTGGAAAACGGCATTTAACACCAGAGATGGACACTTTGAGTATCTGGTCATGCCCTTTGGACTGTGCAATGCCCCTGCCGTCTTCCAAGACTTTGTCAATGAAATTTTTCGTGATCTATTATACTCCTGTGTTGTGGTATATCTGGACGATATCCTAATTTTTTCTGCCAATCTAGAGGAACACCGCCGGCATGTCCGTATGGTTCTTCAGAGACTTCGTGACAACCAACTCTATGCCAAAATTGAGAAATGTCTGTTTGAATGCCAATCTCTTCCTTTTCTAGGATATTTGGTCTCTGGCCAGGGACTACAGATGGATCCAGACAAACTCTCTGCCGTCTTAAATTGGCCACGCCCCTCCGGACTCCGTGCTATCCAACGCTTTTTGGGGTTCGCCAATTATTACAGGCAATTTATTCCACATTTTTCTACCATTGTGGCTCCTATCGTGGCTTTAACCAAGAAAAATGCTGATCCCAAGTCCTGGCCTCCTCAAGCAGAAGACTCCTTTAAACAACTCAAGTCTGCCTTTTCTTCAGCTCCCGTGCTCTCCAGACCTGACCCTTCCAAACCCTTCCTATTGGAGGTTGATGCCTCCTCAGTAGGAGCGGGAGCTGTTCTTCTACAAAAAAATCCTTCCGGGCATGCTGTCACTTGTGGTTTTTTCTCTAGGACCTTCTCTCCAGCGGAGAGGAACTACTCCATCGGGGATCGAGAACTTCTAGCCATTAAATTAGCACTTGAGGAATGGAGGCATCTGCTGGAGGGATCAAGATTTCCTGTTATTATCTACACCGACCACAAGAACCTCTCCTACCTCCAGTCGGCCCAACGGCTGAATCCTCGCCAGGCCCGGTGGTCTCTGTTCTTTGCCCGATTTAATTTTGAGATTCACTTTCGTCCTGCCGATAAGAACATTAGAGCCGATGCTCTCTCTCGTTCCTCGGATGCCTCAGAAGTTGATCTCCCTCCGCAACACATCATTCCACCTGACTGCCTGATCTCCACTTCTCCTGCATCCATCAGACAGACTCCTCCAGGAAAGACCTTTGTTTCTCCACGCCAACGCCTCGGAATCCTCAAATGGGGTCACTCCTCCCATCTCGCAGGTCATGCGGGCATCAAGAAATCTGTGCAACTCATCTCCCGCTTCTATTGGTGGCCAACTCTGGAGACGGATGTTGGGGACTTTGTGCGAGCCTGCACTATCTGTGCCCGGGATAAGACTCCTCGCCAGAAGCCCGCTGGTTTTCTTCATCCTCTGCCTGTCCCCGAACAGCCTTGGTCTCTGATTGGTATGGATTTTATTACTGATTTACCCCCTTCCCGTGGCAACACCGTTATTTGGGTGGTCGTTGATCGATTCTCCAAAATGGCACATTTCATTCCTCTTCCTGGTCTTCCTTCTGCGCCTCAGTTGGCCAAACAATTTTTTGTACACATTTTTCGTCTTCACGGGTTGCCTACGCAGATTGTATCGGATAGAGGGGTCCAATTCGTGTCTAAATTCTGGAGAGCTCTCTGTAAACAACTCAAGATTAAATTAAATTTTTCCTCTGCATATCATCCCCAGTCCAATGGACAAGTAGAAAGAATTAACCAGATCCTGGGTGATTATTTGCGACATTTTGTTTCCTCCCGCCAGGATGACTGGGCAGATCTCCTTCCATGGGCCGAATTCTCGTATAACTTCAGGGTCTCTGAATCTTCCTCCAAATCCCCATTTTTCGTGGTGTACGGCCGTCACCCTCTTCCCCCCCTCCCTACCCCCTTGCCCTCTGGTCTGCCCGCTGTGGATGAAATTTCTCGTGACCTTTCCATTATATGGAGAGAGACCCAAAATTCTCTCTTACAGGCTTCTTCACGCATGAAGAGGTTCGCGGATAAGAAAAGAAGAGCTCCCCCCGTTTTTTCCCCTGGAGACAAGGTATGGCTCTCCGCTAAATATGTCCGCTTCCGTGTCCCTAGCTACAAGTTGGGACCACGCTATCTTGGTCCTTTCAAAATTCTGTGTCAAATTAATCCTGTCTCTTATAAACTTCTTCTTCCTCCTTCTCTTCGTATCCCTAATGCCTTTCACGTCTCTCTTCTCAAACCACTCATCCTCAACCGTTTTTCTCCCAAATCTGTTCCTCCCACTCCTGTTTCCGGCTCCTCGGACGTCTTCTCGGTCAAGGAGATTTTGGCTGCAAAAAAGGTCAGAGGAAAAAATTTTTTTTTAGTAGACTGGGAGGGTTGTGGTCCTGAAGAGAGATCCTGGGAACCTGAGGACAACATCCTTGACAAAAGTCTGCTCCTCAGGTTCTCAGGCTCCAAGAAGAGGGGGAGACCCAAGGGGGGGGGTACTGTTACGCCGAGCGCTCCGGGTCCCCGCTCCTCCCCGGAGCGCTCGCTTCACCTCCTCCGCTGCAGCGCCCCGGTCACGTCCTCTGACCCGGGGCGCTGCGATCCTGCTGCTAGCCGGGATGCGATTCGCGATGCGGGTAGCGCCCGCTCGCGATGCGCACCCCGGCTCTCCTACCTGACTCGCTCCCCGTCTGTTCTGTCCCGGCGCGCGCGGCCCCGCTCCCTAGGGCGCGCGCGCGCCGGGTCTCTGCGATTTAAAGGGCCACTGCGCCGCTGATTGGCGCAGTGGTTCCAATTAGAGTTATCACCTGTGCACTCCCTATATTACCTCACTTCCCTTGCACTCCCTTGCCGGATCTTGTTGCCTTAGTGCCAGTGAAAGCGTTCCTTGTGTGTCCCTTGCCAGTGTTTCCAGACCTTCTGCCGTTGCCCCTGACTACGATCCTTGCTGCCTGCCCCGACCTTCTGCTACGTCCGACCTTGCTACTGCCTACTCCCTTGTACCGCGCCTATCTTCAGCAGCCAGAGAGGTGAGCCGTTGCTAGTGGATACGACCTGGTCACTACCGCCGCAGCAAGACCATCCCGCTTTGCGGCGGGCTCTGGTGAAAACCAGTAGTGGCTTAGAACCGGTCCACTAGCACGGTCCACGCCAATCCCTCTCTGGCACAGAGGGTCCACTACCTGCCAGCCGGCATCGTGACAACCATATGTGGTTGTAAAGTGCTCTGCGGGCGAACTACAATGCTCAGAAGAGAATAAGGGGTGCAGTGAGCCTTTACACCCCAATGGCTTTGACAGATCTTTGGAACAGTGGGCTGTGCAAATGAAAAATGTATTTTTTTATTTTCATGGACTACTGTTCCAAAAATCTGTCAGACACCTGTGGGGTGTAAATGCTCACTGCATCCCTTATTAAATTCTGTGAGGGGTGTAGTTTCCAAAACGGGGTCACATGTAGGGGGTTCATTTTTCTGGCACCATGGGGGCTTTGTAAACAAACATGGCCTTCAATTTTGGACACATTCTCTCTCCAAAAGCCCAATGGCACTCCTTCTCTTCTGAGCATTGTAGTTCGCCCGCAGAGAACTTTACATCCACATATGGGGTATTTCCATACTCAGAAGAAATGGGGCTACAAATTTTGTGGGGCCTTTTTTTTGCTCTTTTCCCTTGTGAAAATGAAAAATGTTGGATAACACCATTTTCACATTCAACTTTAACAAAATTTGTCAAACACCTGTGGGGTGTTAAGGCTCACTATACCCCTTATTACATTCTGTGAGGGGTGTAGTTTTCAAAATGGGGTCACATATGGGTATTTATTGTTTTGCTTTTATGTCAGAAAGGCTGTAAAATCTGAAACCCCTGTGCAAATCACCAATTTAGACCTCAAATATACATGGTGTGCTCTCACTATTGATCCCTGTTGTGCGCCCGCAGAGCACATTGCTTCCACATACAGTCATGGCCGTAAATGTTGGCACCCCTGAAATTTTTCAAGAAAATGAAGTATTTCTCACAGAAAAGGATTGCAGTAACACATGTTTTGCTATACACATGTTTATTCCCTTTTTGTGTATTGGAACTAAACCAAAAAAGGGAGGAAAAAAAAGCTAATTGGACATAATGTCACACCAAACTCCAAAAATGGTCTGGACATAATTATTGGCACCCTTAACTTTATATTGGTTGCACACCCTTTGGAAAAAATAACTGAAATCAGTCGCTTACTATAACCATCAATAAGCTTCTTACACCTCTCAGCCGGAATGTTGGACCACTCTTCCTTTGCAAACTGCTCCAGGTCTCTCTTATTTGAAAGGCACCTTTTCCCCCCAAAAAAATTTAAGATCTCTCCACAGGTGTTCAATGGGATTTAGATCTGGACTCATTGCTGGCCAATTCAGAACTCTCCAGCGCTTTGTTGCCATCCATTTCTGGGTGCTTTTTGACATATGTTTGGGGTCATTGTCCCAAGATCTTGGAAGCAAACCCAGCTTTCTGACACTGGGCTGTACAGTGCGACCCAAAATCTGTTGGTAATCCTCAGATTTCATGATGCCTTGCACACATTCAAGGCACCCAGTGCCAGAGTCAGCAAAACAACCCCAAAACACCATTGAACCTCCAACATATTTCACTGTAGGTACTGTGTTCTTTTCTTTCTAGGCCTCATTCCATTTTTGGTGAACAGTAGAATGATGTGCTTTACCAAAAAGCTCTATCTTGGTGTCATCTGTCCACAAGATGTTTTCCCCGAAGGATTTTGGCTTACTCAAGTTCATTTTGGCAAAATGTAGTCTTGCTTTTTTTATGTCTCTGTGTCAGCAGTGGGGTCCTCCTGGGTCTCCTGCCATAGCGCTTCATTTCATTTAAATGTCGACGGATAGTTTGCACTGGCACTGATGCTCCCTGAGCCTGCAGGACAGCTTGAATATCTTTGGAACTTGTTTGGGGCTGCTTATCTACCATCCGGACCATTCTGCGTTGACACCTTTCATCAATATTTCTCTTCCGCCCATGCCCAGGGAGATTAGCTACAATGCCATGGGTTGCAAACTTCTTGATAATGTTGCGCACTGTGGACAAAGGCAAATCTAGATCTCTGGAGATGATCTTTTAACCTTGAGATTGTTGATATTTTTCCACAATTTTGGTTCTCAAGTCCTCAGAAAGTTCTCTTCTCCTCTTTCTGTCATCCATGCTTAGTGTGGCACAGACAGACACACAATGCAAAGACTAAGTGAACTTCTCTCCTAATGTCACACCAAACTCCAAAAATGGTCTTTACATAATTATTGGCACCCTTAACTTTATATTTGGTAGCACACCCTTTGGAAAAAATAACTGAAATCAGTCGCTCACTATAACCATCAATAAGCTTCTTAAACCTCTCAGCCGGAATGTTGGACCACTCTTCCTTTGCAAACTGCTCCAGGTCTCTCTTATTGGAAAGGCACCTTTTCCCCCAAAAAAAATTTAAGATCTCTCCACAGGTGTTCAATGGGATTTAGATCTGGACTCATTGCTGGCCAATTCAGAACTCTCCAGCGCTTTGTTGCCATCCATTTCTGGGTGCTTTTTGACATATGTTTGGGGTCATTGTGCTGCTGGAAGACCCAAGATCTTGGACGCAAACCCAGCTTTCTGACACTGGGCTGTACAGTGCGACCCAAAATCTGTTGGTAATCCTCAGATTTCATGATGCCTTGCACACATTCAAGGCACCCAGTGCCAGAGTCAGCAAAACAACCCCAAAACACCATTGAACCTCCAACATATTTCACTGTAGGTACTGTGTTCTTTTCTTTCTAGGCCTCATTCCGTTTTCGGTGAACAGTAGAATGATGTGCTTTACCAAAAAGCTCTATCTTGGTGTCATCTGTCCACAAGATGTTTTCCCCGAAGGATTTTGGCTTACTCAAGTTCATTTTGGCAAAATGTAGTCTTGCTTTTTTTATGTCTCTGTGTCAGCAGTGGGGTCCTCCTGGGTCTCCTGCCATAGCGCTTCATTTCATTTAAATATCGACGGATAGTTCGCACTGGCACTGATGCTCCCTGAGCCTGCAAGACAGCTTGAATATCTTTGGAACTTGTTTGGGGCTGCTTATCTACCATCCGGATCATTCTGCGTTGACACCTTTCATCAATATTTCTCTTCCGCCCATGCCCAGGGAGATTAGCTAAAATGCCATGGGTTGCAAACTTCTTGATAATGTTGCGCACTGTGGACAAAGGCAAATCTAGATCTCTGGAGATGATCTTTTAACCTTGAGATTGTTGATATTTTTCCACAATTTTGGTTCTCAAGTCCTCAGACAGTTCTCTTCTCCTCTTTCTGTCATCCATGCTTAGTGTGGCACAGACAGACACACAATGCAAAGACTAAGTGAACTTCTCTCCTTTTTATCGGCTTTCAGGTGTGATTTTTATATCTCCCCCACCTGCTACTTGCCCCAAGTGAGTTTAAAGGAGCATCACATGCTTGAAACAATCTTATTTTTCCACAATTTTGAAAGGGTGCCAATAATTTTGTCCAGCTCATTTTTGGAGTTTAGTGTTACATTATGTCCAATTAGCTTTTTTTCCTCCATCTTTCGTTTAGTTCCAATACACACAAAGGGAATAAACATGTGTATAGCAAAACACGTGTTACTGCAATCCTTTTCTGTGAGAAACATTTATGGCCATGACTGTATGGGTTACAAATTTTGGGGGTCTTTTTTCTCCTTTTAACACTTTTGAAAATTAAAAGTATGGGGCAATACCAGCATGATAGCGTAAAAAAAAAAAAAATAAACTAACATGCTGGTGTAGACCCCAACTTTACCTTTTCATAAGGGGTAAGAGGAAAAGAATCCACCCAAAATTTGTAATGCAATTTCTCTCGAGTATGGAAATACCCCATGTGTGGCACTAAACTGTTGCCTTGAAATATGACAGGGCTCCAAAGCGAGAGAGAGCGCTATGCACATTTGAGGCCTAAATTGGGGATTTGCATCCGCCACCAAAATACCCTACGGCAGTGTTTCCCTAACAGGGTGTCTCCAGCTGTTGCAAAACTCCCAGCATGCCTTGAAAGTCAGTGACTTTTCCGGCAATACTGGGAGTTGTTGATTTTCAACAGTTGGAGGCTCCATATTGGAAACAGTGCCGTACATTCACATAGGCAGGTGTTTACAGCTAGTTTGAGCTGTGGCGGAAAATTTGCAACAGCTCAAACTTGCAGCAAGAAACTCACTCTAAACCCCCGCCCGTCTACACTGAGTTAGTTTACACTGAGTTAGGTAGTTTGTTTCTTTGGTGCTTTGAGCTTACTGGGTGGCCAGCATATTTTTGAGAGACCTATTCTTTCTGAAAGTGATAATAGGTCTGGGTGGTGGAATGTCTTTAAGGAAGGGGTCCAGCAGGAGAGTCTTCCAGTGGTCTGTGTTGATGAGTGAGGTGGGGTAGCCTTTGGATTTGAAGCGCTGGTCTAGGATTCTACTTTGGTCCACAAAGTCTGAGGGTTCGGTGCAGTTTCTTCTGATTCTTTTGTATTGACCAAAGGGGATGTTCTGAGTCCACTTCTTAAAGTGGCAGCTGTCATAGTTGAGGTAGCTGTTCCCATCCACTGACTTGAAGTAGGTCTTAGTCTGGACCTGGTTGTCCTCGGTGTGGTAGATAATGACATCCTGGTATTCAATGGAGTCCCCTGAGTGGTTAGAGGTGAATTGGATGTTCCAGGAGTTTTCATTGAGGAACAAGAGGAAGTTGGTGAGATTTTCCTTAGAGCTGTCCCAGATGACGAAGATGTCATCTATGTATCTTTTGTACAGTATGCAGTGTTTGAACAGTTCATGTCTGTACAGTACAGTCTCTTCGAAGTGTCCCATGAAGAGGTTAGCGAGACTAGGTGCGAATCGGCTCCCCATCGCTGTGCCACAGCACTGGTGGTAAATGCTGCCGTTGAACTGGAACGTATTGTTCTGCAGGATGAAGAGGATGCTGTCCAAGATAAATTGGCGCTGGAGTGGTGGCATGGTGAGATCACTTTGAAGAAAGTGGGATACTGAAGCAATTCCCAGGTGGTGGTCAATGATAGTGTACAGTGAGGTAATGTCCATAGTCAAAAGGCTGTAGTGACTTTCCCACACCATGATAGCGTCCTCCAGAAAGGTCTGTCTTTTTGCCCATCAGCCAGACCAAATGACTTTACCCTGTTCCTGGACCTCAATGCCTGCATCAGGAAATTAACTCTTAAAAGACATTTCAACCTACCCAGCCACTACGCCAAAGAGACACCTGCAGCTGCACAGAGATCGGTACCTGCCACACCGATTGATCCTCCACCACATCACAGTGGACTCAAACCCAAATCCCAGTTCTTTCCAGCTCATCATAAAGGTAACTTCATTGACACCTTCGCCGCTGGAGTATCAACTGATTTTGAGAGACTCTGCAAACCCTCCAACAAACCTAAGGGCTCCAACACCCCCACATCTCAACAGAGAAAAGCCATCAAAGAACTGGCAGATGCCCCCGACATCGTCATTAAATCAGCTGACAAAGGCGGCGGCATCATCCTACTTAACAGAACCGACTACCTGAAGGAATCACAAAGGCTCCTCTCCGACCGCACATTCTACAGCAAGTTGTCAAGAAACCCCATCACTGACCAACAGAAAGAACTCAGCAAACTACTCAACCATGGTCTGACAGAGAGCATCATCACAAAGCAGGAGTACAACTATATTAACATCACAGAGCCAGACACCCCGTTGTTCTACTACCTGCCCAAAGTCCACAAAGACCAAAAGAACCCACCCGGCAGACCTATCATCGCCGGCATCAACTCCTTGACATTGAATCTGTCACAGTAGGTGGACGTCATCCTACAGCCATACGTCCAATCGCTACCCTCTTACACCAGGGACACCACAGACTTCATCAGCTCCATCGTCGAGGTTAAGTGGGAAAGTCACTAAAGCCTTTTGACTATGGACATTACCTCACTGTACACTATCATTGACCACCACCTGGGAATTGCTGGGAACCATGCCACCACTCCAGCGCCAGTTCATCTTGGACAGCATCCTCTTCATCCTGCAGAACAATACATTCCAGTTCAACGGCAGCATTTACCACCAGTGCTGTGGCACAGCGATGGGGAGCCAATTCACACCTAGTCTCTCTAACCTCTTCATGGGACACTTCAAAGAGATTGTACTGTACAGACATGAACTGTTCAAACACTGCATACTGTACAAAAGATACATAGATGATATCTTCATCATCTGGGACAGCTCTAAGGAAAATCTCACAAACTTCCTCACGTCCCTCAATGAAAACTCCTGGAACATTCAATTCACCTCTAACCACTCAGGGGACTCCATTGAATACCTGGATGTCATTGTCTACCACACCGAGGACAACCAGACTAAGACCTACTTCAAGTCAGTGGATGGGAACAGCTACCTCAACTATGACAGCTTCCACTTTAAGAAGTGGACTCAGAACATCCCCTTTGGTCAATACAAAAGAATCAGAAGAAACTGCACCGAACCCTCAGACTTTGTGGACCAAAGTAGAATCCTAGACCAGCGTTACAAATCCAAAGCCTACCCCACCTCACTCATCAACACAGACCACTGGAAGACTCTCCTGCTGGACCTCTTCCTTAAAGACATTCTGCCACCCAGACCTAATATCACTTTCAGAAAGAACAGGTCTCTCAAAAATATGCTGACCACCCAGTAAGCTCAAAGCACCAAAGAAACAAACTACCCTGCACACCCCACCTGTCACCGGCTCATACAAGTGCAGCAAACCCCTTTGCAAATGCTGCAACAACATTGCGAACAAATGCACCAAGTTCACTTGCAGGACCACCATTATCACTTACCCCATCAAGAGTTTCATCAACTGCAGCACCTCCTACGTGATCTACCTCCTCGAGTGCCCCTGTGGTCTCCAGTACGTCAGACGTACCATCCAACCACTGAATCAGCGCATTAACAAGCACAGATCCAATGTCACCAAGGGGTACCAACTCCATAGTGTCTCCAGGCATGCAGCGGAAAAGCACAGCATCAACTTCAGGTGTCACACCATCACACCCATTGAACACATCTCCGCCGACACTGCCCACCACTTCGCAGTACTGAGGAACATTTCTGGATCTTCACCCTCAAAACTTTGACACCCTCAGGTCTGAATGAATACATCGAAAACGTCACGTAATCCATACCCCCAGTCCAGCCACTGATGCCAGCTAAAGGCAGCACAAGGTCCCGATGACATCATGACAGCCGCACCAGATGCCTCCTCACTGCGGGACAAGCTGAAAGCAAGCCGCCGCCAAAACCACCTGTCTCTCCCCTCCCCTTCTACCTCTTTCCTCCCTTACAGGTTTACAGCTCCTCCATGACAAGTTCCGAGTGTGTTCCGAACTTCGATGACCTCCAGATTAGATGACAGCCTGCCCGGACAATGATAAAGACTGACACCGGCATCCTGACAGCACTACAACACTTCTGTCACGATTCGGCTGGCAGGAGGTGGATCCTCTGTGCCAGAGAGGGATTGGCGTGGACCATGTTGGTGGACCGGTTCTAAGTTGCTACTGGTATTCACCAGAGCCCGCCGCAAAGCGGGATGGACTTGCAGCGGCGGTAGCAACCAGGTCGTATCCACCAGCAACGGCTCAACCTCTCTGACTGCTGAAGATAGGCGCGGTACAAGGGAGTAGACAAGAGCAAGGTCGGACGTAGCAGAAGGTCAGGGCAGGCAGCAAGGATCGTAGTCAGGGGCAAAGGCAGGAGGTCTGGAACACAGGCTAGGAACACACAAGGAAACGCTTTCACTGGCACAATGGCAACAAGATCCGGCGAGGGAGTGCAGGGGAAGTGAGGTATAAGTAGGGAGTGCACAGGTGAGAATACTGATTAGGCCTGCTGTGCCAATCAGTGGCGCAGCGGCCCTTTAAATGGCAGAGACCCGACGCGCGCGCACCCTAAGGAGTAATATCGCAGCGCACCCGGTCAGCAGGTCTGACCGGGGTGCTGCGAATGAGAGAACGCTGCGAGCGCTCCGGGGAGGAGCGGGGACCCGGAGCGCTCGGTGTAACAGTACCCCCCCCCGTTGGGTCTCCCCCTCTTTTTGGAGCCTGAGAACCTGAGGATAAGACTTTTGTCCAGGATGTTGTCCTCAGGTTCCCAGGATCTCTCCTCAGGGCCGCAATTCTCCCAGTCGACCAAGAAGAATCTTTTACCTCTGACCGTCTTGGAGGCCAGAATCTCCTTCACAGAAAAGACGTCAGAAGATCCGGAAACTGGAGTGGGAGAAACAACTTTGGGAGAGAAGCGGTTAAGGATGAGTGGTTTAAGGAGAGAGACATGGAAGGCATTGGGAATACGGAGAGAAGGAGGAAGAAGGAGTTTGTAAGAGACAGGGTTGATCTGGCACTTGATTTTGAAAGGACCAAGATAGCGTGGTCCCAGTTTATAACTGGGGACACGAAAGCGGACATATTTAGCGGAGAGCCATACCTTGTCTCCGGGAGCAAAAATGGGGGGAGTTCTTCTTTTTTTATCAGCAAATCTTTTCATCCGGGATGAAGCCTGTAAAAGAGAATTTTGGGTCTCTTTCCATATGGTGGAAAGATCACGAGTCACTTCATCCACAGCGGGCAAACCAGAGGGCAAGGGAGTAGGGAGGGGAGGTAGAGGGTGACGGCCGTACACCACGAAAAATGGGGATTTAGCAGAAGATTCGGAGACTCTGAAGTTGTATGAGAATTCGGCCCATGGTAGAAGATCTGCCCAGTCATCCTGGCGGGAGGAAACAAAATGCCGTAAATAGTCACCCAGGACCTGATTAACTCTTTCTACTTGCCCATTGGATTGGGGATGATAAGAAGAAGAGAAGTTTAATTTGATCTTGAGCTGTTTACAGAGGGCCCTCCAGAATTTAGACACGAATTGGACGCCTCTATCTGAGACGATATGCGTGGGCAAACCGTGAAGGCGAAAAATGTGTACAAAAAATTGCTTTGCCAACTGAGGCGCTGAAGGAAGACCAGGAAGAGGAATAAAATGTGCCATCTTGGAAAATCGATCAACGACCACCCAAACAACTGTGTTGCCACGGGATGAGGGCAAGTCCGTAATAAAGTCCATACCAATCTGTGACCAAGGCTGTTCAGGAACAGGCAGAGGATGAAGGAGACCAGCAGGCTTCTGGCGAGGAGTCTTATCCCGGGCACAGACAGTACAGGCCCGCACGAAATCAATAACATCAGTCTCCAGAGTCGGCCACCAATAAAATCGAGAGATGAGTTGCAAGGATTTTTTGATGCCCACATGGCCTGCGAGGTGGGAGGAGTGTCCCCATTTGAGAATCCAGAGACGCTGGCGTGGAGAAACGAAGGTCTTCCCTGGAGGAGTTTGCCTGATGGAAGCTGGAGAAATGGAGATCAGACAGTCCGGAGGAATGATAAGTTGCGGAGAGACCTCTACTTCATAGGCATCAGAAGAACGAGAGAGGGCATCGGCCCTAATGTTCTTGTCAGCAGGGCGAAAATGGATTTCAAAGTTAAAACGGGCAAAGAACAACGACCACCTAGCCTGGCGAGGGTTCAGTCGTTGGGCAAACTGGAGATAGGAGAGATTCTTGTGATCAGTGTATATGATAACTGGAAATTTTGATCCCTCCAGCAGGTGCCTCCATTCCAATTTAATGGCCAGTAGTTCTCGATCCCCGATGGAATAGTTTCTCTCCGCCGGGGAGAAGGTCCTAGAAAAAAAACCACAAGTCACAGCATGCACGGAAGAATTTTTTTGTAGAAGGACAGCTCCAGCTCCCACTGAGGAGGCATCTACCTCCAATAGGAAGGGTTTAGATGGGTCAGGTCTGGAGAGCACGGGAGCGGAAGAAAAGGCAGACTTGAGATGTTTAAATGCGTCTTCCGCTTGGGGGGACCAGGACTTGGGATTGGCATTTTTCTTGGTTAAAGCCACGATAGGAGCCACAATAGTGGAAAAGTGTGGAATAAACTGTCTGTAATAATTGGCGAACCCCAAAAAACGTTGGATAGCACGGAGTCCGGAGGGGCGTGGCCAATCTAAGACGGCAGAGAGTTTATCTGGGTCCATTTGTAGTCCCTGGCCAGAGACCAAGTATCCTAGGAAAGGAAGAGATTGACATTCAAAGAGACATTTCTCCATTTTGGCATAAAGTTGATTGTCACGAAGTCTCTGAAGAACCATGCGGACATGCTGGCGGTGTTCTTCTAAGTTGGCAGAAAAAATCAGAATATCGTCCAGATAAACCACAACACAGGAATATAGGAGATCACGAAAAATTTCATTAACAAAGTCTTGGAAGACGGCAGGGGCGTTGCATAGGCCAAAGGGCATGACCAGATACTCAAAGTGTCCATCTCTGGTGTTAAATGCGGTCTTCCATTCGTCCCCCTCCCTGATGCAGATGAGATTATAAGCACCTCTTAAGTCCAGTTTGGTAAAGATGTGGGCACCTTGTAAGCGATCAAAGAGTTCCGAGATAAGAGGTAAGGGGTAGCGGTTTTTTACCGTGATTTTATTAAGTCCGCGGTAATCAATACAAGGACGTAGGGAGCCATCTTTTTTGGACACAAAAAAAAATCCAGCTCCGGCAGGAGAGGAGGACTTGCGGATAAACCCCTTTTTTAAATTCTCCTGGATGTACTCCGACATGGCAAGAGTCTCTGGAGCAGACAGAGGATAGATTCTGCCCCGGGGTGGGGTAGTACCCGGGAGAAGGTCAATAGGAAAGTCATAAGGCCTGTGAGGAGGCAAAGTCTCAGCTTGCTTTTTGCAAAAAACGTCAGAATAGTCCATATAAGCCTTTGGAAGACCGGATACAGGGGGAACCACAGGGTCACGGCAAGGAGTACTGGGAACCGATTTAAGACAGTCCTTGTGACAAGAAGTACCCCAGTTCTTGATTTCTCCTGTGGACCAATCAAGGGTTGGGGAATGGCGTTGAAGCCACGGTAATCCAAGAAGAATTTCAGAAGTGCAGTTGGAGAGGACCAAAAATTCAATTTTTTTGTGATGAGGTCCGATGCACATTAGGAGAGGTTCCGTGCGGTAACGCACGGTACAGTCCAATCTTTCATTGTTAACAGAATTGATGTAGAGGGGTCTGGCGAGACTGGTCACCGGGATGTTGAACCTGTTGATGAGAGAGGCCAAAATAAAATTTCCTGCAGATCCGGAATCCAAGAAGGCCGTAGCAGAGAAGGAGAAGGTAGAGGAAGATATCCGCACAGGCACAGTAAGGCGTGGAGAAGCAGAGTAGACATCAAGAACTGTCTCATCTTTGTGCAGAGTCAGCATACGTCTTTCCAGGCGGGGAGGACGGATAGGACAATCTTTCAAGAAGTGTTCGGTACCGGCACAGTACAGGCATAGGTTCTCCATGCGGCGTCGTGTCCTCTCTTGAGGTGTCAAGCGAGACCGGTCAACTTGCATAGCCTCCACGGCGGGAGGCACAGGAACGGATTGCAGAGGACCAGAGGAGAGAGGAGCCGGGGAGAGAAACCGCCTCGTACGAACAAAGTCCATATCCTGGCGAAGCTCCTGACGCCTTTCGGAAAAACGCATGTCAATGCGGGTGGCAAGATGAATAAGTTCATGCAGGTTAGCAGGAATTTCTCGTGCGGCCAGCACATCTTTAATGTTGCTGGATAGGCCTTTTTTAAAGGTCGCGCAGAGGGCCTCATTATTCCAGGATAATTCGGAGGCAAGAGTACGGAATTGGATGGCGTACTCGCCAACAGAAGAATTACCCTGGACCAGGTTCAGCAGGGCAGTCTCAGCAGAAGAGGCTCGGGCAGGTTCCTCAAAGACACTTCGGATCTCCGAGAAGAAGGAGTGTACAGAGGCAGTGACAGGGTCATTGCGGTCCCAGAGCGATGTGGCCCATGACAGAGCTTTCCCAGACAGAAGGCTGACTACGAAAGCCACCTTAGACCTTTCAGTTGGAAACTGGTCCGACATCATCTCCAAGTGCAGGGAACATTGCGAAAGAAAGCCACGGCAAAACTTAGAGTCCCCATCAAATTTATCCGGCAAGGATAATCGTAAGCCGGAAGCGGCCACTCGCTGCGGAGGAGGTGCAGGAGCTGGCGGAGGAGATTGTTGCTGGAGCTGTGGTAATAGCTGCTGTAGCATCACGGTCAGTTGAGACAGCTGGTGACCTTGTTGCGCTATCTGTTGCGACTGCTGGGCGACCACCGTGGTGAGGTCGGCGACAACTGGCAGTGGGACTTCAGCGGGATCCATGGCCGGATCTACTGTCACGATTCGGCTGGCAGGAGGTGGATCCTCTGTGCCAGAGAGGGATTGGCGTGGACCGTGTTGGTGGACCGGTTCTAAGTTGCTACTGGTATTCACCAGAGCCCGCCGCAAAGCGGGATGGACTTGCAGCGGCGGTAGCAACCAGGTCGTATCCACCAGCAACGGCTCAACCTCTCTGACTGCTGAAGATAGGCGCGGTACAAGGGAGTAGACAAGAGCAAGGTAGGACGTAGCAGAAGGTCAGGGCAGGCAGCAAGGATCGTAGTCAGGGGCAACGGCAGGAGGTCTGGAACACAGGCTAGGAACACACAAGGAAACGCTTTCACTGGCACAATGGCAACAAGATCCGGCGAGGGAGTGCAGGGGAAGTGAGGTATAAGTAGGGAGTGCACAGGTGAGAATACTGATTAGGCCTGCTGCGCCAATCAATGGCGCAGCGGCCCTTTAAATGGCAGAGACCCGACGCGCGCGCGCCCTAAGGAGCGGGGCCGCGCGCGCCGGGACAACACAGACGGGGAACGGGTCAGGTACGGGAGCCGAGATGCGCATCGCGAGCGGGCGCGTCCCGCATCGCGAATCGCATCCCGGCTGGGAGTAATATCGCAGCGCACCCGGTCAGCAGGTCTGACCGGGGCGCTGCGAATGAGAGAACGCTGCGAGCGCTCCGGGGAGGAGCGGGGACCCGGAGCGCTCGGCGTAACAACTTCCCTCTTCATGATTGGTCGCCGCCGGGACCTGCCCAGCAGCTATTGGTCATATTCTTCAAAATGGATTTACCGCCGATGCATCCAGGAATCACCCTTAAAGGATATACACGTCTTCAGTCTGCTTGGCCGCCACCCGGACCGGTCCAGCAGCGATTGGCTGACACTTTTGAACTTTTTTCAGCGACAAAGACTTGCAACTCGGATTTATACGTCCCCCCGCTGATTGGCTTATTTAATATCACGGACAGCCAATCAGCATCCCGCCCACTATCCCCTTACACAACTTTCGACTACATCCTCATACGGCCTATGTTCCCCTATGACAGAGTAACTGTACACAGCCAAGTACGGCTTGCTCCTGATTGGCCACCTCTTCACCTCTCACAGCAAGCGGCCAATCAGCTTCAAGAGGCTCGTCTCCATTCATTCCCCACAGCGGCAACCCTGCACAGCGATGACTGCCTCCTCCTACTGCCTCCTGATTGGTCCCACTGACGCCGGCAGCTTCCCGATTGGTCGCCACCACGGACATTTCTCACGGTTCAGTTTGAACATCCAAATACTCCTGTAAAAGACTATACCTATGCTCTTTTACATGTTTCATGTGGTTTTCATGCCCCCTCGTTGAGCATGTTTTATTATATAGGTCTTTAATGCCCGGCCCTTACCTGGCCCCAGCATCTACCCCACATGACGTCACCAGCTCACCTGGTTTTGGCGCTATTTTTTCATGTATTTAAACACGTATACCTGTTACCTTGCCACACAGCAACCACCTGCAATTGAAAAAGTGAGCTGTGACTCCCGAAACGCGTCTTGCTTTATATTTATTATTTTCTTTGATTTCTTATGCTCTAAGAATAAATTATTAAATTTTCACCAATACCCACAATTTCGGGTTATTCCCTTGGGAGCACCACCGCAGCTTTTTTCTCCTATACCTCTGCATTACTCCTCTCCTCTGGGCTCCGTCCTCACGCTGCTGGCCTGCATACCAAGCTACCATCACCGGCAAGGAATACGCTACACCCACCTGGGTACCCACCTACACCAGCTAAAGACCTACACCGCACCCGGCGCTACCTCCACTTTTTTCCTCCATTTACTTCTCAAACTAAGAAGAAGTAGAGCTTTACTAAAATCTTTGTGACAAAAACAAGAACTGACCAAGTTATTGAAGAAATTAACTAAATCTAAATATACATTAGCCCTGAAGGATGGACATACAATGTACATTGCATGAGAACAAAATACGAAGCTTAAAAAAAAAGACAGCAGATGGAAAAACACAAACACCGTCTGTAAAGCAGGTGAGGAGCTCAGACAAAAGTGCAATATATCAAATAACATAATGAACATACCTGAAATTAATTAAAACAAACCAGCGAATAACAGATCAATAAAAGTGTAGATTGGGCAAACCAGTAACAAAACCTCCCGCACAGAGCCACATCAGTATTCAATAACACGACCAAGCAACATCCAGAAAACTAACTTCAAACAATAGGAGACCATTAAGTCACAGGGGACAAAATTTATCATTGTCGTGTAAAGCTATTTAGTATTTTTCCTGCAATTTGTGTGAACGTCATGTGTACTTCCTCCAAATTTATCAAAAAAGTGCATGTTCCTCTTAAATAACTAAGTTGCATAGATCTAAGTTAGTTTCGAACTCTGGTTTGGGCTGGGATGATATTTCACAAAGATTTTCAAGAGCAAAAAATTCTTAGGCAAAATGGGACAAAAAAGAGATTTAACAGACTTTGACAACGCTAGTGTGTATTTGGTCCTGCCAGTAAAGCTTCATTGAATTTAATATAAGATAGGGAAACATAATAAAATTTGAATCAGTTTTTAGATGTGTTCGGCAACTGTGGTATGCGGAGACAGTAATGTGGAAGGTGTGCTTCTCCTGCGGTATGAATGTGTGGCGGTGCTCTTGCTACAAGCAGCATGCAGATATACATCAATCAAAGGAAAAATGAAAGCCAGCCACTCACCATCTCATGTCTTCAGAACTTATTTATTCAATATACTCACAATGCATGCTGGGGAGAGGGACAGAAACCGGGGGGGGGGGGAGGGGGTACAGATAGGCAACAAGCTCCGTTTAGTACTATCTAGTGCTTCTTCCAGCCATATGGAACTTGTTGCCTATCTGTACCCCCCCCCCCCCCCTGGTTTCTGTCCCTCCATCCCAGCATGTATTGTGAGTATATTGTATAAAGAAGTTCTGAAGACATGAGATGGTGAGTGGCTGGCTTTCATTTTTCCTTTGATTGATGTATAAAATATTTTGAAATAATAATAGTTTATTTTTTTTAAATAACACAACTCAACATGATTTTGAGAAATGTTCATGTGTATGTGTGGCTACCCAGTGGTTGAGATGTGAGTTGCAGAAGCAGAGTTTTGAGAGCTTTGCTAGTGTTAACCCCTTAAGGACTCAGCCCATTTTGGCCTTAAGGACTCAGACAATTAAATTTTTACGTTTTCATTTTTTCCTCCTCGCCTTCTAAAAATCATAACTCTTTTATATTTTCATCCACAGACTAGTATGAGGGCTTATTTTTTGCGTGACCAGTTGTCCTTTGTAATGACATCACTCATTATATCATAAAATGTATGGCGTAACCAAAAAACACTATTTTTGTGGGGAAATTAAAACGAAAAACGCAATTTTGCTAATTTTGGAAGGTTTTGTTTTCACGCCGTACAATTTATGGTAAAAATTACGTGTGTTCTTTATTCTTAGGGTCAATACGATTAAAATGATACCCATTTTTATATACTTTTATATTATTGTTGCGCTTAAAAAAAATCACAAACTTTTTAACCAAATTAGTACGTTTATAATCCCTTTATTTTGATGACCTCTAACTTTTTTATTTTTCCGTATAAGTGGCGGTATGGGGGCTCATTTTTTGCGCCATGATCTGTACTTTTTTTTTGATACCACATTTGCATATAAAAAACTTTTAATACACTTTTTATAAATTTTTTTTAATAAAATGTATTTTTTTATTTTTTTTCGTTCACGCCATTCACCGTACGGGATCATTAACATTTTATTTTAATAGTTCGGACATTTACGCACGCGGCGATACCAAATATGTCTATAAAAAATGTTTTTTACGCTTTTTGGGGGTAAAATAGGAAAAAACGGACGTTTTACTTTTTTATTGGGGGAGGGGATTTTTCACTTTTTTTTTACTTTTACTTTTACATTTTTTTACATTTTTTTTTACACTTGAATAGTCCCCATAGGGGAATATTCATAGCAATACCATGATTGCTAATACTGATCTGTTTTATGTATAGGACATAGAACAGATCAGTATTATCGGTCATCTCCTGCTCTGGTCTGCTCGATCACAGACCAGAGCAGGAGACGCCGGGAGCCGCACGGAGGAAGGAGAGGGGACCTCCGTGCGGCGTTATGAATGATCGGATCCCCGCAGCAGCGCTGCGGGCGATCCGATCGTTCATTTAAATCGCGAACTCCCGCAGATGCCGGGATCTGTATTGATCCCGGCACCTGAGGGGTTAATGGCGGACGCCCGCGAGATCGCGGGCGTCGGCCATTGCCGGCGGGTCCTTGGCTGCGATCAGCAGCCGGGATCAGCCGCGCATGACACGGGCATCGCTCCGATGCCCGCGGTTATGCTTAGGACGTAAATGTACGTCCTGGTGCGTTAAGTACCACCTCACCAGGACGTACATTTACGTCCTGCGTCCTTAAGGGGTTAAAGGGGTATTCCAGGAAAAAACTTTTTTTTAAATATATCAACTGGCTCCAGAAAGTTAAACAGATTTGTAAATTACTTCTATTAAAATATATTAATCCTTTCAGTACTAATGAGCTTCTGAAGTTAAGGTTGTTCTTTTCTGTCTAAGTGCTCTCTGATGACATGTGTCTCGGGAAATGCCCAGTTTAGAAGAGATTTGCTATGGGGATTTGCTTTAAGGTTGGCTGCTAGTTAGGCCTTAAAATGTGCGTGACTGCCGCTGTACACTGCTGAGTGTCAACACAATAAATACACACCAGACAAAAAGTTGGTATGAAACTCCTTTTCAACAGGAAGCTAAGGAGCTGTCCCAAAGAGTTCTGTTTATTGTACGGAAGTACATTGGTTTTTACCTTTGAAAAAAAAGGAAGGTTAGTTATCACGTCAAAATCATCATGTTATATTTTGATTGGTTATTTGAGTATTGAGTCTGTATATTTTAGCATATTAAGCATTCATTTCTTTCTTGGCCATAGTTTACTTATGTTGCCATTTCCCTATTCTACCAGAAAATTCCAGATGTATCTGTCCTTCTGCACAGTCTATATTTCTTCGTATGTTTTGACTCTTGCTTCCAACCTTTTCTTTATCTTGCTTCTTCTGGCCTCATCCCAAGGTCTTCATCTTAGTTACAAGCAAATAGCAAGCTGATATGTCTCATAAGGAAAATAATGTTTTTCTGCATCATATTAGCATATATATCTATTATATATATATATATATATATATATATATATATATATATATATATATATATCAGTAAGCCAAATCATAAGGGTCATCCTTATCCCTAGCATGTCACAATATTGTATGAATTCGGGTAGAAAACAGACATGGCGCACATCTACAATCTTGTATAATGATCTGATTGCTTCTCAGCATAATATCAAAAACTAACAGGTTGTTAGTATACATTTTTGATCAAAAAGTACAAGCCCACTCGCCACTTCAAGGCCACCTATTCAGAGTGGGTCCCTAACGTCCCTAGCATAAAATGGCGTAGCACTGGGCGGCGACCACCACCGCCGCAACTCCAGTGTCCACGGGGGGGGGGGGAGCGACCCACTGGCAGAGCGGCCCCAATGCCACTCAAGCCAGTCTATGGGCCGCACCCGCCCGCAGACACAGAGCCACGGCAGCAACGGACGCCGCCCTGCACCACACCAGTGTGAACAAGGTGTAATGGCTCACTTACCATGCTCTCCCAGTCAGAGGAGGCTGCTAGGAGTGAAATGGCCCTAGTGTGGCTAATTACCACCTATATAGGGTTGGGCTGAGGGGGTGGGGAAGAGTGTAGCACATGTTCAAAAAAAAAAGGGAAGGATAGAAATTACAGTGTGAATTCGGGTAGAAAACAGACATGGCGCACATCTACAATCTTGTATAATGCAGTGTCCGTTGCTGCCGTGGCGCCGTGTCTGCGGGGGGGGTGCGGCCCACAGACTGGTTTGAGTGGCACTGGGGCCGCTCTGCCGGTGGGTCGTTCCCCCCTGTGGGCATTGGTGTCGCGGCGGTGGTGGTCGCCGCCCGGTGCGGCGCCATTTTATGCTAGGGACGTTAGGGACCCACTCTAAATAGGTGGCCTTGACGTGGCGAGTGGGCTTGTACTTTTTGATAAAAAATGCATACTAACAACCTGTTAGTTTTTGATATTATGCTGAGAAGCAATCAGATCATTATACAAGATTGTAAATGTACACCATGTCTGTTTTTCTACCCGAATTCACACTGTGATTTCTATCCCCTCTTTTTTTTGTTTGAACATGTGCTGCACTCTTCCCCACCCCCTCAGCCCAACCCTATATAAGTAGTAGTTAGCTACACATGGGTCATTTCTTTCCTAGTAGCCTCCCAGTCTGACTGGGAGAGCATGGTTAGTGAGCCATTACACCTTGTTCACACTGGTGTGGTGCTGCGCGGTGTCCGTTGCTGCCGTGGCGCCGTGTCTGCGGGGGGGGGGGGGGGGTGCGGCCTACAGACTGGTTTGAGTGGCATTGGGGCCGCTCTGCCGGTGGGCCGTTCCCCCCTGTGGGCATTGGTGTCGCGGCGGTGGTGGTCGCCGCCCATTTTATGCTAGGGACGTTAGGGACCCACTCTAAATAGGTGGCCTTGACGTGGCGAGTGGGCTTGTACTTTTTGATCAAAAATGTATACTAACAACCTGTTAGTTTTTGATATTATGCTGAGAAGCAATCAGATCATTATACAATATTGTAGATGTGCACCATGTCTGTTTTTCTACCCAAATTCTCACAATATTGTATTAAATCGGTATCATGAGGGTGACAACATCTGTATGATTATTGATCCTATTTCACAAGTCACCCATTGCATTCCCAAAAATCATATACATTTCCTTTTCAGAATAACATTTATGATCAGGCTTTATCACATTTTCCTCATCACTTATTAGTTGTTTGTGTATTAAAGCACAATTGACACAGCTAAGACATGAACAACATCCAGTATTTTGTAGTTTGCAATTGAGAAACAAGCTATAGGATTATATTTTGTTGCAGGTTGCTGTGGATGATTCCCTTACTCCATTGCAAAGCAATGACTGAAGGATGCTTCTGAATACTCCCCTCCCATGCTGATCTTCAAACGCTGCTTCCTTTCACGTGTTTCTACCCAAAAGGTATGCTTGGAATTACCAATTAAAGGCTACTCACACATTACTGCAGAAATAGTTCAATGAACAGTGCCCCCCCCCCCCCCCCCCCCCGGTCAGATATGTTAGGGTGCCAAGCGGATAAGTAACCTTCTTATCTGCAGGGCCCCTGTTGAGCTGCACATGATGCACAATCGGCATTTACACCCCTGACAGAGGTGTAGCTTGTAGCTTCAAGGCCCTGATGCTAAATCTGCAACAGGGCCCCATATGCCAATTATAATACTGGTCTCTTATGGGGAAGATGCGCTTTGGGGCCCTCTTAGGCACCAGGGACCCGATACGACTGCTACCTCTGCTACCTCTATAGCTATGAACCTGACCCCTAAAGTCATTAAAGTGATATTGAGTTGCTATCAGTTTCCTTACATTTCCCCTCTTAAATTTTTAAAAAGCAATGATAAGAACATTTATTTCCATTGGCTTAAAGAAATGGATCTAATTGTGCCTTCTAATTACATTCATAAAATGTATATATTCATAAACCCGAACGCACATTGTTTGGATTTTGGTCTTTCATTTGAAAAGCTCAATGCTTCCAATGCTATTAACAGTTGGGTTATTTATTTTATGTGGTTCCTTTTTGCATCTTTACTGTAATTACCATCTATATGAAACACACATTAATCATGGTTACAGCACTGAAAACTCTGGTTACAAAATAGATTTTAACCACATTAATTGTATTTTCAATACATTGAAGCTTATCCTATAAATCACTGTTTATTTAGATTAACTCAGGTTTGATAGCATCAGTTCATTGTGTAAACGACAGTTTTAGTTATGACATATATTAATTTTATTTTTTAAGCCTGACACCGTATAAAACCAAGTATCATAATAAATCCATGGATAAAAGTATGGCTGTAACATATGCTTTCTGCATGTCAATTATATTCTTATTGGACTGACAGTATTCTTTTGGATTACCTTAATAAACATTCAATCAATTTCACACTGTGGTCTAATAAAAACAGACATCATAGGAAACATAATAGTAATTTTTTAAAGAAGAAAATGTAATGATAATTACTGCATTCCAGATTTAATATGTTGGGGGTGTTACTGGAGGGCCACAGGTGCCCTTACTGAATAGTAGTGTTGCAGCAGCTAAAAGACCATAAGGGTCTATTTACACGGCAGAGTTCCGGCTCAAATTAAAGCCCATAGAATTTTATGGGATTCCGCACTCACATTCACACTTCTGAATTTCCGCTTGCGGAATTCTGCAAGTGAGAATTCAAAAGTGTGAATGGGAGTGCAGAATCCCATACAAGTCTATGGGCTTTAATGTGCAAATAGAATAGACCCTATGTTGGAGTTCACTGTGAATAGACCCTACAAAGGAGTTCACTGTCCTCGATACTCTCATTTCCAAATTCATTGCCCAGGAATGAATTCTGCTTGAGAAGACTCAGGGGTGGAATTCACATTTTTAACAATAGGTTTCCTATCAGGACTATAAAGCGGTGCCTGCATGGTAGCATGCCACAGAAAATTCTTCCCACTTCTATAACCAAATTATTACAATATTCCAATTCACCATATATTAATGTGGACTATAAATATTATTGTACGTGTAATTTCCTATAAATTATTCACACCAGTGTGCCCCATCCCAGGCTAGAATTTAGATGGGTGTATCACACTACATATATGAAAACTCATTAAAAGTTACATTTTAGGAATGGGAAGAAGGGGGGAGTTAGTGACTCCGGGCTTCCGCCTTGGGGCTTTGTGTTGTTATACACTACATACATATTATCTATAGTACCTACCCATTTTACATTGCTCCTTTGCATTTGGACCCATATGCTCATTTATTACAATAGACATGTGCAGTCTACATAGTTAGGTTGTGCATCTGTAACAGGTGTATGCTGAGTTTAAATTACTTATCCTTTATATATATATATATATATATATATATATATATATATATATATATATATATAGCAATAAAACAAAGAGAGCGGCACTCCAGTATAGGTGAAACCCAGTGAGGGTGTTTTATTCACACATCTGCAAAAAATGTGACGTTTCGCTTCATCAATAGAACCTTTCTCAAGCTCAATCTCAAGTAAAAGCACAGCATACTTATAAGCCCCTCAATTACATATGCAAATGGGGGGGGGGGTGTCACAAAGCTGTCACAACATAGTGACGTCATATAATACAAAAATGGCACTCACAGTGATCAATCAATATACATTTATAAGTGCACATCACCCGTGTCATCTAATGGATACATAGTGTAAATCCCTCATATATAATAACATACTATTACAATAGTGTAGTCCAATCTTACACATATCTTCATGGTATCCGGTGTAGTGGGCAGCTCTTAACTGTTACAAGACCAAGGTATGTATTATTATAAATATTATATTAATAATAATAAATATTATAAATAAATATTATTATATATTATATATATATAAGACCAAACTTCCTTATCAAGTTTACTGAGGGTTGTGTCTGAGGAACCCACCGACTCTTGACTGGGGTTGTCAGATGGCGCTTGTGATGATGGGGATGAGTATGCAAACCAATTGACGAGGAGAGATGGGTCGACGACATGACCGCTGGGTGTTAACGGGAGCTCAGGCCTATTGCTGTGACTCCTGCTGCCATTCGCCCCAAGTCTGCTGCCAACTCTGCCTGACGTATGTAGGCCTCTGCCCCTTCTCTGTGCACGTCCTGGTATTTCCCTGCCTGACATACTTAGTGCGTTTATGAGGGTATAGAACAGCAGCAGGCGATTACTTACGGCTGTCCTTTCAAAGTATATAGGCCCTAGACAGAATAACAGTTACTAAATTGTACACTCCTTTGTTGTATGTATGCCCTTTGCAATGAAGAGCGCACTGTTAAGCGTATTTATTCGCAGAAAAAAACTCTTTTTTTGTTGTATACACCAGCCAGTGTATACTAATGTGTGGAATAGCACTGAATTTAGCAGCGAGACAGAAATACAGGTACTAAATAGAACACTACTTGGTTGTATGTATGCCCTTTGCAATGATGAGCGCACTGTTAAGCGTATTTATACGCAGGAAACCCTTTTTTTTTCTTTAATACACTGGCAGGTGTATAACGTGCGGTATAACACTTAATTTAGCACAGAGACAGAAAAAAAGGTTGTATATGGTACGCTATTTGCTTGTATGTAGGCCCTTTGCAATGATAAGGCCACTGTTAAGCGTATTTTTATGCAGGAAAACCTTTTTTTTCTTTAATACACCGGCAGGTGTATAACGTGTGGTATAACATTTAATTTAGCACAGAGACAGAAAAAAAGGTAGTATACCGTACGCTATTTGCTTGTATTTAGGCCCTTTGCAATGATAAGGCCACTGTTAAGCGTATTTGTACTCAGGAAAAAAAAAACTTTTCTTTAATACACCGGCAGGTGTATAACGTGTGGTATAACACTGAATTTAGCACAGAGACAAAAAAAAAGGTGGTATATGGTACGCTATTTGCTTGAATTTAGGCCCTTTGCAATGATAAGGCCACTGTTAAGCGTATTTTTACGCAGGAAAACCTTTTTTTTCTTTAATACACCGGTAGGTGTATAACGTGTGGTATAACACTTAATTTAGCACAGAGACAGAAAAAAAGGTAGTATATGGTACTCTATTTGCTTGTATTTAGGCCCTTTGCAATGGTAATGCCACTGTTAAGCGTATTTGTACTCAGGGAAAAAAAATGTTCTTTAATACACTGGCAGGTGTATAACATGTGGTATAACACTGAATTTAGCACAGAGACAGAGTAACAGGTGAAAAATGGTAAAAATGCACTAAAGTCCACACTAATATGACTTATTTCTGAACAGCAGCAGGACCCAACAGTGCAGCACCACAAAAAAAAAAAAAGAAAATACAGGGATTAAACCTTAAATTGCACCCTGTCACACAATTCTGAGCAGCAGAAGATTTGTGGAGAAAAAAAACCTCAATTGGGCTGAAAAATGAGGAGATGTGATGCTTCAGAAAGTTCAGGCAGCTTGGAGATCTGTATGAGGCAGCTGACAGCTATCTGCCCCTCTCTGCTGCAATGCTCAATAACGTGAATAGGAGGTTTAGCTATCAATGATCCTTCTCAGTGTAACAGCACAGCACTCTGCACTCCTGCCTTTCCCTAATGCTGATGTGACTAGCAGTTGCAGTGTAACGCTGTGGTATGAGCTATTCACACATACGCAGTCCCGTCCTCTCCATCTGAGTGCATAGATGAAATGACGAGAGGCAAGATGGCCGCCGATTATATAGGGGCTGTGACATCACAGGGGTCAGTGAACACTGATAGGCTGCATCTCACATGTGGTTCAGGGTCAGCCCACCTACCTTCATTCCCGCCGCTGTTTCCCGCCCTCCCATAATCCCCTGCCCCATGTACTCACATGTGGATCCGCCATCTTAGCTCTCCAATAGCCTGGAACGCTGTAAAATGGAGTTTAATGAAGCGATTTGTGCGATAGAATTGTGGCGATATTCGTATTCGTTGCGAATCGAATTTTTCATGAAATTCGTAACGAATTCGGGTTCGTCAACTTCGATTCGCTCATCTCTACTAGCTACCCTAAATCTTCAATTTAAATTTCAAAGTTCATCTTTTCATCTTAGGGATTGTGAAGCCCTAGTGTCTACTCATGATGCTGCCAACTCCAGGCTGTGCCATTCAGAGACTATATGGTCTCCTCATGCTTCAGCAACATCCAAGCTGTGTCATTCAGCCACTATATGATCTCCTCATGCTGCCAACACCTCCACACTGTGTCATTCAGGCACCATATGGTCTCCTCATGCTGCCAACACCACCACGCTGTGTCATTCAGCCACTATATGGTGTCCTCATGCTGCCAACACCTCCACGCTGTGTCATTCAGCCACTATATGGTCTCCTCATACGGATGTCACCTCCAGGCTCTGTCATTGTGCCACTCTGCGGCAGTGATTCTAAAAGCGATGCCTGTAATCTGCACGTCATTCTGAATAACAGTATTATTTCACTACCCCAGCACACTCCATATGCGTGTTAGAAGACAGCAAAGTGTTCTAAACCCCTATTGAGGCTCTCTGTAGTCCAGAAATAGCCATTTTTAATATAAATTCGCCGCAAATACATTCAGTTCGAACCAAATTTTTTTCAAAAAATTTCAAAAGTTCGCTCATCTCTAAGCATAATATAATGTAGGTAATTTGGGATGTTGCTTGATTTTTCTATAATTTCTTAATACACAATGTTGGTTTTAGGAGAAGCAGCATTTGTCAGTTGTCATAGTCCTTTTTGAATTGTGTGTTTACGCAGAATTTAAAGTTTTTTGTGTTACTTCTTAGTTCTACTTGGCTTTTAGAATTTTGTCTTTCTAATGCTACTCCTGTTTTTTATTCATTTCTGTCAAGATACAGGTATCCTTGCAGCTAGACTAGCTAAGCAGATAGATCATGACTGTAGGCAGGACTAGGAATATTGTGGCCTATGTGATTAAGGTGTGCCTGATGCTAGCTACACCTAAGGCTCACTTTTGTAGTCTCCTCATGTGGTGACAGGAACTGCAGAGCATGTGTGCTCACTCAGAACTTACTAGAGGAAAGTTTTCTTTATTTCTTCTCCATTAGTAACAATTAGAAACATATACTGTAGAGGCTCTTTTATATAAGCATTGCAAGATATGAACAATGGCCAACTAAGGCAATTGGTGTTTGTTAAAATGATGTTTTACATAAGCCAATTTTTAGAATGAATGCTTCATGGGGCCATTCAATTCGTTTTCAGAGTGTTGTTTTTGCATGTCTGAAGTCTGAACATAGCCCTATTTTAATGAAAATGCTCTTGAAATAAGTATACAGCCTCCTTCACAACAATTTTTTTTACTTTTCTAGCTCATATAAAACCCTCCATTTTCCAAGCTTTTTTGAGGTTTCTTCTATTGCACAGGTATTTTAGAAAAAAGAAAATACTCCATAAAGAACATGCAATACTTTAATCTGTTGAGCACACAGGACATACCTGTACACCCTGGCGGCCTGGTAAATTGGCGCATCAGGACATACATGTCAATCCTGAGTACAATCTGGCTGATCAGCAGCCAGTAACGGCAGACATTAGCATTTACGCTAATGCCCACTGTTACGCCGAGCGCTCCGGGTCCCCGCTCCTCCCCGGAGCGCTCGCAGCATCCTCTCATTCGCAGCGCCCCGGTCAGACCTGCTGACCGGGTGCGCTGCAATATCACTCCCAGCCGGGATGCGATTCGCGACGCGGGAGGCGCCCGCTCGCGATGCGCGTCCCGGCTCCCGTACCTGACCCGTTCCCCGTCTGTCTTGTCGCAGCGCGCGCGGCCCCGCTCCTTAGGGCGCGCGCGCGCCGGGTCTCTGCAATTTAAAGGGCCACTGCGCCACTGATTGGCGCAGCAGGCCTAATCAGTGTTATCACCTGTGCACTCCCTACTTATACCTCACTTCCCCTGCACTCCCTCGCCGGATCTTGTTGCCCTTGTGCCAGTGAAAGCGTTCCCTTGTGTGTTCCTAGCCTGTGTTCCAGACCTCCTGCCGTTGCCCCTGACTACGATCCTTGCTGCCTGCCCTGACCTTCTGCTACGTCCGACCTTGCTCTTGTCTACTCCCTTGTACCGCGCCTATCTTCAGCAGTCAGAGAGGTTATGCCGTTGCTGGTGGATACGACCTGGTTGCTACCGCCGCTGCAAGACCATCCCGCTTTGCGGCAGGCTCTGGTGAATACCAGTAGCAACTTAGAACCGGTCCACCAACACGGTCCACGCCAATCCCTCTCTGGCACAGAGGATCCACCTCCAGCCAGTCGAATCGTGACACCCACCATTAATTCTTCAGTTGCCATGATCAATACTGATCACAGCATTTGGAGTACTATGGGGTCATACAGAGACTCATCAGACCACCCACTGCACAATTAAGTTAAAATGGCAGCTGGAAGTCTCCTCCCCTTTCTGAAGGCTGCTCCAGTGGCCTTCTGCCATGATCTGCCTTCTAGCAGACCATAGAATTAGACTGAAAATTATACTGATCAGTATTACACCAATGCACAGGACTTAAACTGTATTTAAACTGTAAAGTGCACTGTGGATAAAAATGTACATTTTTTGTTTCAGCTTAACACTTATGGTAAAATGAAAGGTGTAGTTACAAAGTACAATTGGTCTCACAAAAAACAAGCCCTCACATGTCTCTGTGGATGGAATAATGAAAAAGATATGTCTTTTAGAAGGCTAGGGGGAAAAAAATCCAAGAAATGGGTCCTCAAGGCCAAATTGGGTCATTGACCCAAATATGCAATATATATATATATATATATATATATATATATATATATATATATACACATAATGCACTGTTTCTAGTTTCATAAATGTCTGTTGACCTATAGCTACCATCTGGCCATGTCTTTAAAAATGCCAAGGAAAATCATGCAAAAAACGATTTGTTCTCGGAAAAACATTACACATAAAATCACCCAAACATAATAATAGTACAGTGGCTTGATTTGATAATCCCACATGTAAGAACATAAAAGAAATCTAAACAGAAAGGAAAAGGTTATAAAACCTCCAAAAAATATGTTTAAACCTTCATTCTCCAAGTTTATAATTAAACCATATTTAGATTCTTTTTCAAATTAATCTCTTCCTATAGTGATTTAATGATTGAAATTAGTCTTTCACACCTGTGTCTCAGCGCTGACATCCACGTTGGGCATAACTCCCAGCGTGATATATAAAACCATAACCAGCTGATGTACCAACATATTCATCGAAGCATGAACAACTTGTCATTACCAATATGAAAAACGTACATCATCCTTTAACTGTACTGATGATCCCTCCCATTGTCAGGAATTTTTCATGCTAATATAAACAACAGATGTATTAGAAAAGCCGATACAATATCCAAAGTTGTAAAGAAGTGCAATTAAAGTCGATTGTTTTGCAAAGAATAAAAACATGCAAGCACTTTTATGGATGTGGCATATTGTTTATAAATGTTAATGAAGAAATTAGTGCATTGAAACCTTACCTTTTTAATATTCCATTAACTTGAGGGACAATTGTTATTTTTTAATAAAGTTGGGAAACACAAAGCATGTATATATAATGCTACAAATATATCCCAAACCTAATAAAGATATTCCACTCTTTTTTCCTAGCAGCTGCAAATGAATCTGAAAGACAGCTGAGCTGAGAAAATGACTGAATATGTTATTTTCAACCATATTATACAAAGAAAAGCTTTGGCTATGTTCACACACTGTATTTGTTTGTGTATGTGTGTGTGTGTGTGTGTGCGTGTGCGCGCACAGGTGACCACATTTCCATTGACTTTTATTAAGCACAATATTAGATTAAACATGTGGTTGTTTTTTATACTTTTTTTTCATGTCATTTTTCTCAGCATCATCTGCAAGTACCGTATTAACGTCCTGTGTATGACCGAGAGCATTGGAGCCGTGCTCGCATCATACACGGCAGGTTCCGGCTGCTAGCAGCAGCCAGGGATCGCGTGGATATCTGACATTAACCCCACAGATGCCATGATCAGTACAGACCACGGTATCTGCGGCAGTGCGCATGTTAAAATAGATGATCGGATCGCCCGCATCGCTGCCGCGGGGATCCGATCATCTGTAATGGCGGACGGAAGTCCCCTCACATGCCTCTGTCTGTCTCCCGGCATCTCCTGCTCTGGTCTGAGATCGAGCAGACCAGAGCAAAAGATCACCGATAATACGATCAGTGCTATGTCCTATGCATAGCACTGAACAGTATTAGCAATCAAATGATTGCTATAGATAGTCCTCTATAGGGACATAAAAAGTGTAAACAAAAAGTTGAAAAATAAAATAAGCCACTCTCCCAATAAAAATGAAAATTGTCAATTTTTTCCATTTTACCCCCAAAAAGCGTAAAATATTTTTTTTAATAAAACATATTTGGTATTGCAGCATGTGTAAATGTCCGAACTATCAAAATATAATGTTAATGATCCAGTACAGTGAACGGTGTAAACGTAAAAATCTTAATTTTTACCGTAATGTGTACAGTGTGAAAACGAAACCCTCCGAAATGTGTAAAATTGGGGTTTTCATTTAAATTTCCTCCCTAAAAAAATAATTTTTTGGGTTTGCCGTACATTTTATGGTAAAATGAGATGGTGACCGGGGAATGTGGGCGGGGGTTTCTGTATGTCTTGTAAGGATTCCTCCTTGGGGATAGCTCTGCAATCATCCTGGACACTGCCACGAGACATGTTTCCTCTAAATAAATTGGCAGACAACGGTTATTCATGCAAGCCTGGCACCTTGCAAGCTTTATTTATACAGGTTGCAGGAAAAAACAAATATAACGCAGGAACAAAATAAAATCCTAGACTGTCTGGTCACTGACTACACATATCAGCATGCCCTGACTACCAACTGGTGAGCTAACCTCAGCCAGTTAAACATGTGCCTCCTGCAACCTGCTACTCACAGTGCACACCCCTTCTTGGACCACTCACAGCTCCGGCTGTGTTTTTCCTCAACAGGGCCTGTGTCTCCTCCTTACAGCCAGCCTGCTGTTTACTAGAAAGAGCCAATATTACACTGAATCTCTTCCTTATAAACACCTCCCCTCTCTGCTGCCTCATTCATTGGGCCACAGGTGGAGGTTTATACAGGGTGAGCCAAGGAAATACACCCTTTCCTTGCCACAGTATCACAATCTGTATATCTGTTTACTAGCTGGTCTTGGACCTCTTTTTCTGGCTCCCAGCCATTTGCTGTCTCTCATTGTGCTTGACACTGGTTTAGGAGACCATTCCTATGCACTCATATGTATTTATTTGTCACAGCGCACTTCTCTTGCTTTTTTTGCACAATTGCACTTATCTTTATTTCTACCTAGTCCTGCCATATACATCTGTGTGGGACTACTGTATTATTGTTTTTATTTGGTAAAGCTGGCCATGACTTCTTATTAGTGTTATACATGCCATTATCATATTTGATTCTGTACCCCTCCTTTCCCTAGTCCCCACCTTTTCTGTGTCCATGCCTCTTGCTTTTAACCTATTTTTTGTATAATTTTCATAATAAAGATTACCTTTTTTTTTAGATATAGTCCCTTTTTGAGTGGTCTTTAAGGTTAATTTAATGGTTATTTAATTCAGTGGTTTTAACCCCTTAACAACGCAGGACGTAAATGTACGTCCTGGTGATGTGGTACTTAACGCATCAGGACATACATTTACGTCCTGAGCATAACCGAGGGCATCGGAGTGATGCCTGCATCATGCGCGACAGGTCCCGGCTGTGGATCGCAGCCAGGGACCCGTCGGTAATGGCGGACACCCGCGATCCCGCGGATGTCCGCCATTAACCCCTCAGATGCCGTGATCAATATAGATCACGGCATCTGCAGCATCGCGGTCACTTAACAGGATGATCGGATCGCCCGCAGCACTGCCTTTTCTACACGGCAGACGGAGGTCCCCTCACCTGGCTCCCCTGCCTTCCGGGAGTCTTCTGCTCTGATCTGTCTTCCCGCAGACCAGAGCAGAAGATGACCGATAATGCTGATCAGTGCTGTGTCCTATACATAGCACTGAAAAGCATTAGCAATCGAATGGTTGCTATAAATAGTCCCCTATGGGGACTATAAGAGCGTAAAAATAAAAGTTAAAAAAGTTAAAAAATAAAGTAAAAAAAATTTGAAAAACCCCCTCCCCCAATAAAAACGTAAATTGTCCCATTTTCCCTATTTTACCCCCAAAAAGTGTAAAAAAATTATTTTATATACATATTTGTTATCGCCGCGTGCGTAAATATCCGAACTATTAAAATAAAATGTAAATGATCCCGTACGGTGAACGGCGTGAATGGAAAAAAAAAAGTCCAAAATAGCTGCTTTTTTATAACATTTTATTCATAAAGAAAAAAAATGTAATGAAAGTTTTGTATAAGCAAGTATGGTATTAATAAAAAGTACAGATCATGGCGCAAAAATGAGCCCTCATATCACCGCTTAGACGGAAAAATGAAAAAGTTATAGGTCTTCAAAATAGGGGGGTTTTAAACGTACTAATTTGTTTAAAAAGTTTGCGGTTTTTTTAAGCACAACAGTAAAAGAAAAGTGTATAATCATGGGTATCATTTTATTTGTATTGACCCAGAGAATAAAAAACACATGTCATTATTACCATAAATTGTACGGTGTAAAAACAAAACCTTCCAAAATTTGCTAAATTGTGGTTTTCTTTTTAATTTCCCAACCAAATAGTATTTTTTTTGGTTGTGCCATACATTTTATGGTAAAGAGAGTGATGGCATTATAACGGACAACTGGTCGCGCAAAAAACAAGCCCTCATACTAGTCTGTGGATGAAAATATAAAAGAGTTATGATTTTTTGAAGGGGAGGAGGAAAAAACGAAAACGTAAAAATAAAATTGTCTTAGTCCTTAAGGTCCAAATGGGCTGAGTCCTTAAGGGGTTAAGCACCAAAAGACCTTATAATTTGGTTTACATTGGATGTATCCCTTCTTTATGTTGGTGGTAAACAATTCCACATGCTGTTGTACAAATGGAACAGACAACAGGCAGAAATTATAGGCAATTAGCAAGACACAACCAATAAAGGAGTGGTTCTGCAAGTGTTGACCACAAACCACTTTTCAATTACTATGCTTCCTGGCTGATGTTTTGGTCACTTTTGAATGCTGGCGGTGCTTTCACTGTAGTGGTAGTATGAGACGGAGTCTACAACCCACACAAGTGGCTCAGGTAGTTTAGCTCATCCAGAATGGCACATCAATGTGAGCTGTGGCAAGAAGGTTGGCTGTGTCTGTCAGCGTAGTGTCCAGAGCATGGAAGCACTACCAGGAGACAGGCCAGTACATCAGGAGATATGGAGGAGGCCGTAGGAGGCAGCAACCCAGCAGCAGGACCGCTACCTCCACCATTGTGCAAGGAAGAGTAGGAGGAGTGCTGCCGGAGCCCTGCAAAATGACCTCCAGCAGGCCACAAATGTGTCCACTCAAACGGTCAGAAACAGACTCCATGAGGGTGGTATTAGGGTCCAATGTCCACATGTGGGGATTGTGCTTACAGCCCAAAACCGTGCAGGACATTTGGCATTTGCCAGAGAACACCAAGATTGGCAAATTTGCCACTGGCGCCCTGTACTCTTCACAGATGAAAGCAGATTCACACTGAGAACATGTGACAGAAGTGACAGAGTCTGTAGATGCCGCGGAGAACATTCTGCTGCCTGCAACATCCTCCAGCATGACCGGTTTGGTGGTGGGTCAGTAATGGTGTGGGGTAGCATTTCTTTGGGGGGCCGCACATGTGCACTCCATGTGCTTTCCAAAGGTAGCCTGATGGCCCCTTAGGTACCGAGATGAGATCCTCAGACCCCTTGTGAGACCATATGCTGCTGCAGTTGGCTCTGGGTTCCTCTTAATGCAAGACAATTCTAGACCTTATGTGGTTGGAGTGTGTCAGCAGTTCCTGCCAGAGGAAGGCATTGATGATATGGACTGGCCGCTCATTCCCAGACCTGAATCCAATTGAGCACATCTGGGACATCATGTCTCGCTCCATCCACCAATGCCACGTTGCACCACAGACTGTCCAGGAGTTGGTGGATGCTTTAGTCCAGGTCTGGGAGGACATCCCTCAGGAGACCATCCACCACCTCATCAGGAGCATGCGCAGGCATTGTAGGGAGGTCATATGGGCACGTGGAGGCCACACACACTACTGAGCCTCATTGGGACTTGTTGTAAGGACATTACATCAAAGTTGGATCAGCCTGTAGTGTGGTTTTTCACCTTGATTTTGTTGTCAGCACATTCAACTATGTGAAGACGAAAATATTTAATACGATTAGTTAATTCATTCCGATCTAGGATGCGTTATGTTAGTGTTCCTTTCTTTTATTTTTTTATTAATATATATATATATATATATATATATATATATATATATATATATATACTTTCCTCAGGGAGAGGACACCTCTTCAGGTGTAACGGAGGTTCAGGTTAGGCCATTTAGCACTCCGCAGGCATTCTGGGTAGGGGAATATGCAAAGCAGCTCATTACACAACCTTTTCAGGTAGTGTTCCCTGGTATCAGCTTAGCTCCTGTTAAGGAATATAAAAAGCTGACCGGGAGTTATGCCAAGCCAGACTACTCCCCAAAAGGGAAGTTTCGACCCATCTGTAGACAGCTGTTTCGGAGTTTTTGCCCCTTGTCAGTACAGAGCAGGGTGATCTGGCTTGGCTGTGGGTGAGAGGCCTGAGGCTTTAACCCGTTCAGTCCTCAGGTGGACACAAAGGAAAAAAAAAAAAAAAAACAAAGCAAAAAAAATGAAAAACAATGTTTAAATTTCATTAAGACAAAGTTTTAACAGTGTAAAAACTGCAGTCGTATTTTTAAAAATAGATTATGGCTGAAAATGTGAGCGTAAAAAGATACACTCATCTTTTTACTATATTTGAACCAGGCCTATAGCCTCCTTTAAGCACAGTTTTTACTTTGGTGCTGTTTTGGTTTGTAAAAAATATCATGTGATAACTAAGATTTTCACCATATCATATTTCCTATTGAAAAATTTCTGAAAAATATAAACATCATGCTTAAAGCGTACTTTATTCACAAAACACCCAAAAAAATTAAAAATGGCAAAACATAATGGAAAACTGGTTTGTGATCATTTACTTTAACCCCTTCAGGACGGAGCCCATTTTGGCCTTAAAGGAGTAGTCCAGTGGTGATTCAGTGGTGAGCAACTTATCCCCTATCCTAAGGATAGGGGATAAGTTGCAGATCGCGGGGGGTCCGACCCCTGGGGCCCCCCGCGATCTCCTGTACGGAGCCCCGACAGCCCGCTGGAAGGGGGCGTGTCGACCTCCGCACGAGGCGGCGGCCGACACGCCCCCTCAATACAACTCTATGGCAGAGCCGAAGCGCTGCCTTCGGCAATCTCCGGCTCTGCCATAGAGATGTATTGAGGGGGCGTGTCGGCCGCCGCCTCGTGCGGGGGTCGACACCCGCTATCTCGGCGGAGAGCCGGGGCCCCGTACAGAGAGATCGCAGGGGGCCCCAGCGGTCGGACCCCCGCGATCTCAAACTTATCCCCTATCCTTAGGATAGGGGATAAGTTTTTCACCACTGGACTACCCCTTTAAGGACCGGAGCGTTATTTGCACATCTGACCACTGTCACTTTAAACATTAATAACTCTGGAATGCTTTTAGTTATCATTCTGATTCCCAGATTGTTTTTTCGTGACATATTCTACTTTAACATAGTGGTAAATTTTTGTCGATACTTGCATCCTTTCTTGGTGAAAAATCCGTAAATTTGATGAAAAATTTGAAAATTTAGCATTTTTCTAACTTTGAAGCTCTCTGCTTGTAAGGAAAATGGATATTACGAATAATTTTTTTTTTGGTTCACATATACAATATGTCTACTTTATGTTTGCATCATAAAATTGACGTGTTTTTACTTTTGGAAGACACCAGAGGGCTTCAACGGTCAGCAGCAATTTTCCGATTTTTCACAAAATTTTCAAACTCAGTATTTTTCAGGGACCAGTTCAGGTTTGAAGTGGATTTGAAGGGTCTTCATATTAGAAATACCCCATAAATGACCCCATAATAAAAACTACACCCCCCAAAGTATTCAAAATGACATTCAGTCAGCGTTTTAACCCTTCGGGGAACGTAACAAGGGGTTAAGTGAACCTTTATACCCCACAGGTGTTTCACGACTTTTGCATATGTAAAAAAAATTTTTTTTTTTTACCTAAAATGCTTGTTTTCCCAAAAATTTTACATTTTTAAAAAGGGTAAAAGCAGAAAATACCCCCCAAAATTTGTAACACAATTTCTCCCGAGTACGGCGATACCCCATATGTGACCCTAAACTGTTGCCTTGAAATACGACAGGGCTCCAAAGTGAGAGCGCCATGCGCATTTGAGGCCTAAATTAGGGACTTGCATAGGGGTGGACATAGGGGTATTCTACGCCATTGATTCCCAAACAGGGTGCCTCCAGCTGTTGCAAAACTCCCAGCATGCCTGGACAGTCAACGGCTGTCCGACAATACTGGGAGTTGTTTTGCAACATCTGGAGGCTCCGTTTTGGAAACAGTGGCGTACCAGACGTTTTTCATTTTTATTGGGGAGGGGAGGGGGGCTGTGTAGGGGTATGTGTATACGTAGTGTTTTTTACTTTTTATTTTATTTTTTGTGGTAGTGTAGTGTTTTTAGAGTACAGTCGCACGGGCGGGGGTTCACAGTAGTTTCTCGCTGGCAATTTGAGCTGCAGCAGAAAGTTTGCCGCAGCTCAAATTTGCAGCCAGATACTTACTGTAATCCTTCGCCCATGTGAGTGTACCCTGTACGTTCACATTGGGGGGGACATCCAGCTGTTGCATAACTACAACTCCCAGCATGCCCGTTGGCTGTCGGTGACTGCTGAGAGTTGCAGTTTTGCAACAACTGTAGGCACACTGGTTATGTATCACTGAGTTTGTGACCTAACTCAGTGTTTTACAACCAGTGTGCCTCCAGCTGTTGCAAAACTACAACTCCCAACATGTACGGTGCATGGTGTACGGTGACTGCTGAGAGTTGTAGTTTGCAACAGCTGGAGGCACACCGGTCGTGAAACACTGAGTTAGGTAAAAAACAACTCTGAGTTTCACAACCAGTGTGCCTTCAGCTGTTGCAAAACTACAACTCTCAGCAGTCACCGACAGCCAACGGGCATGCTGGGAGTTGTAGTTATGCAACCAGCAGATGCACCACTACAACTCCCAGCATGCACTTTATCTGTTTGTGCAAGCTGGGAGTTGTAGTTATACAACAGCTGAAGGTACACTTTTCCATAGAAAGAATGTGCCTCCAGCTGTTGCAAAACCATAAGTCCCAGCATGCCCATAAGGGAATGCTGGGAGTTGTGGGTGGTCTGCCTCCTGCTGTTGCATAACTACAGCTCCCAGCATGCCCTTTTTGCATGCTGGGAGCTGTTGCTAAGCAACAGCAGGAGGCTGTCACTCACCTCCAACGATCCAGATGCTGCAGGTCAGTCCCGCCGCCGCCGCTGCTTCTGGGGCCCCGATCCCAACATTAACGCCGGGGATCGGGGTCCCCAGCACCCGGGGTGCACGTCCCGCACCCGCTCACGTCCTCCGGAAGAGGGGCGGAGCGGGTGCGGGAGTGACACCCGCAGCAGGCGCCCTGATTGGTCGGCCGGTAATCCGGCCGACGAATCAGGGCGATCGTGAGGTGGCACCAGTGCCACCTCACCCCTGCAGGCTCTGGCTGTTCGGGGCCGTCAGAGACGGCCCCGAACAGCCAGTAATTCCGGGTCATCGGGTCACTGGAGACCCGATTGACCCGGAATCGCCGCAGATCGCTGGACTGAATTGTCCAGCGATCTGCGGCGATCGCCGACATGGGGGGGCATAATGACCCCCCTGGGCGATATGCCGGGATGCCTGCTGAACGATTTCAGCAGGCATCCGGCTCCGGTCCCCAACCGGCTAGCCGTGGGGGCCGGAATTCCCACGGGCGTATGGATACGCCCTCGGTCCTTAAGGACTCGGGATGCAGGGCGTATTCATATGCCCTATGTCCTGAAGAGGTTAATCCCTCTAGGACTAAGGGAGTACATGTACACCCTCATCCCACTCCCCTTCTATGACGCGAGGTAACGGGCTGACCCTGCATCATAACGGGATGGTCCCAATGGCTATCAGCATACGCGACCCTTGGCTAATACCGGACATCACAGATCGCGGTGATGTCCGGCATTAACCCCTTAGACACTGCCATTAACCCCTTAAGGACCAGGCCCATTTTGGCCTTAAGGACCAGACCAATTTTCTTTTTGCATTTTCGTTTTTTCCTCCTCGCCTTCTAAAAATCATAACTCTCTTATATTTCCATCCACAGACCCATATGAGGGCTTGTTTTTTGCATCACCAATTTTACTTTGTAATAACATCACTCATTTTACCATAAAATGTACGGCGCAACCAAACAAATATTATTTATGTGGGAAAATTGAAAAGAAAACCGCAATTTAGCAAATTTTGGAAGGTTTTGTTTTCAAGCTGTACATTTTCCGGTAAAAATTACATGTTTTATTTATTCTGTGGGTCAATACGATTAAAATGATACCAATGATTATATTCTTTTCTATAATTGTATTGCTTAAAAAAATCTCAAACCATTTTAACAAAATTAGTATGTTTGAAATTGCCCTATTTTGACTACCTATAACGTTCTCATTTTTCCATATATGGGGCGATATGAGGACTAATTTTTTGCGCCATGATCTGTAGTTTTTATCAGTATCCATTTTGCTTAGGTTTTACTTTTGATACATTTTTTATAATTTTTTTGTGAATAAAATGTGACAAAAAAGCAGCAATTTTGGACCTTTTTTATTTGTTTACATTTACGCCGTTCACCGTACGGGATGATTAAAAATATATTTTAATATTTCAGACTTTTACGCACGCGGCGATACCAAATATGCATATTTATTATTTTTTTACGCTTTTTGGGGGTAAAATGGGAAAAACGGGCGTTTTACTTTTTTATTGGGGGAGGGGATCTTTCTAATTTTTTAACTTTTTTATTTGAAATTTTTTAACTTTTTTTTTACACTTTTTATGTCCCATAAGGGACTATTCATCGCAATCAGTTGATTGCTAATACTGTGCAGTGCTATGTATAGGACACAGCACTGCTCAGTATTGTCGGTGATCTTCTGCTCTGGTCTGCTCGATCTCAGACCAGAGCAGAAGACCCCGGGAGACGGCCAGAGCCAGGTGAGGGGAACTCCGGCCGCCATGCTGGATGATTGAATCCCCGCGTCAGCACCGCGTACGATCCGATCATCCGTTCAAAGTACCGCAATGCTGCAGATCCTGTGATCTGTATTGATCACGGCATCAGAGGTGTTAATGGCGGACATCCGTGCAATCGCGCATGTCCGCCATTACTGGCGGGTCCCTGGCTGCTGATAGCAGCCGGGACCTGCCGGGCATGACGCGAGCACCGCTCCAGTGCTCGCGATCATGTCGGCGCGTAAATGTACGTCATGGTGCATTAAGTACCACGTCACCATGACGTACATTTACGTTCATTGTCGTTAAGGGGTTAAAGTTGATCGCAATGTCTCAAATATAAAAAAAATTATCCTGCAGCTCAGCGGAGCTGATCAGAACCATCGCTGTGAAACTGCGTTGTCCTGATCAGCTTAGAGGATGGTGGGAGGGCCCTTACCTGCCTCCTCCTCATCCGATCACTGCTAGGATGCTCAAGCCCTCTGCAGGCTGGAGCAATCGAGCACCGATAACACTGATCAATGCTATGGCATAGCATTGATCAGTGTATGCAATCAGAAAATTGCATGTAATAGTCCTCTATAGGGACTATAAAAAAGTGTAAAAAAAAAAGTAAATAATTGTGAATTAACCCCTTCTTTAATAAAAGTTTGAATCACCCCTCTTTTCTCATAAAAAAGATACAAAAATAAACATAAACATGTGTGGTATCGCCGCATGCGTAAATGTCCGATATATTAAAATATAATGTTAATTAAACCACACGGTCAATGGCATATATGTTAAAAAAATAATCTAAATCCAAAATTGCATGCTTTTGCTCACTTTGTACACCTTAAAAAAATGTATAAAAAGTGATCAAAAAGTCCCATCAAAACAAAAATGGTCCTGATAAAAACTTCAGCTCATGGCACAAAAAACGAGTGCCCATACATCCCAGTATGCAGAAAAATAAAAAAGTTATAGGGGTCAGAAGATGAAAATTTTAAACATACTCATTTTGGTGCATGTAATTAGAATTTTTTTTTTGAAAATTTGTATTCATTTTCAAAGACATACACAAAAGGAAAAGTCAAAACAGGCAGTATAAAACACTGGAGCAGCTTAGTGTGCTCGGTTACAAAAATGAGACCCTCCAAAAGCAATACAAACAGACAACTTTACAGTAGAAAACACAAGGATCAGTGACAAACATCCTCAACATCTCGTGGGGAGGTCAATATGTATGGCTGAGGTGGAATTGCCCTGGGAGGTGGGCCGAACACAAAGCATGTCACTATCCTGAATCATGTACCAAAAAATGGAAACAATAAACGTGTCTCCTATATATGTAATAGAGCAAGTAGTTATAATTTTTTATAAGTAGTAAAATAAAATAAAACCTATAATAATTAGGTATCCTTGTGACTGTATGGACCTACAGAATAAAGATAAGGTGTAATTTTTACCAAAAAGTTCACTGCAAAGAATGAGGGCCCCAAAAATTACAACATGGCATTTTATTTCTTTTCAATTTTGCCCCACAAATATTGTTTTGTTTTTTAAATTTTGTTTTGCCGTAGATTTTGTGGTGAAATGATTGATGGTATTACAAAGTAAAATTGTTGGTGCAAAAAACAAGCTCCATATGGGTCTGTAGGTGGAAAATTAAAAGTGCTATGATTTTTAGAAGGTGAGAAGGAACAAACAAAAGTGCAAAAAGGAGAAAACCTGTGGTCGTGAAGGGGTTAAAGGGGTACTCCAGTGGAAATCTATTTTTTTCATATCAACTGGCTCCAAAAAGTTAAACAGATTTGTGAATTACTTCTATTTAAAAAATCTTAATCCTTCTAGTACTTACTGCATCAGATTATGTTACAGAGAAAGTTGAGTTGTTTGAAAATTTATGTAATTAGTGCATTTTTTTAGCGCCTCAAATAGTGTTAACTGTGCCTCATGCTCAGAAGTCTGCATGGGCTTTTGAACATTTGGGACAAATAGGACATCATTTAATACCAAAAAAAAAAAAGTTTTTTTTGTGCCAGAAAGTTGTGCTAAACCTTTGAAAATAGGGTATTAATAGAACAAAAAACCTAGCCACGCCCCTTTAAAAAATTGGCTAACAGTGCGCTCAAGCGTCTGCTAAATATCTGAATTGTGTGCTAAATATCTGATGCTCGGGGTCATGTACAGGACGTAAATGTACGCCTTGATGCGTTGAGTACATCGCACCAGTACAAACATTTACGTCCTGCATCGTTAAGAGGTTAAGGACCCTAGGTTTTCTTCATTTATGCAAATTTTGTATTTTTCACATTATTTTCTAAAAATCAGAACGCTTAAAATTTTGCCCCTACAGACCCATAAAAGGGCTTGTTTTTTGTCCCACCAATTTTACTTCATAAAGACATCAATCTTTTTTCCCACACAATCTATGGTGAAACCCCCCCCCCCCCCCCCCCCCAAAAAAAAAAAAAAAAATTTGTGGGGCAAAAAATGCTGTTTTGTAACTTTTGGGGGCTTCCGATGCTACACAGTGCACTTTTTGGTAAAAATGACACCTTATCTTTATTTTTTAGGTCCATGTGATTAAAATGATACCCAATTTATATAGGTTTTCATTTGTTTAACTTCTTTAAAAAAAAAATTATAACTACTGTATTTCTACGAAAATTTGCATATTTAAAAATGTCCTTTTCTGACCCCTATAACTTTTTTTATTTTTCCGTATGCGGGGATGTATGAGGGCTTATTTTTTGCATCATGATCTCTAGTTTTTATTGATATCATTTTTGTTTTTATGGGTCTTTTTTTATAAATTTTTTTAAGGTATACAAAGTGACCAAAAATACGCAATTTTTTTACGGGTATACAATTGACCATGCGCTTTAATTAACATTATATTTTTATAGTTTGGGCATTTACGCATGCGATGGTACCACATATGTTTATGTTTCTTTTTTTTGCATATTTATTTTTATTTTTTTTTATGGGAAAAGGGGGGGGGGGAATGATTCAAACTTTTTTTTAGGGAAGGGGTTAAATCACATTTCTTAACTTTTGTTTTACTTTTTACACTTTTTATTAGTCCCCATAGGTGACTATTACATACTATTCTTAGATTGCATACACTGAACAATGCTATGCCATAGGGTAAGGGCCCTCCTGCTGTCCCCTCAGCTGTTCGGGATGCTGCAATTTTATTGCGCCAGTCCGAACAGCCCGCTGAGCTAGCCAAGATGTCTTTTCTCCCGTTCTAGATACTGCGATCAACTTTGAGCACGGCGTCTACAAGGTTATTACCTTACATCAGTCCAATCGGCGATGTCTGGTTTTAGCCACGGGTCCTGGTTGCTGATAGCAACCGGGACCCACTGGTTATGAAGTGCCTGAGCGTGCTTTATATAACAGGAGCGAGCAATGGACGGTAAGCAAATGTGGGGCAGCTAAAGCAGAACAAGTGGTGTTAAATTATTTGAATACCCCCCCAATTTTCCCAGATTTATCTTTCTGTCTAATTTTACCCATAGCAACCAATTACTGCTAAGTTTTTATATCTTAACAAGCTCTGGCAAAATGAAAAGCTCAACTGTAATTGGTTGTAATGGGCAAATCCGATTGTCACATTGGGTTGGGATTAGTGAGGAGCTGAAGCTTAGCCAAACTACTGTCCACACCCATGAGCACATCCATATCCATTCTAAACAGCAGTCCCTAACTGGGTAGCGGTCATTACACTCGCAAGTGAATGGGGCATCAGGGAAGTCAGACAGATCATGTAAGCACCATGTGAGCAAAATAGGTACCAAATCAGCAGACAAATAGTTAATCCAAGGCAAGCCATAAAGTCAAATTCTAGAGGGGGCTTAATAGAAACTCAGAAAAAAGACAGGACAAGCCAAGTTGAAATCAGAAAGCAGTGCAGTGCAAAGTTAGGAGGCAAAGGCAGGCTACAGGATAAAGGGATACTGGTGATGGGTGTAACTTTAAGCATAGGCATAGCCAGGGGCATAGCTAGAAATCACAGGGCCCTGATGCGAAAAGTTGTCCTGGGCCCCCCTACCCCTCGGCGACACGCTTCCCCAATCCCTGACAAACTCCTTACCCAGCCTCGACCACACAAATATAATAATGAATGACAGGCAGGGCTGTACTGGGGCCAAAAATAAGCTCAGGCATTTTAAAATAAGCAGCCCATTTTTATGGTGGGGGTCCGACTGCTTAGACCCCCACCAATCACCTTGGTTCAAGTGGCTCTCCAGCTCTTATAAAGCTACAACTCCCATCGTGTCTGGAGATCCTCAGGCATTATGGAAGTTGTTGTTTTGCAACAGCTGGAGAGCCACAGATTGGGTCAGACAGAACACACAGTGATATCAGTGACCTAAGTGACATCTTCTCTGTTGTCTTCTCTTTCTCATCTTGTCCGGGCAACAGGTCTTCATCATAGATTCCTCAGCTTGTAAGCAGATCCTCATTCTCTATATAAAGACATTAATCATTATAACCCTGCCAAATACTGGGTCCCCTGAATATAATACTGCCACCCCCTGTACCCCCTGAATATAATAATGCCACCACTGTACCCTCTAAATATATTATTGCTACACACTGTACCCCCTGAATATACTGCCACCCACTGTACTCTCTAAATATATTATTGCTACACACTGTACCCCCTGAATATAATACTGCCACCCACTGTTCCCATAATAATACTGTCACACAGTGTTTCTTCTTAGTCCGGCTGAATCCCACCCCTGCACTGTCCTCCTCCAGGCTTCTCAGCCCCCTAAGTATTTACCTAAGTCATTACCGCATACACATAAAGATTGCTGGCAGCGATGGGCCCAGGTGGCGGACCTGTTGCTGCAGCTGCACAGTGTAGTGGCATGAGGGGCCCTGCGACCTCTATAGCTACGCCACTGGGCATAGCACTAAGTTACAAGACAGTTTAAAGGGGTATTTCAGGAATAAAAAATGGGGCCTTTTTTTGAAGACCATTCCATTAAAGTGAATACCAAGTTGTAATACCACACCGAAAAAAGGCCTGTTTTTTTAATTCCTGGATAACCCTTTAAATATGCAGTTCGGCACTGCAGCTGATTGGTTGGCTTACTTAACCCCTTAACAAACAGGCCTATTTTTGGTTCCATATTTTTGTTTCTTCTGCCTTGCCTTAACTCATAACCCTTTTATTTTTCCATCCATAAAGTCACATTATTTGGCTGTTCAACTAGGTCCATAAATGTTTATCTAGGCCCATAATGCTCCATAATATAATTGCATATTACTAAAGGACTTTCCTAAAATGTGAATTCAGTCTAGGTATTAGAAATAATCCAACATAATAAGGGTCACTGAATGTCACTTACTTCAAGGACAAATGAATACAAAAGTTTCTAGACACTTTTGCACTGTTGACCAAGCAGTAGCTATGCAGATTAGTTTGTGTTAAGCTCAAGAGAATGTGATGGCAACTATGATTAAATGTGACTGAAACAGTTATGCAAAACATCAAGCTGTTTCCTAAATCTACAGGGAGCAAAAAGTATATCTGCATACATATAACACTACAAATGCAAGCCATTAGAATGAATAATATTACCCAGAGGAAGTATGAATGCAAAGCAAAATAGTTCCTAAACAGAGCACAGACATCATCTTCCAATTGCTCCCTTTTCAGTATACTGGAACCAGCTTTTAGAAGTCTACCAAGATGCTATATTCTCATAAAAACAGTTGAAAATGTCAACATTTTATAAAATTTTAAAAACATGTCACAAATGAGGTAAATAATGGAGTTGTGTAGATCGAGTGATACCATATTCAACATGGCCACTGGTTGCCAGGTATCCCTATTAATATTGATTAATATAGATTTGTTTTTATTTTTTATTAACAATTCCTTGCCATTTTCCCAACTTAAAGGGATCTTGTTACACAAGATCCCAAATAGGGGACAGCAAAATGTTCAAGAGAGATATGTGTTTCTAATTTTGTGATAACATTTGGGAAAGACCTGCAACATCATAAGAGGAATCTATTAATTGGTTTCATGGGGAGAAAATGTGATTAGCACAAAAGGGTTAAATGAGAAAACACATTCATGCCCTATCCTTTCTTGTCACTTGCAAACCGTTCAGCAAAAAAGACCTTGTACTGTATATCAGGCGCTGTTCCTGCTTCCAGGGAAGTAAAGTGATGTCCAGTAGATATGTATCTTTAAAGTGCCAGTTGGCACTCTATTTATTACAATAATAAAACCAATGACGCGTTTCAGAGATGGGCGCTAAGTTGGAGGTGGGTGGAGTTACAAATCACCATTATAGTGCCCAAAATAATTAAAGCACAATTCCATTCAACATTACAAGTATATTAAAATATATAGCATTAAGTTTGAATACATTATGTATATAGACACCGAAATTACAACTAACAGTCACAGCATGCCTGTTCAAATTGTGAACCGGAAGTGTTCTATGGGAAAGCGAGGTTCAATGAGTCTAAACATAAACATAAATAACAAAAACACCTAGACAACGGGACAGCTATATCCAAAGTTTTTTAAAATCTTTTTCTTCCCATGTATAAGGGTGCATTCACACCACGTTTTGTAATTACGGTGCCGGATTCAGCGGGGGGAGAGGCAAACTGGGCGCTCCCGTACCCCGGCCGGATCAGCCCGTAACTCCACTTACTTTAATGAGCTAACCGGAGTCAAACAGTGACTCCGGTCGGCTCAGTTTTGACCCGTATGCGGTTTTGGACCGGACCTAAAACCATAGTATACTACGGTTTTAGGTCCGGTCGGGAAATCGCATGTGGGCCGGGGTATGGGTTTGCCCCTCCCCCCGCTGGACCGGCACCGGTGCAAAACGTGGTGTGAATGCACCCTAACATGTGTTGAATATTTGACATGCAGCTATACAATGGATATTCACCTAGTGATAAATAACAATTATTACCAGGATTTTTCTGCGTTCTATTCTACTTGTGTACATCCTGCTTCTTATCACTTTGATGATTTTATTGTTTTATGAGTTCTTGCGAGAAACCATATTTATCTAACCCCTTAACGACAATGGACGTAAATGTACGTCATGATGACGTGGTACTTAATGCACCATGACTTACATTTATGCTCCGACATCACCGCAAGCACCAGACCAGTGCTCGTGTCATGAGCGGCAGGTCCCGGCTGCTATAAGCAGCCAAGGACCCGCCGGTAATTGCGGACATCCAAGATCACATGGATGTCCGCCATTAACCCCTCCGATGGCGTGATCAATACAGATCACGGAATCTGCAGCATTGTGGTAGTTTGAATGGATGATCGGATTGCCCGCAGTACTGCCGCGGCGATCCGATCATTCAGCATGGCGGCCGGAGGTCCCCTAACCTTGCTCTGGCTGTCTCCCGGGGTCTTCTGCTCTGGTCTGAGATCGAGCAGACCTGAGCAGAAGATCACCGATAATGCTGAGCAGTGCTATGTCCTATACATAGCACTGCACAGTATTAGCAATCAAAGGATTTCTATAGATAGTTCCCCATGGGGACTATTAAAGTGTAAAAATGAAAGTATAAAAGGAAAAAAAAAGGAAAAAAATTTGAAAAATCCCCTCCCCCAATAAAAATGTAAAATGTCCTATTTTACCCCCATAAAGTAAAAAAAAAAATTATACACATATTTGGTATTGCCGCATGTCTGGACTATTAAAATAAAATGTTATTTGTCCCGTACGGTGAACAGCGTGAACGTATAAATAAAAAAAAGTGCAAAATTGCTACTTTGTCACATTTTATAAAAAAAAAATTAATAGAAGTTTTATAAACACAAATCTGGTATCATTAAAAATTACAGATCATGGCGTGAAAAATTAGCCCTCATACCGCCACTTATACGGAAAAATGAAAAAGTTATAGGTCATCAAAATAGAAGGATTTTAAACATACTAATTTGGTTAAAAAGATTGTGATTTTTTTTAAGCGCAACAATAATAGAAAAGTATATAATCATTGGAATCATTTTAATCGTATTGACCCACAGAATAAAGAACACATGTCATTTTTACCGTAAATTGTACGGCGTGAAAACGAACACTTCCACAATTTGCAAAATTGCTGTTTTCTTTTTAATTTCCCCACACAAATAGTATCTTTTTGGTTGCACCATAGATTTTATGGTAAAATGAGTGATGTCATTACGCAGGACAGCGTGTAGAGAGGTGCGTGCGGTACTGTGGGTTTATGGAACGGTAATGCTGTGCGTGTCGGACTTAGCTGTGATGAAGCTTACGTGGTGCTCTGATAGGTAAGTAGTATCCAATCCAATCCAATGCGAAAAGTATATTGCAGAAAAAATCGGCACTCACCAGGGCTTCAGTTCTTCATGCTTTATTTGCAAAAGTGCATACTCACATATAAAGGAAGGGAGACATACAGTGGGGGGGACAGGACAACTGGTCATGCAAAAAAACAAGCCCTAATACTAGTCTGTGGATGAAAATATAAAAGAGTTACAATTTTTAGAAGACGAGGAGGAAAAAACTAAAATGCAAAAATAAAATTGGCCTGGTCCTTAAGGTCAAAATAGGCTGTGTCCTTAAGGGGTTACATGTGGTGGGTGTGCACAAGATAGGCTTGAGAAAGGGAGGTAATACTCCTGAAACGTAGCCTGATGAACAGCACTCAGGTGTGCTGAGCTGACGATTTTTTCTATCCTGAAGAGATGCATTGGATTTGGGCAGAAGGAGGAGAGACCTCGACTGAGGCAGAAAAATCCTGGTAATCCGGATCCATGAACTGTTCGCTACTTATCACTGGGTGAATATCTATTGTATATCTGCATGTCAGATATTCAACACATGTTATACGTGAGAAGAAAAAGATTAAAAAAAAATACTTTGGATATAGCAGTCCCATTGTCTAGCATGTTTTTTACTATTTATGGATTGAGGCGTGGAATAAGGAGCTCTTTGATTATTCAGTTGCTGGACCTGTGTTCCAATTTAGTTACTATTGGCCTCTAAACATAAACAAACAGTCCAGTAATTTTCCATTCTCCGGTCTGTTAGCAGCGATCATAACATGGTAACTGACTACTAGCGTGGTAACTGACTACTGGCGTAGTAACTGACTGCGCATTGCTATGGTCGGAGGCCACATTACGCCATCCAGCCAATGAGAGAATCGGAATAAAAGAAATGTACAAGCCTTACACAACTCAATGATTGTTATGTACGAGTTGCCAGGATTGTGGTCACATGGTGTAGTCCGAGCACAAGCGGAGGGCTGGAAAAGAAACATGAACACTGTGTCAGAGGCATAGGATGCGATTATATCATCCAAGGTAGGTATCTAATTGTCAGCATAAAACAGATAAAAAGTACTGATAGGTGTATGAGCTTACAAAAATAGAAGAGCATAATATATGAGCAAAATATATAAGTCAAAAGATAAATAAAGGGACGTAAAATACAAAATTTATGAGCAAAACATAAATACAATATAACATGTGAAAATTAGTATAGTTAATAGTTAAGGACTAAAAACGAGAAGCACTGGGGATTATCTTTAGGTATCCTTCAATGGGAGTAACTACAATGAGGGGCATTTACTAAGGGGTTTAGTCATTTTTTTCTGACTATTTTTGTCGTAAAATTGTCGCAATTGCGCCTACCCTATTTTTTGTGCTACTTTAGAAAGTAGAAAGTAAAAAAAAAAATTCCCGCTAGATTTACGCTAGTTTGCATTTTTGACTTGCAGTGGTCAGCTATTTATTAACTGAGACAGTCACAGTTGCGCAATAAACTGTCGCAACGGCCGTAAAAATTGACTAAATTTACTCCAGCTCCAACATGGAGCAGGAAAAGCTACTTCCGCCCGGGCTCCGACATACTTTCTCCCCGCTACCCTCACTGCGCTACCGGGACACTGCAGTGATTTACATCCCACCCCTCTCCCCTGCCAGTGCCACACAACACCCATCTGTCTGCTGTTGCAAGACTACAAGTCCCAGCATGCCCTTACAGTGAGGACACGCTGGGAGTTGTAGTCTTGTAGCAGCGGGAGCTGAGCGGCATGGGTGGGAGACAAGGGGGGGGGGGGATATCAGTGTCCCCATAAGTGAGGGTGGCGGGGAGGCAGTATAAGGAGCACGGGCGGCTGCACTGTAATGTCAGCCCGGGCTCCTGCCCTGACAGCCGAAGGCTTTGGCTGTCCAGGCATGCTGGGTGTTGTAGTTTTGCAACAGCTGGAGGGCCACAGTTTGCAGACCACTGGTTTGTGGTCTGTAAACTGTAGTCCTCCAGCTGTTGCAAAACTAAACAGCTGAAGGGGACCGGCGAAGACGTTCACTTACCCTTCCGAGGCTCCAGCGACGATCGGTGACGGAGATCGTCGGGCGGCACTGTCGCGCGGCGCTGGATCCTACGGAAGCCGGTAAGTTGCCCAAGCCCTAAGACAGTGTTTCCCAATCAGGGTGCCTCCAGATGTTGCAAAACTACAACTCCCAGCATGCCTGGACACCCTTTGACTGTCCAGGCATGCTGGGAGTTGTAGTTTTACAACATCTGGAGGCACCCTTGTTGGGAAACACTGGCCTAAAACAGTGTTTCCCAACCAGATTGCCTCCAGATGTTGCAAGACTACAACTCCCAGCATGCCGTCTGTAAGACAGCTTCCACTACTAAGCCTGTCTAGTAAAGTAAAAAAAAAAAAACACAACAGGTTTAAAAAAAAATGTATTACAAAAAAATACTCCCCCACAAGCCCTCGTTAACCATTGTATTAACATCAAGCAAAGAAAAACGCTGATCGTCCAGATGTTGCAAGACTTACAACTCCCAGCATGCCGTCTGTAAGACAGCTTCCACTACTAAGCCTGTCTAGTAAAGTAAAAAAAAAAAAACACAACAGGTTTAAAAAAAAATGTATTACAAAAAAATACTCCCCCACAAGCCCTCGTTAACCATTGTATTAACATCAAGCAAAGAAAAACGCTGATCGTCGAAGTAGTCCACCGAATCCGAAGGAGTCCACAGGATACATGGATCTGTAGAAGAAGTAAAAAAAAAAAAAAAAGAGTAAGTACATTTAGGGAGAAAAAACAGTGTTAAAAGAATGTAATAAACACACACACACATGCACACTAAACGCTGTTTACCACTATTCTGAGCCATGACTACAATTTAGTTATTGAATTATTTAGATGTGGTGAAAAAGCTAAAAAAAAAACTCAAAAACAAAAGATCCAGAAGGAAACCTAGCAGCCAAATCTATTCAGACAGCAGGAAAAAGGAACAGACTATTTTTTCTACTACATGAAGTACATTTCCCACTTTTGCCTATGTGTGCCAAATTTATTAACGCCGTGCAAAAATGTAGTAAATTTGTCGCACATAGTTAAAAATGAAGTAGAAAAAAACAGGGTAAAAACTAGACTACATAGTAAAAGATTAGTAAATGCCCCTCTATATTCCCAAAGTTAGAATCATGAACCTCTACTACATGCTGGGAAATGCTATGGAGCATGAATCCCAAGAAATGTATTGGCTCCAAGCAAACTTAGGGTGCACAAAATATCTAAAACCACGTTTCTTGATAGGGTTGGTAGTTACTAGAGATGAACAAACTTTAGAAAAATTCGATTCGGCCCATTCAACAAATTTTTCGACATGCATATGGATTGTGCTGGGGTAGGGAAATAATACTGTTATTCAGAATGACATGCAGATTACAGGCATCGCTTTTAGAATCACTGCCACAGAGTGTCACAATGACAGAACCTGGAGGTGGCATCAGTATGAGGAGACAATGTAGTGGCTGAATGACACAGCTTGGAGGTGTTGGCAGCATGAGGAGACCATATAGTGGCTGAATGACACAGCGTGTTGGTGTTGACAGCATGGGGAGACCATATAGTGGATGAATGACACAGCGTGGAGGTGTTGGCAGCATGAGGAGACCTTATAGTGGCTGAATGACACAGCCTGGAGCTGGCAGCAGCATGAGTACACACTAGGGCTTCACAATTTTGAAATTTAAATTGAAGATTTATGGTAGCTAGTGCTACCATAAAAACATTTTATGCCCAGGGCCAGGCCCAGCAGCATCAGTAAACCATATATTGGCTGAATGACACAGGCTGGAGTTGGCTGAAGCATGAGTAGACCATATAGTGGCTGAATGACACAGCCTGGAGTTGGCAGAAGCATGAGAAGACCATTCAAATTTTAGATTTTTAAATAGAAATATAAGATTTTAAAATAGTAATTTTAAGGTTTTGAAATTGAAATTGAGGACTGTGGAATTGAAATTTTCACTCCCAAGATTTAGTGTATTGGGCCCCTGCGTGTAGGTACAAAGGACCAAATATAACAAGGATTCACAAGTCACATGGCAGCATAATGACATAGCCTGGAGATGGCATCAGTATGAGGAGACCATATAGTGTCTGAATGACACAGCGTGGAGGTGTTGGCAGCAAGAGGAGACCATATAGTGGCTGAATGACTTACTGGAGTTTGTGGCAGCATGGGGAGACCATATAGTGGCTAAATGGCACAGCCTTAAGGTGGCTGAAGCAGGAGGAGACCATATAGTGTCTGAATGGCACAGCTTGGAGGTGGCATCAGCATGAGAAGACAATATAGTGGCTGAATGACTGCATGGAGTTTGTGGCAGCATGGGGAGACCATATAATGTCTGATTGGCACATCCTGGAGTTGGCAGCAGCATGAGTAGACACTGGGGCTTCACAATCCCCAAGATTAAAAGATGAATTTTGAAATTTAAATTGAAGATTTATGGTAGCTAGTGGTACCATAAAAAAAATTTTGTCCCAGGCCTAGCCGCATCAATAAACCCTATGTTGGCTGAATGACACAGCCTGGAGGTGGCTGAATCATGAGGAGACCCTATAGTGGCTGAATGACACAGCCTGGAGGTGGCTGAAGCATGAAGAGACCATATAGTGGCTGAATGGCACAGCCTGGACTTGGCTGAAGCATGAGGAGACCATATAGTGGCTGAATTGCACAGCCTGGAGTTTGTGGCAGCATGAAGATACCAATTAGTGGCTGAATGGCACAGCCTGGTGGTGGCTGAAGCATGAGGAGGCCATATAGTAGCTGAATGGAACAGCTTGGAGGTGGCTGAAGCATGAGGAGGCCATATAGTGGCTGAATTGCACAGCCTGGAGTTTGTGGCAGCATGAAGAGACCATACAGTGACTGAATGGCACAGACCGGAGGTGGCTGAAGCATGAGGAGACCATATAGTGGTGGAATGGCTCAGACTGGAGTTGGCTGAAGCATGAGAAGAGACCATATAGTGGCTGAATGAGACAGCCTGGAGGTGGCAGCAGCAGCATCAGGAGTCCTGAAAGTGACCCGGTGACAGAATCGTGTAGTCGGGAGCAATACCAGTACCAGGTGAGGAGGGTGGGAGAAAAAAGGTCTGATGCGGAGGAATGTTTGCAACTGGGGAGCAGCGCCTTAAATCTGTTTGGCACTATCCATATTTGTGAAGTGTTGATGTGGCACCATGGTCAATCTACTCTGATGCATCAGGCATTGGTGGTTGGAAATCCTGGCTGATCCATGCCTGATTCATCTTCACAAAGGTCTTTCTCTCCACATTTTTGTGGACAAACGCGTTCTTCTTGGGGTGACTATGGCCCCCGCCGCACTAAACATCCGCTCTGATGGCACACAACTGGCCGGGGAGGACAGCTTTTCCAGGGCAAACCCTGCTAGTTGCGGGCACAAATCAAGTTTGGCTGCCCAGAAATCCAGCGGATCTTCAAGTTCTGTGGGCATGGGCATGTCAAGGTATGCCACTCCCTGCTGGTTCAGGTCCTGCACCTGTTGCACCTGCTACTGTTGAGTTGCTTCACTATGCAGGTGATGAAAGCTGCTCATCGGCGACTGTAGACTCAGGCTGCTGCTGATGGAGCTGGTACTGCTCCTGCCAACCCTCCCCAGCAGCCATGGTAGCGGAAGGTTAGCTCAGGGGGCCCCCCGATTCAGACCTGCGAGAAAATGGACGATGGTGCCGATAGATATTGGCCAACTGACTACATAGGATGCCTCTGTAGTAGGTCAGTTTGTCCTCCCTCTCAGTGGGTGTAAGAAAGGCCCCTATTTTGTGGCGGTAATGACGGTCCAATAAGGTGGAGATCCAGAAGTTATCCCACTGCCAAATGGTGACAATACGTCTGTCACTACGCAAGCAAGTGAGCATGCATCATGCCATTTTTGCAAGTGACTCGGAGGGACTCCGATCATCCATCTCCACTGCATACTGCCACGGTGTGTCTGGGTCCTCTGTCTCGCTTTCCTCATAACCTCTAGCTCCTCTTGCTGCTCGCCCATTTGGCAAAATCTAAACTGTGCTTCACTGTGCCCCTCCTCCAGTTCAGCCCCCACAGGGCTCATGTGGCCGTGAGATGTAGGTGCCATGTCTCCAGTGCCCTGAACAGCCATCGTTTCCAACACGTGTTGTAAGAAATGAACCAATGGAATGACGTAGTTCATCCCGTAATCCTGGCAATTTACTAATAATGTGGCTTCCTCAAAGGGCATGAGCAAACTGTATGTGTCACATATGAGCTGCCACGGGTTCACATTGAAGTTACACAGGAGAGTACCCCTATCCGCTTGGATCATCAAGAAATTGGTGATGGCTTTTCTCTGTTCGTACAGTTCGTACCAACATATGGAGGGTGCCATTCCAACGTGTGGCAATGTCAAAATTCAGACTATGTTGGGGGATAAAGTTCTAAAGCTGTAGCTCAAGGAGGGTGTGCTTTGCGGTGTACGAGTGGCTGAAGTACTTGCAAAGTTTCCTTCCCATTGTTAGGAAGTCTTGCAAATAGGGGGAACACTTCAGGAACTGCTTGACAACCAGATTGAATACATGTGCCATGAAGGGCGCATGGCTCAGCCTTCCCAGTCGCAGCGCATACAAGATGTTCTTCCCGTTGTCAGTCACCATGGTTCCCATTTCCAGTTTTCATGGCCGTGCCCTGCACACATGGTATGGTATGCTGAAGGGCCACTGAGACTTGTCTGGGCAATGGAGGCTGAGGACACAATGGAGGATGAGGAGGCGGAATTGCACACTGTCACAGGACCAACAGCCTGAGAGCATGGAGGAGGAAGCGGCGTGACATGTCCAAGTTGGTGTTGTGGCTGTGCAGGAACCACATTCACCCAGTGAGCTGTAAAGAAAGTGTATTGTCCCTGACCATAGTTACAGCTCCAGATGTCGGCGCTGTCGTGCACTTTTGTGCTCTTGACCAAAGATTATTACCTACAAGAGGCAAATCGTCAGTTGAGTGATTTAAATACTTATACAGCATTACCTAAAGACCCCACCACACATTACCAGGAGAGTGCTAGATCATTACTTAGGAGGGGAGTGGAAAACAATATTTTTTCGGAGAGATTTGCCAACAAACTTTTTATTACTCACCCTAAGAAACCATACTGGTACTGGACACCCAAAATTCACAAAAATGCACAAGTACCGCCAGGTCGGCCTATTGTTGCGGGCAGAGGCTCAGTTACTGAGCCTCTGTCCCAATATCTAGATTGGGTCTTACGCCCATTACTACCTACTATACCAGCTTACTTAAAAGATACTCAACACTTACTGCAAATTTTGGAAAATTTTGGGTGGCAGGAGCATTTCATTTTGGCTAGCATCGACGTGGAGAGTCTCTACACTCGCATTCCTCAGGGTGCGGGTGTGGAGGCTGTCCGATGTCGACTGGACCAAACGGAAAATCATAGCCCTGTTTATATTAATTACATTTGTGAGATGTTACAGTTTGTATTATCCCATAATGCTTTCCAGTTTAATAATCGCTGGTTTAACCAGCGATCTGGGACTGCGATGGGGACCCCCGTGGCACCTACTTTCGCAAATATTTTTTTGGGGGTCCTAGAGGAAGATAAGGTCTTCTCCACTAACAATCCTTTCATTGAATATCTGGCCCTTTACGTTAGATATGTCGACGACGTGCTGGTTATTTGGTCGGGCAGTACGGCCCAGTTCCACCAGTTCGTCGCCTACATGAACGATAATAACTACAATATGCATTTTACTAGTGTGGTGGGCACTAACAGTATAGAATTTCTCGACACTAAACTTGTTGCTAAAAATGATTATTTGGAGATTGAGGGATTTAGAAAAATTACAGCTACTAATTCCTTACTTAGATATGACAGCTTTCATTCTCATCATGTCAAAAAATCCCTTCCTTTCGGACAATTTGTCCGACTGAAACGGATAAATACTACTACTGAAACATTTGAAATACAGGCAAAACAATTATGGGACAGACTAAAAGAGAGGGGCTACCCTATATCTATCCTGAGTGAGGCACTTTTTAAGGTCAGGAAAATATCTCGTAGTCAATTATTGCACAAAAAACATAAAACATATGATAAAGACTGTGCTAAAGAAAATCAAACAAAAAATTTTACGTTTTCCTTCTCATACAGCCCTATGGAAAATAAAATCAGGTCAGCGATACATAAAAATTGGCATATTCTCCAGCAGGATGATATCTTAAGTAAAACACAGCTGAACAAACCATTAATTTCTTTTCGTAGAACTAAGAATATTAGAGATCATATTGTACGAGGTAGATTACAAGATGATATGTCCAAAAATTGGATAGAAAAATCAAAACCACAAGGATGTTTTAAATGTGGACAGTGTAAATTATGTTCACACATGATACAAACGAAAAGTATACACTTAGGATCACAGAATATTGATATCCATGATTTTGTTACATGTAAATCTACCTATATTGTTTACGCATTAGTTTGCACATGTGGTTTTTACTATATTGGGAAGACCATAAGACCCTTGTATAAAAGAATTAGGGAACATTTTCGCTCACTCATTACTGGAAAAGGCTGCCCAAAAGTAATAGAACATATGAAATATAAACACAATAATAAAATTGAAGATTTAAAATTCCTTGGATTAAAAATAGTTGCACCCTTAAAATACGGTGGAGATAGACACAAATTATTGTTACAAAAAGAATCAGAAATGATTATACTTACAGACGCCTTAGGACCACTAGGATTAAACCTACGGGAGGATTTAAATGTATTTCCATAGTGCAGGTGTATGTTGTTAGCATAGGATCTATGTTCACACCTAGCGTTTTTAATACGATACCTCCGATAGTGTTATACAGTCTAAGGCTCTGGTATAGCTAATTAGTAAATACTAATGCTAGTCTCTCTATACCACACACTATTTTTGTGCTTTTAACCCTGTATTGTCTAGTTTTCTATTTTTGTATTACTTGGTGCATGTATTTAAGGGGGTAGGGTTAAGTGATGTCAGAGGTCACGTGTAAGCGCTCTGTGTAGCGCGAAACCGGTCGACTTACCTGTCGTTGTTGTTGCGTGGACCAGCGATCCCGAATAAAACTTCTTGCTGATTCCGTGAGTGCCGTCTGCGATCTCTTCTTTCAAGTCGTGCACTTTATTACACACCAACAGGCTCAAGGACAGGCCCACCTTCTCTTCCACAAAACTGTGCAGGGCTGGTACTGCCTTCTCAAAGAAATGACGGTTTGGCACTCTCCACCTCGGCTCAGCACAAGCCATCAGTTCTCTGAAAGGTGCAGAGTCCACCCCTTAAAAAGGGAGGGACTGCAACACCAGCAACTTGGACAGGACCACATTCAGCTTCTGCACTATTGGATGAGTGGTTGCATACTGTTGTTTCTTGGACCTGGCTTCCCCGATGGATTGTTGGCAGAATGGCTGACTAAAAGTAGGAGGAGCAGGAGCATAGGGAGTGACAGAAGGAGGGTATGCTTCTGGCTGGAAAAGAGGGAGCCGAGTGCCACTCGGTGATGCAGCAGGCTAGACCACTATATCGGAGCCACGGTTCTCCCAGCCCGCTTTATGGTAACCTGCCACTCTCTTCTCCTGATGATGATAAAGCCCTTTCTGCACCCCGCTCCTAATTGCGATCATCATCAACAAGTGTCTGCACGTCACTGATGTCCTTCTCAGGTTCCTCAACAGTGTCTGCTTCAGGACCCTGAACCCTGGCAACACCACCTCCCAAGTCATTCTCCTCATCACTACTTGCCTGCCTAGCGGAGGAAGTGGCTGATGTCTCCTCCACTTGTTGGCTGGGCAGTAGCTGCTGAATGTCCTCTATGAGATCGTCCTCGCTGAATAGTGGAGCTGAACCCACATCATAAGATGACCGTGTTAACCAATCGATGATGGCAGATGGGTTGCTGGTCGAGACACGACTGCTAGCTGTTACCGGGAGCTCAGGACTCTCTCTGCGACTCCTGCTGCCACTCACCTCTAGTCTGCTGCGACCTCTCCCTGATGAATTTAGGCCTATGCCACTCCTCTGTGAACGTCCTGGCACTTCTGTGCCTGACAATAGTGTGTATATGAGGGGAGTACAATACGCTTCACTACGCTTAAAACAGTATTTTTCATGAACAGCAGCAGGATTGTACTTTTTCCTGGACTTTCACAATTTCTAGGCCCTTGACAGATTAACAGGTACAAAATAGTACACTACTTAGATGTAGATATGTGGTATCCACTTATGAGGGCAGAAAAATGCGCTAAATTACACTTAAAAAAGTATCTGAGTAAAAACACCAGCTGGTGAGTACTTTTGGCTGTCCTTTCACAGTATCCAGGCGATTGACAGATTAAAAGGTAAAAAATAGTACACTACCTAGATGTATGTATGTGGTATGCACTTTTGAGGGCAGAAAAATGCACTGCAGTACTCTTAATAAACGTATTGGAGTAAAACACCGGCCGGTGATTACTTTTGCCTGGACTTTCACAGTATCTAGACTCTTGACAGATTAACAGGTTCAAAATAGTAAACTACTTAGATGTAGGCATGTGGTGTGCACTTATGAGGGCAGAAAAATGCTGTACAGCACGTTTAAAAACACATATTTTAGTAAAACACTAGACGGTGATTACTTTTGCCTGGACTTTTACAGTATCTAGGCCCTTGACAGATTAACAGGATTGCTGGGTATTATGCAGTCTACAGACTAGTATAACCAGCAGATAATATGTTGTGGAACAAAGACACAGAATTGCGCTGAAAAATTATTCCTGCCTCCTCTGCTAAGGTTTATGAAGTTGAGGCAGCTTTTTGAAATGTATGTGGCAACACACAGCTATCTGCCTCTCTGTAATACAATGCTTAAGAAAGTAACTAGTAGGTTAATGGCTGCAGTAAAAATCCTTTTCAGTGAAAAAAAACACTGCTCTCTTTCCACCAGAATGCTGATGTGACTAATATTGTGAAACAATGCTGGAATTAGCTTTTCTGTGTAGAACACCCGCAGTGATGTCCGTCCTATCCCTATGCAGGACAATAAATGATATGACGAGCCGCAAAAGGGCTGCTGAATATATAGGGCTGTGACATCACAGTGGTGACTGGCTGCTGATAGGCTGCATCCTGCATGTGATTCAGGGTCATCCTGCCTACTTCCCTTCCCACCTTCCCTTCCCCCCTTCCCAGCGTCCCTTGCCCCATGTCCTGACAAGTGGATCCGCCATTTTAGATGCTCTGGAGCCTGGACTGCAGTAAATGGAGTTTAATGAAGCAATTTGCGCGATAGTATCGCAGTGATTTTCACATTCATTCTGAATTGAACGAATTCAGGTTCGTCACCTTCGATTTGCTCATCTCTCGTATTTAAAAATGTGGCTTCTCCAGATGTAAATGCTGCAACAACATTTCTAATAAAACCAGGGAGTTTTCATTTATGGTTACTAATGAGTACTTTCCAATCAAGTCCTTTCTAAACTGTAATTCCAAGTTCGTAATCTATCTACTCCAGTGGGACCTACAATACATTGGAGTTTCCTGGCATGTAGTAGAGGTTCATGATTCTAACCTTGGGAATATAGTAGTTACACCCATTGAAGAGATACCCAAAGATAATCCTCAGCGCTTCTCCATGTTAAAAGTAAGAGAGAACTTCTGGATATACAAAATACGCACTTTGGTGCCACAGGGTTTAAATGAACTGATTGAAAGCTCACTGTGAATCTTTTTGTGTGTATATATGTATATATATATATATATATATATATATATATATATATATATGTATATATATATACATTTAGTATTTTGCATCCCTTTAGTTATCTTTTGGCTTATATATTATGGTCATATATTATGCTCTTCTATTTATGTAAGCTCATCTTTTTATCTATATTATGCTGACAATTAGATACCTACCTTGGATGATATAATTGCATCATATGCCTCTGACATCATATGCCTCTCGCATCATATACCTCTGTGTTTCTTTTCCAGCATTCCGCTAGTGCTCGGACTACATCATGTGACCCCGATCCTGGCAACGTGTACATAACAACCATTGAGTTGTGTAATACTTGTACATTTATTTTCTTCTGATTCTCTCATTGGCCGGATGGTGTCATGTGGCCTCCGGCCATAGCCATGCACAGTTAGTTACTACACTCCGCATCATGATCGCTACTTCCAAACCGGGACTGTTTGTTTATATTTAGACCCATTGAACCTCGCTTTCACACAGCACTGTTGGTACATGATGTGAAGGGGCATACTGTGACCCTTAGTTGTTAGTTGCAATTTCGGTGTCTATATACATAATGTATTTGAACTTTATGTTATATATTGTAACATACTTGTAATATTGTATGAAATTGTGCCTTAATTAGTTTGGGCAATATAATGGGTTATATGGTGATTTGTAACTCCACCCACCTCCACCTTGGCGCCCATTTTTTACCTATATATACAGTATGTTGTTTGTATTCTACTCTGTATGCCAATCTGAGATAGGAGGACTGCACCTCCGAATCACGTCATTGGTTTTATCATTGTAATAAACACAGTGCCAACTGGCACTTTAAAGAAGCGTGTCTACTGGACATCACTTTATTTCCCATGAACCAGGAAAAGCGCCTGATATACAAGGTCTTTTTTGCTGATCGGTTTGCACTTCTAGACAGGACTGGATCATTCTTTTCCTGTTACCTTTCAGGCTTGGCAGTTTACCTTTAGATAGAGTTTGGTACCCCACCATAGGGGTTATATGCGCAAATGGTTATATACAAGGTGAGCGGCCATCTTTAGAGCCGGCGATAGTTTGTCCATTGCTGGGGCTCTGGTGCCTTAGGTAATACATGAGGTGCGGTGCTTTTGTCTTTTATTTTATTTTTAAGTTTCTTGATACTTCCTTTCCTTTCTATGGCCTCCTTGATGTTTACTCAGGCACAGAGTCACATCTATAGATGAAGTTAGGCTCAACCCCATTCAGTAGCCTTTTTGACGGTAGGTGGGACTCCCACCTATAAAATATTGATGGCCTATCTTAAAGATAGGCACTCATTCTGCTCCCTGGAAAGCCACTTTAGCATCATTTAATAGGTGAAAAACCTTTTCACTCTGTGAAATTATTATGGTTCTTGTTTATTTATTAACATCAATAACTTTAAAAGCACTGTACATATGATTTACAAAGGGGTAAACAAGTTATAGACCAAGTGAGTTCAAGGAACAGAATACAGAGGACAGAGAACCCTGTTAACAATGACTTACTATCTATATGAAAATGAAAATAATATGTAAAGGTCGAAGTTGTTTTCATTGTTGTTTAGAAGGTTTATTGCAGGTTGTAAACTTTTTTGTTTGTTTTTAGATTAATTGAGAGTTTTTAGGGGTTTTCTCAATTCGCAAAGTTTTTACTTATCCAAAGGTTAGGGGATAAATAACTAATCTGTGGGGGTCCCACCAAACTCAAGCTATTAAAAGTCCAAAATAACAAAAAAGAACTGTCCCTTCCAAACTAATAAAGTAGCAGTGCTCATGCATGGCCACTACTCCATTCATTCTCTGAGTGGCCTCCAAACATTTAGGATATTCTCCTATACAGTACTTAGGCCCTTTCAGGTTGAGTCCCTCATTGTCCTAGGGGCTCTCCTGCAGCGTCTCCCCCATAGTAGTAAGTCTAATGTTATTTATAGCATTGTAAATATAGTGCATAATGTTATGTATAGGTATATAAAGTATAAAGGACATTTAAGGACCTTTGGAGGTTATGTTATGTTATGTTCACATGATGTGTTATGTTACTTAGAGAGCACCAGTCGACCACCTGACCTGTAGCTTGACCTATGGGCTTCTTGCTTAGCCCCCCTTTATAAGAGGGGGAGCCATTACAATGTCTCTCTTGGATCCTGAAGAACAGCAAAGCACAGACATCCCAGATCCTGTGTCCAGTACAGGTGAAGTTCATAAAGCCTGTTTATGGCCTTCAGGTGTACTGGACACATTGTCAACTCATCTATGTCAACTCATCTATGTCTGCTGTCTCCACCAAAGTCAAGTCACTAGTTAAGTCAATTATAGTCAGAGTGCCGTATTGAAGTCTGACCCAAAAGTACTGCGAGTCCCAGCAAGCTGCAAGACCCTTTCCATGTTACTGGTTAACTCTCTGGGATTCTGGCCTAGCTGTAAAGACTTTAACAACTATCTAACCTCAGTAAAGCAACCATTAACCCTTACCTGGCCTTGGACTATTATTGCCCTGCCTAACCTTGGGATAGCGGTGCTACTGTTCGGGTGGTTACCGGAAAAACCTTTCTGGCATCACAAACATTAGGGGTTAATAACACCTTGCCCCTGGGCTATACCATCTGCCCCATCCACCTGCACCCTTCACACCCCGTGGTCACCCCACAACTTTGGCATCACCACACATAGCCAAGCTCACCACTCGAATTGTCCTTCATTCTTCAGTCCCTTTGGTTGACTCCCATTGATCAACAAGTTAGTCCTATTGATGGATGATAGACATCTTTGGAAAAACCCTTTACTTCTAGGAAAGTCTAGTAGGTTTGAGAATTCTAGACTATGGAAGATACACACGACAAAACTGGAAATTATGTGATGAGAATATAAAGAAAACAGAGTAGACGGCCTTTTAAATGGGCACTGTCACCAACATTTTTTTGATATGTTGTAGTACTTATGTACTACAACATATCTCTAATATAGTTTCTTTTGTATCTTTTTATTAAAGTGGTTTAATTTACATTTGAAAACCGGGCACTAGGGGTCACCCTCCTAGTGGCCGGCTGCAGGCTGGTGTGACGTCACGCTTGAATTCGGACAAATGCCGGCCGGGCATTGGTCCTAATTCATTCAGCCTGTGCTTGCTCCTTGCTTGTCAATCAGACAGGCGGGAGTGAGCGCTGTGAAAGCCGGGGCTTGAGCGCATTGGCTCCCTAGCCTCGCTCGCCGGCCCTGCCTCCCGACATACGCCCGGCACTGCTGCTACTGTCATCTTATAGGTAGGGAATTGTATAGGGACATCTTATAGGGAGTTGTAAGGGATCGGGTAGTGCGGCAGTGGTTTTATGGAGGCGGACCGGGGGGTCGGGCGCAATGGGGGGGATTTGCTCCGTGGCTGTGGAACTGTCCGGGGGGGGGGGGGGGTGTGCGGGTTGCGCCTCTTACAAAAAAAATTTCATCACAGGGTGCCTCTAGTTATTTTACCACCACATCTCCCAGCATGCCCTGGAGGCACCCTGTTTAGATGAACTAAGGGCGGAAGTCAGACCCCCCCCAGTAGGCATCGGTGACATCACACCTGCTGGGGAGGTCTACTGTTACGCTGAGCGCTCCGGGTCCCTGCTCCTCCCCGAAGCGCTCGCGGCGTTTCTCTCCCTGCAGCGCCCCGGTCAGACCCGCTGACCGGGAGCGCTGCACTGACATTGCTGGCGGGGATGCGATTCGCATAGCGTGACGCGCCCGCTCGCGAATCGCATCCCAAGTCTCTTACCTGTCCCGCTCCCCGGCTGTCTTGCTCTGGCGCGCGCGGCTCCGCTCTCTAGGGCGCGCGCGCGCCAGCTCTCTGGGATTTAAAGGGCCAGTGCACCAATGATGGTGCCTGGCCCAATCTTCCTGATTAGTTCCACCTGTGCACTCCCTACTTATACCTCACTTCCCCTGCACTCCCTTGCCGGATCTTGTTGCCTTGTGCCTTGAGAAAGCTACTCTGTGTTACCTCTACTGTGTTCTTGACCATCTGCTATCACCATTGACTACGAACCTTGCTGCCTGCCCCGACCTTCTGCTACGTCCGACCTTGCTCTTGTCTACTCCCTTGTACCGCGCCTATCTTCAGCAGTCAGAGAGGTTGAGCCGTTGCTAGTGGATACGACCTGGTTGCTACCGCCGCTGCAAGACCATCCCGCTTTGCGGCGGGCTCTGGTGAATACCAGTAGCAACTTAGAACCGGTCCACTAGCACGGTCCACGCCAATCCCTCTCTGGCACAGAGGATCCACCTCCTGCCAGCCGAATCGTGACAGTAGATCCGGCCATGGATCCCGCTGAGGTTCCCCTGCCAGTTGTCTCTGACCTCACTACGCTGGTCGCCCAGCAAGCCCGACAGATCGCCCAACAAGATCACCAGCTGTCGTACTTGACCACCATGACACAGCAACTTCAGTCGCAGCTACAGCAGCTTCAGTCACAGCTACAGCAATTTCAGTCACAGCTACAGCAGCAACAACCATCTCCTCCGCCGGCTCCTGCACCTCTTCCGCAGCGAGTGGCCGCTCCTAACCTCCGCTTGTCGCTGCCGGATAAATTTGATGGGGACTCTAGACTCTGCCGAGGTTTCCTGTCACAATGTTCCCTACATTTGGAGATGTTGTCGGACCAATTTCCTACTGAACGGTCGAAGGTGGCTTTCGTGGTTAGTCTCCTGTCTGGAAAGGCTTTGGCTTGGGCCACACCGCTCTGGGACTGCGATGACCCTGTCACCGCCACTGTACACTCCTTCTTCTCTGAGGTTCGCAGTGTCTTCGAGGAACCAGCCCGAGCTTCTTCTGCCGAGACTGCCCTGCTGAACCTGGTCCAGGGTAATTCTTCTGTAGGCGAGTACGCCATCCGATTTCGTACTCTCGCTTCCGAATTATCTTGGAACAACGAGGCTCTCTGCGCGACCTTTAAAAAAGGCCTATCCAGTAACATCAAAGATGTGCTGGCCGCACGAGGGATTCCTGCCAATCTGCATGAACTTATCCATTTGGCCACCCGCATTGACATGCGTTTTTCGGAAAGACACCAGGAACTCCGCCAGGAAAAAGACCTTAATCCCTGGGCACCTCTCTCACGGTATCCCTTGCAATCTACCCCTGTGCCTCCCGCAGAGGAGCCTATGCAAGTAGATCGGTCTCGCCTGACTATTGAAGAGAGGTCTCGCCGTAGGGATAGGAATCTATGTCTGTACTGCGCTAGTACCGAACATTTCTTGGTGGATTGCCCGATTCGTCCTCCTCGTCTGGAAAATGCACGCACGCAACCTGCTCATGTGGGCCTGGCGTCTCTGGGTACGGAGTCTGCTTCTCCATGTCTCACTGTGCCCGTACGGATTTCTCCTTCTGCCGACTCCTCCTTCTCTGCCGTGGCCGTCTTGGACTCTGGTTCCTCTGGAAATTTTATTCTGGCCTCTTTGCTTGATAGGTACTGCATCCCGGTAACCCGTCTCATCAAGCCGCTCTACATTGCTTCAGTCAACGGAGTCAAGTTGAACTGCACTGTGCGTTATCGCACAGTGCCTCTGCTTATGAACATTGGACCACATCTCGAAAAGATTGAATTCTTGGTTCTGCCCTGCTGCACATCTGAAGTCCTTCTCGGTCTGCCATGGCTCAAGCACCATTCTCCCACCCTTGACTGGACCACCGGGGAGATCAAGAATTGGGGTCCTGCTTGCCGCAAGAAATGCCTCACGTCTGCTCCCAGCCCCGTCTGTCGGGCCTCAGTGTCCCCTCCTGTGCCTGGTCTCCCCAAGGCCTATCAGGACTGTGCCAAGCCTCACCCTCTGCCCTCCCTCCCCATTCCCACTCCTTCTGATCGGTCTGCCCAGGACTTCACTGTCCCCCAGAAGGAGACTCTACAATCGCTCCCAATGTCCTCGTCCCAGGTGGAGCGACATCCCGACAAAAAGAGGGGGAGACCTAAGGGGGGGGGGGTACTGTTACGCTGAGCGCTCCGGGTCCCTGCTCCTCCCCGAAGCGCTCGCGGCGTTTCTCTCCCTGCAGCGCCCCGGTCAGACCCGCTGACCGGGAGCGCTGCACTGACATTGCTGGCGGGGATGCGATTCGCATAGCGGGACGCGCCCGCTCGCGAATCGCATCCCAAGTCTCTTACCTGTCCCGCTCCCCGGCTGTCTTGCTCTGGCGCGCGCGGCTCCGTTCTCTAGGGCGCGCGCGCGCCAGCTCTCTGAGATTTAAAGGGCCAGTGCACCAATGATGGTGCCTGGCCCAATCTTCCTGATTAGTTCCACCTGTGCACTCCCTACTTATACCTCACTTCCCCTGCACTCCCTTGCCGGATCTTGTTGCCTTGTGCCTTGAGAAAGCTACTCTGTGTTACCTCTACTGTGTTCTTGACCATCTGCTATCACCATTGACTACGAACCTTGCTGCCTGCCCCGACCTTCTGCTACGTCCGACCTTGCTCTTGTCTACTCCCTTGTACCGCGCCTATCTTCAGCAGTCAGAGAGGTTGAGCCGTTGCTAGTGGATACGACCTGGTTGCTACCACCGCTGCAAGACCATCCCGCTTTGCGGCGGGCTCTGGTGAATACCAGTAGCAACTTAGAACCGGTCCACTAGCACGGTCCACGCCAATCCCTCTCTGGCACAGAGGATCCACCTCCTGCCAGCCGAATTGTGACATCTACCTGGTAGTGAGCACACTACCAGGCAGACATAAAGTTATTTCTAAGATGGTAAAAAAAATTAAAGGCAGGGAGGTGGTTAGGGATAGATGGGCAATAGGCAGGGACAGAAAAAAAAAATATAGGATGATGGGAACTACCCTTTAAGTTTCAAGAGTTACAAGCGATTCAGAAGTATGGAGTGGATACATTGTGGAATACCTTTTATTATAGTTCACTGTATATTGAACTAGGTGACCAACACCACCTCTCAGTATTGCAGTTGTGATTTCACTATGGAAAGGTCAGCTCTGTGACCAGTTGTGGGTTGCAGAGGTCATCAGATAGTGGACAGCAGATTTTCTCTGTCCCATAAAACCTCAGAAATCAGACTCCAGTACTGTATGGTTGTGTAATGCCTCCCTATAATTTTTTTTTGGTTGAACTGAGAGACCATGATTTATCATTTTGGCAGATCCTTATGAGTTTAGGCCAAGATGTCCACATGGTTCAATGTTCTGTGTTTCAGTGGTTTGGAGACCAACGATGAACTGGACTGGCAACGAGAAGATGGATCATCAGATTAGAAGTATGACTTGTAGTGATCCATTCTGTACTGAAAGTAAAATTAGATGTCACATACAAACCTGGGGTATTAAATGGGGTCAAACAAACCATCAGAAGGCTCTTGCACATTTGGGCTACAAGTCAGACTTTCATCTACTAGTGTTCCATTGATTTCACACCACCACTCTCAAAAACTACAATAGTGCAGACCAAGATGACAATACTTTGCATATTATTTATATGTCTATCAATTTCCATAATTCCACAAGACTTCCTTCTCGGTGTTGTAATTTCAATGTTGAGGAGTGTATATAAAATATATTTGTACATGGAGAAACATTATACTGAATAGAAGTGCTCTTTTTCATTATGCATTCTGAGCTTTCTTATCCTGTATTTTGTAGGCACCTATGTTCAGGCAATTTAGAATGTAATAATTTGAAGTATAATCGTTCTGCAAGAGAAAAGAGAATTTTCCGTAATCCACATCACATTTATTCATTGACAAGCCAAATTTGCAAAGCTGTGAGCCTATAGCATTTCTCCCAAAGAGAACAAATATTAAAAATAAAGTGTTCTGGTAAGTGTATTGAATAAAGCTGTGTGTTGCCTTCTGGCACTTTGTTCTTTCAGCATGCATATTTCTTGGTTTAGACTAATGGATCGCTTGAGTTTTCCATCAATGTCAAAAGGTGAGAATGAGGTAAACAGCAAGGATAAGAAAAACAATTCTTCAAATATTAAATTAATACAAACACTATTCATTCAGCCTGAATAAAATAGAAAGGAAATGGAGAGATGAAAAGTGTATAAAATGCAACCATTACATTATTTTAAAGGGGTTGTCTGGAATTGATTTTTTTTTTTTTTTTTTTTAAAGCACTGACCATAATATTATTGCCAACTATTAAGACTATCCCTGTAATAATTTCATTAGATAACATGTAACACAACAGTTTAATTATTTGTACAGCTATTATTATTGTTATTATTACTATTGTTATTATTATGTAGTTATGACAACTGGGTATTGAGGACACTTACTTGACTTTATCATAATTACCGATTTTCCTTTTTAGTGAGAAGACCATGACCATCAATTTTTCATTTCTGGGGTATACCATCCACCTTGCTTTACAACTCAAAAGCCGCTCTAGTACCTATCCTTAAGCTTACACAATGAGTTAGATTATTAACAACCAACTGGATGCCACAGATTACTGTCATGTCACGCTTGCACATCCTAGTTGGTATCTGTTACGCCGAGCGCTCCGGGTCCCTGCTCCTCCCCGAAGCGCTCGCGGCGTTTCTCTCCTTGCAGCGCCCCGGTCAGACCCGCTGACCGGGAGCGCTGCACTGACATTGCCGGCGGAGATGCGAGTCGCATAACGGGACGCGCCCGCTCGCGAATCGCATCCCAGGTCACTTACCTGTCCCGGTCCCCGGCTGTCATGCTCTGGCGCGCGCGGCTCCGCTCTCTAGGGCGCGCGGGCGCCAGCGCTCTGAGATTTAAAGGGCCAGTGCACCAATGATGGTGCCTGGTCCAATCACCCTGATTAGCTTGCACCTGTTCCTTGCCTACTTATACCTCACTTCCCCTGCACTCCCTTGCCGGATCTTGTTGCCTTGTGCCTTGAGAAAGCTTTACTGTGTTACCCATACTGTGTTCCAGACCTCCTGCTATTCCACCTTTGACTACGAACCTTGCCGCCTGTCCCGACCTTCTGCTACGTCTGACCTTGCTCTTGTCTACTCCCTTGTACCGCGCTTATCTCAGCAGTCAGAGAGGTTGAGCCGTTGCCAGTGGATACGACCTGGTTGCTACCGCCGCTGCAAGACCATCCCGCTTTGCGGCGGGCTCTGGTGAATACCAGTAGCAACTTAGAACCGGTCCACCGACACGGTCCACGCCAATCCCTCTCTGGCACAGAGGATCCACCTCCAGCCTGCCGAATCGTGACAGTATCAAACTGACATCATTTAGACTCCTGTTATTGTGGTATTTTCAGTAAATTCTGGGCCTGGATAAAAGTAACTAGTGGTACTATATTGCCCAACAGGGCTTATGGCATTCAGAAAACAGCCCACACAACAGGCTTTACGAAACATCACTTATTCTACATAAAAATGACAAAGGCCATTTCATGGCCCCTTTTACAATACATACTGATAAATAAAAAGTTTTTATTTTTTATGTTGGAAACACATAACAGAAGACCATTTTACTTTGGGATGTAGTTGTTGTTGCAAATAAAACAGCTACTATAAGTTGTATGATAACTGTAAAATGCATTCAGAGTTTTCCCCTATCTATACTCAATATCCCATGAAGAAAAATCTAAAGCAGAATGTTAGAAATCTTTGCTAATTTATTGAAAAGGAAAAACTAAAATATTGCATGGGCATGAGTATTCAGACCCTTTAACATCCAGTCTTCTTGAGTATGATGCCACAAGGTTTAAACACATCCTGGATTTGGGGATTTTTTGCCATACTTTTCTGCAAATCCTCCTAGGCTCTATCAGGTTAGATGGGGACCATCGATGGACAGTCATTTTCAGGTCTCTCCAACGATGTTTGTTTGGATTAAAGAATATCTGCAGCCATAGACATTTATTTCTTATCCGCAGGATAAGGGATAGGTGTCTAATTGTTGGGACCCCCGTGATCTCCTGTATGGGGACCCGGCTGTGTGGCAGCTTTCCCGTGCAGGATGAGTAATGGCCGCAGCATGACGCCACGGCCGACACGCCCCCTCCATGTATCTCTATGGGAAAGGTGGAGCGTCCGTGCATCCCCGTTTCTCCCATAGAGCTGTATGGAGGGGGCGTGTTGACGACCTAAGTGAGGTCGACAACACATGCATTAGCCGTGCTGAGCCAGATAGGGGATGTGTCTATGGCTGCAGTACTCCTTTAAGTCAGGTCACTGGCTGGGCCACTCAAAGACATTCATGGAGTTGTCTCTAACAACTCTTGTGCTGTCTTGTCTATGTGCTAAGTGTTTTGTAAGAAGGTGAACTTCTTACAAAAAACACAGCATAATGCTGCCCCCACCATCTTTCAATGTAGGAATGGTACAGGACAGATAATGAGCAGTACCTGTTTTTCTCTAGACATGATGTTTAGGTCAATTTTTTTTCTCACCTTATGGTGCTTTTTTTTTTTCAAACTCTAGATGGGCCTTCATGTGCCTTTTATGGAGAAAAGCCTTATTTCTGAACACTGTACCATAAAGTTCAGATCTTTGGAGCTTAGCCAGAGTGGCCATTGGGTTTTCGGTTACCTCTTTTACTAAATCTTTTCTTTCCCAATTAGCTAGTTTGGTAAGGCAGTCAGCTCTAGGAAGGGTCCTGATTGTTCCAAACTTACATTTAAGAATGATGGATGTCACTTTGCTCTTGGGAACCTATTTTGTACCCTTTTGTACCACCACACAATCTTATCTCTGAGTTCTCTAGGTAGTTATTTTTCTGCATAGCCTGTTTTTTGCTCTGATATGCATTTTCAGCTGTGAGACCTTATATTGTAAGGAGGGGGGGGGGGTGTTTACAAATCCTGTTTAATCAGGTGACTCCAATCAAGGTACATAAACATCTCCAAGATGATCAGGAGAAATTGAAAGCCCTAGAGCTAAATTTCAAATTTCTTTTCAAGTTTTTAAAGCAAAGGTCCTAACTACCTGTCAGGAACCGGACTGGTATGCGGGTAGTGGATCCTCTGTGTTAGTGAGGCGATGACGTGGGCAGTACCAGGGGACCGGTTCTAAGAAGTTACTGGTTTTCACCAGAGCCCGCCGCAAGGCGAGATGGACTTGCTGAGGCGGTAACTCCCAGGTCGTATCCCCTGATAGCGACTCAACCTCACTAACAGCTGAGATAGGCGTAGTACACAAGGACAAGGCGAAGGCAAGGTCAGACGTAGCAAGAAGTCAAGGCAGGTGGCAAAGGTTCGTAGTCAGGGGCAACGGCAAAGGGTCTGGATACACAGGCTAGGGATACACAAAACGCTTTCTCAGGGCACTAGGGCAACAAGATCCGGCAAGGACAGGAAGGGAAAGTGGGTTTTTATTAGTGGTGCAATTAGTGGTGCACTGGCCCTTTAAATTTCATAGAGCCGGTGGGGAAGTGAAGGGGGACGTAGTTGGTAAGAGACCTGGGACGCGATCCGTGAGCGGGCACGTCCCGTCCCGCGGATCGCGTCCCCTCCGGTGAGAGTGGAGCAGCGCTCATGGTCAGCAGTGCCAACCGGAGCGCTGCAAGCAGAGAGATGCCGCAATCGCTCTGGGGATGCAGCAGGAACCGGAGCGCTCGGCGTTATGTTACCAATACCTAATATCATTAAGATGGGCCTCCACATTATGATCATCATGGTCTGTCTTATAAGTGGAGCTGTGCTGCTATTCTCTGTACAGCAGGTGGTCTTGAACACATTAAGGGAAACATTTTATAGTTGTCGAGGGCCTATACTGTAATTTCCTTAAATGGCTGCAATTCATTAATGGTTGCAATGTCCGCAGCTCCCTGCCGCTTGCCAAACTTGCTAGAGTTATTAGCCTTGCCACTAGTGGGGCTGGTTCGGTAATAAGAATGCAGGGATGCTGAGCCAATCACGCTAATCCCTTATCTTCTATGCTCATCCCAGTTTATTTGAACAGACATTTGTGTCACGATTCGGCTGGCAGGAGGTGGATCCTCTGTGCCAGAGAGGGATTGGCGTGGACCGTGCTAGTGGACCGGTTCTAAGTTACTACTGGTTTTCACCAGAGCCCGCCGCAAAGCGGGATGGTCTTGCAGCGGCGGTAGTAACCAGGTCGTATCCACTAGCAACGGCTCAACCTCTCTGACTGCTGAAGATAGGCGCGGTACAAGGGAGTAGACAAGAGCAAGGTCGGACGTAGCAGAAGGTCGGGGCAGGCAGCAAGGATCGTAGTCAGGGGCAACGGCAGGAGGTCTGGAACACAGGCTAGGAACACACAAGGGAACGCTTTCACTGGCACGATGGCAACAAGATCCGGCGAGGGAGTGCAGGGGAAGTGAGGTATACATAGGGAGTGCACAGGTGAACACACTAATTAGACCAACTGCGCCAATCAGCGGCGCAGTGGCCCTTTAAATCGCAGAGACCCGGCGCGCGCGCCCTAGGGAGCGGGGCCGCGCGCGCCGGAACAGGACCGGCGGAGAGCGAGTCAGGTACGGGAGCCGGGGTGCGCATCGCGAGCGGGCGCCACCCGCATCGCGAATCGCATCCCGGCTGGGGGCGGTATCGCAGCGCACCCGGTCAGTAGATCTGACCGGGGCGCTGCAGTAGCGAGGATGTTGCGAGCGCTCCGGGGAGGAGCGGGGACCCGGAGCGCTCGGCGTAACAGTACCCCCCCCTTGGGTCTCCCCCTCTTCTTGGAGCCTGAGAACCTGAGGACCAGACTTTTGTCTAGGATGTTGTCCTCAGGTTCCCAGGATCTCTCTTCAGGTCCACAGCCCTCCCAATCAACCAAAAAGAATTTTTTCCCTCTGACCGTCTTGGAGGCCAGTATCTCCTTCACGGAGAAGATGTCAGAAGAACCGGAAACAGGAGTGGGAGAAACAAGTTTGGGAGAGAAACGGTTGATGATGAGTGGTTTAAGGAGAGAGACATGAAAGGCATTGGGAATACGAAGAGAAGGAGGAAGAAGAAGTTTGTAAGAGACAGGATTAATTTGGCACAAGACTTTGAAAGGACCAAGATAGCGTGGTCCCAGTTTGTAACTGGGGACACGAAAGCGGACATATTTAGCGGAGAGCCATATCTTGTTTCCGGGAGCAAAAATGGGGGGAGCTCTTCTTTTCTTATCGGCAAACTTTTTCATGCGAGATGAAGCCTGTAAAAGAGAATTTTGGGTCTCTTTCCATATGGTGGAAAGATCACGAGTCACTTCATCCACAGCGGGCAAACCAGAGGGCAAGGGAATAGGGAGGGGGGGAAGAGGGTGACGGCCGTACACCACGAAAAATGGGGATTTAGCAGAATATTCAGAGACTCTGAAGTTGTACGAGAATTCGGCCCATGGTAGAAGATCTGCCCAGTCATCCTGGCGGGAGGAAACAAAATGCCGTAAATAGTCACCCAGGACCTGGTTAATTCTTTCTACTTGCCCATTGGATTGAGGATGATAAGCAGAAGAGAAGTTTAATTTAATCTTGAGTTGTTTACAGAGAGCCCTCCAGAATTTTGACACGAATTGGATGCCTCTATCCGAGACGATCTGCGTGGGCAAACCGTGAAGACGAAAAATGTGTACAAAAAATTGTTTTGCCAACTGAGGCGCTGAAGGAAGACCAGGAAGAGGAATAAAATGTGCCATCTTGGAAAATCGATCAACGACCACCCAAACAACAGTGTTGCCACGGGATGGGGGTAGGTCTGTAATAAAGTCCATACCAATCAGAGACCAAGGCTGTTCGGGGACAGGCAGAGGATGAAGGAGACCAGCAGGCTTCTGGCGAGGAGTCTTATCCCGGGCACAGACAGTACAGGCCCGCACAAAATCAACAACATCCGTCTCCAGAGTCGGCCACCAATAGAAACGAGAGATGAGTTGCAAGGACTTTTTGATGCCCGCATGGCCTGCGAGGTGGGAGGAGTGACCCCATTTAAGAATCCCGAGACGTTGGCGTGGAGAAACGAAGGTCTTCCCTGGAGGAGTTTGCCTGATGGAGGCTGGAGAAGTGGAGATCAGACAGTCAGGAGGAATGATGTGTTGCGGAGAGACCTCTACTTCCGAGGCATCCGAGGAACGAGAGAGAGCATCGGCCCTAATGTTCTTGTCGGCAGGGCGAAAATGAATTTCAAAGTTAAAACGGGCAAAGAATAACGACCACCTGGCCTGGCGAGGATTCAGCCGTTGGGCAGACTGGAGATAGGAGAGATTCTTGTGATCGGTGTAAATGATAACTGGAAATTTTGATCCCTCCAGCAGATGCCTCCATTCCTCAAGTGCCAATTTAATGGCCAGTAGTTCTCGATCCCCGATGGAGTAGTTCCTCTCCGCCGGAGAGAAGGTCCTAGAAAAAAAACCACAAGTAACAGCATGCCCGGAAGAATTTTTTTGTAGAAGGACCGCTCCAGCTCCCACTGAGGAGGCATCAACCTCCAATAGGAAGGGTTTAGATGGGTCAGGTCTGGAGAGCACGGGAGCAGAAGAAAAGGCAGACTTGAGCCGTTTAAATGCGTCTTCCGCTTGGGGAGACCAGGACTTAGGATTGGCATTCTTCTTGGTTAAAGCCACGATAGGAGCCAGAATAGTGGAAAAATGTGGAATAAATTGTCTGTAATAATTGGCGAACCCCAAAAAACGTTGGATAGCACGGAGTCCGGAGGGGCGTGGCCAATCTAAGACGGCAGAGAGTTTATCTGGGTCCATTTGTAGTCCCTGGCCAGAGACCAAGTATCCTAGGAAAGGAAGAGATTGACATTCAAACAGACATTTCTCCATTTTGGCATAAAGTTGATTGTCTCGAAGTCTCTGCAGAACCATGCGGACATGCTGGCGATGTTCTTCTAAGTTGGCAGAAAAAATCAGAATATCGTCCAGATACACAACAACACAGGAATATAAGAGATCACGAAAAATTTCATTAACAAAGTCTTGGAAGACGGCAGGGGCGTTGCACAGGCCAAAGGGCATGACCAGATACTCAAAGTGTCCATCTCTGGTGTTAAATGCAGTTTTCCATTCGTCCCCCTCCCTGATGTGGATGAGATTATAAGCACCTCTTAAGTCCAGTTTGGTAAAGATGTGGGCACCTTGAAGGCGATCAAAGAGTTCTGAGATAAGAGGTAGGGGGTAGCGGTTCTTTACCGTGATTTTATTAAGTCCGCGGTAATCAATGCAAGGACGTAGGGAGCCATCTTTTTTGGACACAAAGAAAAATCCAGCTCCGGCAGGAGAGGAGGATTTGCGGATAAACCCCTTTTTTAAATTTTCCTGGATGTATTCAGACATAGCAAGAGTCTCTGGGGCGGACAGAGGATAAATTCTGCCCCGGGGTGGAGTAGTGCCCGGGAGGAGGTCAATAGGACAGTCATAAGGCCTGTGAGGAGGTAAAGTCTCAGCTTGCTTTTTGCAAAATACGTCAGCATAGTCCATATAAGCCTTAGGGAGACCGGTTACAGGGGGAACCACAGGGTCACGGCAGGGAGTACTGGGAACCGGTTTAAGACAGTCCTTGAAACAAGAAGTACCCCAGCTCTTGATCTCTCCTGTGGACCAATCAAGGGTTGGGGAATGGCGTTGAAGCCACGGTAGTCCAAGGAGAATTTCGGAAGTGCAATTGGGGAGGACCAAAAACTCAATTTTTTCGTGATGAGGTCCGATGCACATTAGGAGGGGCTCCGTGCGGTAACGCACGGTACAGTCCAATCTTTCATTGTTAACACAATTGATGTAGAGGGGTCTGGCGAGACTGGTCACCGGGATGTTGAACCTGTTGATGAGAGAGGCCAAAATAAAATTTCCTGCAGATCCGGAATCCAAGAAGGCCATAGTAGAGAAGGAGAAGGTAGAGGCAGATATCCGCACAGGCACAGTAAGGCGTGGAGAAGCAGAGTTGACATCAAGAACTGTCTCACTTTTGTGCGGAGTCAGCGTACGTCTTTCCAGGCGGGGAGGACGGATAGGACAATCCTTCAGGAAGTGTTCGGTACCGGCACAGTACAGGCAAAGATTCTCCATGCGGCGTCGTGTCCTCTCTTGAGGTGTCAAGCGAGACCGGTCAACTTGCATAGCCTCCACGGCGGGAGGCACAGGAACGGATTGCAGAGGACCAGAGGAGAGAGGAGCCGGGGAGAAAAAACGCCTCGTGCGAACAAAGTCCATATCCTGGCGGAGCTCCTGACGCCTTTCGGAAAAACGCATGTCAATGCGAGTGGCTAGATGAATGAGTTCATGCAGGTTAGCAGGAATTTCTCGTGCGGCCAGAACATCTTTAATGTTGCTGGATAGGCCTTTTTTAAAGGTCGCGCAGAGGGCCTCATTATTCCAGGATAATTCGGAAGCAAGAGTACGGAATTGGATGGCGTACTCGCCAACGGAAGAATTACCCTGGACCAGGTTCAGCAGGGCAGTCTCAGCAGAAGAGGCTCGGGCAGGTTCCTCAAAGACACTTCGAATTTCCGAGAAGAAGGAGTGTACAGAGGCAGTTATGGGGTCATTGCGGTCCCAGAGCGGTGTGGCCCATGACAGAGCTTTCCCAGACAGAAGGCTGACTACGAAAGCCACCTTAGACCTTTCAGTAGGAAACTGGTCCGACATCATCTCCAAGTGCAGGGAACATTGTGAAAGAAAGCCACGGCAAAACTTAGAGTCCCCATCAAATTTATCCGGCAAGGATAGTCGTAGGCCGGAAGCGGCCACTCGCTGCGGAGGAGGTGCAGGAGCTGGCGGAGGAGATGATTGCTGAAGCTGTGGTAGTAGCTGCTGTAGCATCACGGTCAGTTGAGACAGCTGGTGGCCTTGTTGCGCTATCTGTTGCGACTGCTGGGCGACCACCGTGGTGAGGTCGGCGATAACTGGCAGTGGAACTTCAGCGGGATCCATGGCCGGATCTACTGTCACGATTCGGCTGGCAGGAGGTGGATCCTCTGTGCCAGAGAGGGATTGGCGTGGACCGTGCTAGTGGACCGGTTCTAAGTTACTACTGGTTTTCACCAGAGCCCGCCGCAAAGCGGGATGGTCTTGCAGCGGCGGTAGTAACCAGGTCGTATCCACTAGCAACGGCTCAACCTCTCTGACTGCTGAAGATAGGCGCGGTACAAGGGAGTAGACAAGAGCAAGGTCGGACGTAGCAGAAGGTCGGGGCAGGCAGCAAGGATCGTAGTCAGGGGCAACGGCAGGAGGTCTGGAACACAGGCTAGGAACACACAAGGGAACGCTTTCACTGGCACGATGGCAACAAGATCCGGCGAGGGAGTGCAGGGGAAGTGAGGTATACATAGGGAGTGCACAGGTGAACACACTAATTAGACCAACTGCGCCAATCAGCGGCGCAGTGGCCCTTTAAATCGCAGAGACCCGGCGCGCGCGCGCCCTAGGGAGCGGGGCCGCGGGCGCTGGAACAGGACCGACGGAGAGCGAGTCAGGTACGGGAGCCGGGGTGCGCATCGCGAGCGGGCGCTACCCGCATCGCGAATCGCATCCCGGCTGGGGGCGGTATCGCAGCGCACCCGGTCAGTAGATCTGACCGGGGCGCTGCAGTAGCGAGGATGTTGCGAGCGCTCCGGAGAGGAGCGGGGACCCGGAGCGCTCGGCGTAACAATTTGCTATATTTATGTTGATCTACACTATCTGGCCTTCTGTTTAGTATATTGTTCATCCCTTTGTTTTCTGATTTTGGTAAACCTTTCTGGGGATTGGACCCTTAGAATGAACTTTGTTATTATGTTACCTTTTGCTTTTGAACTCCTAGACCATACCCTGACATCCGTTGTCTACTAATTCTTCTACTATTTACCCATCCAGCTATGTAGACCTTTCTTCACTCCTACTAGGATAGTGTTCAATAACACTTACTTTTCACTGTGGTTGGGGTAGCCCTTATCAGGGTCAGAGGTCTAAGCAGGTAGTGGCATTGGTGAGGACTGATATTAGGGCTGTACATCCCTTCACCTGTAATTACATATACTAGCTCTTTGGGCCCTTAGTTTAACTTTTACCAGGATTATGGGAATTAGATCCCCATCAATCATGGATGAGGGCATATTCTGCCCTCATATATATCAGTGGGAATACCTCTTTAATATCATTACTTTGCATCGCAGCAGGTTACATTGTGTACACTAAAGTACACACTAATACCCTGTGCTAAAGGTATATCAGCACACCATTTGCTGATAATGACAAAATACCAGCATAGGTCAGCAATGTCCTTACCTAATGTAATGGAAAATTTCTGTGTATTGTTGTGTATTCCAGGTGTTAGACGAGAATTTCCATGCAGCTGCTCCAATGATTGCTGATGAAGCAATACTCATCACAAAACCCTGGGGCTCTAATTAAATCTTAAAGTACTAAAATAAGATGCAGCCATCTCAGGGCTTATTTGCATCCTCTCTCATATTGATTCCTTATACCTTGACTATAATACAATACAAACAAGACTGTTTATAGACACCTGGCAGGACAATAATACTGACATGAGACCGAGGCTTTGTTTTACATAATTTTACCTTCCGCATGTGACAATTTATATTTTTTATGTCAATAGGAAGAATTCACAGCTTATTCTCCAACTTGGAAATATATCTCATACATTGGTACACATTGTTTACATATGTTATATTTACACTGGCATCACAGCTCATGTTTTTACAACATTTTTAAATCTATAGCATTCTTCGACTGTCTAGTCTATGTTTAGACCAACCAAGTAGTTGGTTTGAACTTTGACAATCTTACACCAGGACTCTGGCACATATTAAAACATTTTGCCACCCCTTTTTACCAAAGCATCGCTCTTTTGTCAACCACTACAGACAAGTGCCCCCCCCCCCCCCAAAAAAAAAAAGTGTAAAGTCTAAAACTCATGATAAATGATGCAAGATGTTGTGAAAAGGGATAGCATAAAGTGTGCAACACCATCCAGACCCTTCCCATGCCATGGACTCTCAGGTGAGCGTCACTTTCAACTGTGTCTTTGTCTTCAGGACAATGTTATTTTGATAGGTTAGTTATCTTGTGATACGGTTAAATTGAGCCATGAATAAAGTTCAAATACCTTTGACTGAGGCTATGATGAATTCGTTGATGGAAACACGTCATCCACTGGACCTAACAGTTGCTATATGAGTACGCTTTAATCGTCATGAAACAAAAGACATGGATTTTAAGGAACTACTCAAAGATTCTTCTTCTTCATTCTCCTAAAACATATCTGAACCATCTACCTAAACTTTGTTTTAGAGCAAGTATACTTCTTCATGATAACAGTATACTGCAATGTTTGTGGCATCTTGCAGCAGAATAATGCACTCTGCCACACTACACAGATCGTTTAGGAATGGTTTGAAAAACATGTTAAAGGGTGTTTGACCCTGCCCACAAATTTCCTAAATATTAATGCTATGAAGCATTTGTGGAATATACTAGAAAATCTGTTATTTTCTGTCGAAGCCTTTTCTTGCAATTTATGCAACTTTGAGGATCTTTTGGTACGTCTCTGTGCCAGTTATTGCAGGACATCTTCAAAAGTGTTGTGGACCTTGATTGGTCGGAGCTGTTTTGGGCGCATAAGCTGAAATATACAATGTTAGGTGGTCGGCTTTAATGTTATGTTTAATGTTATGGCTGATCAGTGTACACTCTGTATATGTAATACTGCAATGTCAGCTGTTTTTGAGCTTACACTGCAGATTTTTTAAAGTGATGGCTGGAATTTTCCCATTCTCTATGAGGATATCTTGGTACCAACTGGATCTTATTACTGTGTTATTGTGTAAAACTCTTGGAAGATATAATAGGTTGAAAATTACATAGTGCCCTTTTCATAAAAGTCAATGGAAATGGGAAAGATAAAACAGAAAGCTTTTGAAAAATTGTTCACCCATTTACAGAGGCATCCGTGACAGCAAGAATTCATATAGAGCACAAAGTAAAGGACAGATAACACGCATGAAATGAGGATATTCTGGTTAACTGTAGAAATGGTTAAATTCTTTACCAAAGTCTAGGCTCACATTCATGCTCCAGGAGATTCAACAATAATTACTAATGCTGTCGATGTGGAAATAACATATTCAGAAGTATATTGTTCCACTCAGAGATAAGCATGCAATGTACAGATTATATTAAAAACTAATGATCAATATACAGCACGTTCAGCATAGCAGCTTCCCCAATCTGTTTTCATCATTGCATCTGTAGACATTGATTTTTTCCGATCATGAGTAGAAAATGATTATTTAATTCTTGAAACTTCTTCCAATAGTATTAACAATTCCTGTAATTTATATTCTGTTATAAACATGCATCTACACATATTAATGGCATTTGACACTAAAATAATTCAATGGAACTACTGCATATATTATATTGCACATATTGTTAACACCTTTATAATATAATTTTTTTCATCTTCTATTACTTCTCTTAGTGATCACACAAGTATCAAGAAAAATACAATCCAAGAAACTTCAAACTTATGAGACCAATTGAGGAAATAATCCTCAACTCTCATTCATCGTTCCAGAACACCACAGACATCTCCAATGAACCTATGGGTACTACATTATTTCCCCAGGAAAGAGATCAACATAAAAGTTCTTTTTTGTTACAGTATGAAGAAGTACCCAAAACCCCATCACTTAGGTGGTTCCCAGAAGCATCACCAAAGTGGGCAGGTATTTCCCAATGTATATCAATAGGTGTTGTTACCTGTGTATACTCAGTTAAGTACAAAGGTACAGGTACGCCCTTGCATCCTGGTACTTAAGAACCAAGGGCGTATCTGTACACCCTAAATCCTTAAGCGGCTTTGAAGTGAGCGCCGGAGCTACGCTCGCTTACGAGCAGTGAGTGTCGGCTCCAATCAGTAGCCTCACACTCATTGCTTATGCTGGGCAAATTAACATATTTGGTATTGCTGCATGCGTAAATGTTCAGACTATTAAAATATATTGCTTATGATCCCGCACAGTAAACGGCGTTAACTTAAAAAAAAATACCAAACACTAAAAATACAGATTTTTAATCACATCATATATTGGAAAAAATTAAGGAAAAACTATCAAAAAGTCCTATCAAAACAACTGACAATGACAATTTTATCCATACTGATTTTGTTAAAAGTTTGCATTTTTTTTTAAATAGTACAATAATAGAAAAATGATACAAATTGGATATAATTTTAACCCCTTAAGGACCAAGCCCATTTTGGCCTTAAGGACCAGAGCGTTTTTTGCACATCTGACCACTGTCACTTTAAACATTAATAACTCTGGAATGCTTTTACTGATCATTCTGATTCCGAGATAGTTTTTTCGTGACATATTCTACTTTAACATAGTAGTAAATTTTTGTGGTAACTTGTATCCTTTCTTGGTGAAATATCCCAAAATTTGATGAAAAATTTAGCATTTTTATAACTTTGAAGCTTTCTGCTTGTAAGGAAAATGTATATTACAAATACATTTTTTTTATTCACATATAAAATATGTCTACTTTATGTTTGCATCATAAAATTGATGAGTTTTTACTTTTGGAAGACACCAGTGGGCTTCAAAGTTCAGCAGCAATTTTCCAATTTTTCACAAAATTTTCAAACTCAATATTTTTCAGGGACAAGTTAAGTTTTGAAGTGGATTTGAAGGGTCTTCATATTAGAAATACCCCATAAATGACCCTATTATAAAAACTACACCCCCAACCAAGTATTCAAAATGACATTCAGTGAGTGTTGTAACCCTTTAGGTGTTTCACAGGAATAGCAGCAAAGTGAAGGAGAAAATTCAAAATCTTCATTTTTTACACTCACATGTTCTTGTAGACCCAATTTTTTAATTTTTGCAAGTAGTAAAAGGAGAACATTTTTACTTGTATTTGTAGCCCAATTTCTCTTGAGTAAGCACATACCTCATATGTCTATGTAACGTTTTCTTTCTCAGAAGCTACAACTCCCAGCATGCCAGGACAGCCGTTGGCTGTCCTGACATGCTGGGAGTTGTAGTTTTGCAACATCTGGAGGTCCGCAAGTTGAAGACCACTGGTATAGGAGGTAATACTCACATGTCCCCACCGCTCCGGACCCATCATCACTACCCTGGATGTCGCTCCATCGCTGTCGCCGTGTCCCTGTGGTGTCCCCGACACTCCGAACGTCTTCTTTCCCGGGATCCACGCTCTCCGTTGCCGTCATCACGTCGCAGTCATCACGTCGCTACACACGCCGCTCCTATTGAATGACGAGACTGCGTGCGCAATGACGTGATGACGTCAAAGGAGAGCGCCGGCCATGCAGGGGATCCCGGCACGGAGCAGACACCGAGGAGGCAGGTAAGGTCCCTCCCGGTGTCCTGTAAGCTGTTTGGTCCCGAACAGCCCGGGTTAGTGTCACTATCGTTTCAGATGCGGCGGTCAGCTTTGGTCACCGCGTCTGAAGGGTTAATACAGGGCATCACCACGATCGGTGATGTCCTGTATTAGCCGCGGGTCTCGGCCGTTGATGGCCACAGGGACTGCCGCGATAGATGTGTACTCGCCGTATAAGACCAAGTTCCCCCCCCCCCCCCAGTTTTGGGGAAGAAAAAGTGTGTCTTATACTGCGAAAAATACGGTAAATAAAAGATAATGATTTCACCATTGTACTAACTACCAGTTCTGGTCAAGTTAATGGTCAATGAAAAAAGTGCTAATGCTTTCAAGGACATTGACATGTTTTAATGATTTCAAACATTTTGCATATTAATATATGAGAAGGATCCTATGTATGTGGACCTATTAGTATCATTCACACTCTATACCTTCATTATGTTAATAATTCAAATTTTGAACAATCTGCATAAAAGAGCAAAAAACTGCTTATACCTCACTGTGTTAAGCTAAAAAGGTCAGCAGATGCCTGAAATAGTTGAAATTTGTTTAAAAAAAAAAAAGAAAAAAAAAAAACCTTGCCTTGTTATATCCCAACTTTATAGTGTCACCGATTAATAATGTGCAGTCATCCAGTCACTGTATAAAACCAGTGGGACAAAATTATAAGAAAGCAGGTGATTTCTTCTACATCATCACGTAAGACTAACTTATTCAGCAGTTTCTTCTATTCATTGTACTCAAGGAGATATGCAATATTAGCATGCAAGGGTGTTAAACATTCTTCTTTCTCCCTTAAAGTAGAAACACTGTTGGGAAGATATATTAAGACTTGCATTTCACATATCAGTCTTAAACTGAAGTTCAGTAAAGTAAAATGTGCCAAAAGGGTTAAGAAACCCTTGCTTAGGCTGTCCGTGCACTTTTGTATCTTCAAAGGGTATTCTGGTGAAATAAATGTGTTTATATGTTGTTGGGCATGATGTAAAAATAACAAACCAGCCACACTTGCCTACCCTGGTTCTACTGTAGCTCACGTTTCACAGACTTCCAATTCACTAATGCTGTTCTCTTCTCCCTGCCTCCATGATAAAGAGGACCTGCCTGTTTAGCCCCCACAGACCTAGAGGGGACACTGCTGTTGCCAGCGATTAACTGAGAGAGCAGGTCCTGCTCTTGATCCTTTTCTATTGTGGACCAAGATAAGTTAGTATTGCTTGTTTGTTATTTATTTATTTATCATATAAATCAACATGTACAATTTTTTTTTCTTTTCTGGAAGAACCCTTTAAATTTCAGTTCAAATTTTAGATTATAGTAAACATGTCAAGCAACAGGTAGCCCTGCAGCTTGCCGGATATCGGCCAGATCAGCAATGTCCAGCATAAGCCACAGGTAGACCAACCAGCTATGACCAGCTGCTGAGTGTGCTTCAAAGTTCAGGAGCATCCTTAACCCCTTAAGGACTCAGCCCATTTTGGCCTTAAGGACTCAGACAATTTAATTTTTACGTTTTCATTTTTTCCTCCTCGCCTTCTAAAAATCATAACTCTTTTATATTTTCATCTCCACAGACTAGTATGAGGGCTTGCTTTTTGCGCGACCAGTTGTCCTTTGTAATGACATCACTCATTATATCATAAAATGTATGGCGCAACCAAAAAACACTATTTTTGTGGGGAAATTAAAACGAAAAACGCAATTTTGCTTATTTTGGAAGGTTTAGTTTTCACGCCGTACAATTTATGGTAAAAATGACGTGTGTTCTTTATTCTGAGGGTCAATACGATTAAAATGATACCCATTATTACATACTTTTCTATTATTGTTGCGCTTAAAAAAAATCACAAACTTTTTAACCAAATTAGTACTTTTATAATCCCTTTATTTTGATGACCTCAAACTTTTTTATTTTTCCGTATAAGCGGAGGTATGGGGGCTAATTTTTTGCGCCATGATCTGTACTTTTTTTTGATACCACATTTGCATATAAAAAACTTTTAATAAATTTTTTATAATTTTTTTTAAAATAAAATGTATTAAAAAAGTAGCAATTTTGGACTTTTTTTTTTCGTTCACGCCGTTCACCGTACGGGATCATTAACATTTTATTTTAATAGTTCGGACATTTACGCACGCGGCGATACCAAATATGTCTATAAAATTTATTTTTTACGCTTTTTAGGGGTAAAATCGGAAAAAACTGATGTTTTACTTTTTTATTGGGGGAGGGGATTTTTCACTTTTTTTTTACTTTTACTTTTTATTTTTTTTTACATTTTTTTTTCCCATAGGGGACTATTCATAGCAATACCATGATTGCTAATACTGATCTGTTCTATGTATAGGACATAGAACAGATCAGTGTTATCGGCTATCTTCTGCTCTGGTCTGCTCGATCTCAGACCAGAGCAGGAGATGACGGGAGCCGGACGGAGGCAGGAGAGGGGACCTCCGTGCGGCGTTATGAATGATCGGATCCCCGCAGCAGCTCTGCGGGCGATCCGATCATTCATTCAAATCGCGCACTGCCGCAGATGCCGGGATCTGTATTGTATTGATCCCGGCATCTGAGGGGTTAATGGCGAACGCCCACGAGATCGCGGGCGTCGGCCATTGCCGGCGGGTCCCTGGCTGCGATCAGCAGCCAGGATCAGCCGCGCATGACACGGGCATCGCTCCAATGCCCGCGGTTATGCACAGAACGTAAATGTACGTCCTGGTGCGTTAAGTACCACCGCACCAGGGCGTACATTTACGCCCTGCGTTCTTAAGGGGTTAAAGGGGTTATCCAGGCAAAAACTTTTTTATAGATATCAACTGGCTCCAGAAAGTTAAACAGATTTGTAAATTACTTCTATTAAAAAATCTCCATCCTTTCGGTACTTATGAGCTGTTGAAGTTGAGTTGTTCTTTTCTGTCTCTCTGATGCTCTCTGATGACACATGTCTCGGGAGCTATTCAGAGTAGAAGCAAATTCTCATAGCAAACCTATTCTGCTCTATGCAGTTCCTGAGACAAGCAGAGATTTCAGCAGAGAGCACTGTTTCCAGACAGATAAGAACAATTCAACTTCAGTAGCTGATAATTATTGGAAGGATTAAGATTTTTTAATAGAAGTAATTTACAAATCTGTTTAACTTTCTGGAGCCAGTTGATATATACATTTTTTTTTATTTTTTCCTGCAATACCCCTTTAAGGAGTTAAACATTTATGGACGTGTCTTTTTTCAACTGTACTATGTAACTATGTAACAAATAGGAGGGCATGACACCATCAATAAGAAAGAGCCTGATGCCCATACTGAAATGTACCTTCATAATGCAAACCTAGGACCCCAGCACAGCAAGGCAACAAAGTTTCTTACTGGGCCACTGGAATTCTCATGTCTCAAAGTGCACTTACTTAAATTTTACTTAACATTAATATATTTGCAGTTCAAAAATAAGAAAAAAAGCACTGTTCTGTACTCTAAATAATGCATACTGCATTTCTGCCGACTCCACATAGCAATAAATTTACAATAAAAAAGAGAAATTTCAACATTTACCCCAATTACTGTTATAATTATCATATAAATTGTAACATATTTATCATTTACTATCGTTATTTCATGCTGTATTCACTTATTAAGGATCATAAGATTGAGAGCAATTTCAATTTCCATCCACTTTTGTTTTTGTGACTTTATATTGCAGGCCAAATATATCAGATTAGAGTTTTTCATTTAGTTAATTTCCTCATGCACATTAGACCTAATTAGGTTGTTTCAGTCATAACTTATCCTTAATTACCTGTAAAATATCCCATTTACATTTGCAATTTATAGGTTTGTAAGGAGATTGAGTAATATAAGAAACATGAGTGTAATTTACATATGCAAATGGCCTGAATATTAATTATATATACTTTTTCAGAATTTTAACAAAGCTGTATTAAGAATTATGTATACTTCATTTTTGCTGAATTGTACTGAATGTGACTCCCCAAAGAATATTACTATTAAGGTCTTTAAAATTCAAGTGTATATACCTGCCTAAGATGTTAACCCTTTTGGCTTTGCAGCAGTCCTTTTGAGTGGTCAGAAAGGGACATTTCTCATATATGCTCGTGTTGACTTCAAGAAGCTATTTGTTTATTACCTTTAGGCTCTCTCATTGTGCTACCATATGGTCTCCTCATGCTGCTTCTGCCACCTCCAGGCTCTGTCATTGTGCCGCTATATGGTCTCATGCTGATGCTGCCACCTCCAGGCTCTGTCATTGTGCCACCATATGTCTCCTCATGCTGATGCTACCACTTCCAGGCTCTCTCATTGTGCTGCCAAGGATACTGCAAAATATATTTAAGGTGCTGGTCCCCAGTAACAGAAAATCCTACGCATCTGACCACAAGTAAGTATTGAGGATATGCATTTGCTAAAATTCAACATTTCTTAGGATAAGATATATGGACCCCCAATAATTTTTTAAATCTAACAAAAGGAAAGGTGTGAAAAAGCACAATATGCCACGTACACCACCAACTATTGATGCGATGCAAAGACCTCTAAAAGGTGGAAGGGAACAATGTATAGTCCATTGTAACCGGTGGGGTTAAAAACGTCCTCTGAAGGCCCTACTCTTGCACTATTAATTTCCTTCTTGGCAAGTGTTACTCACCCTAAAAAGGGCGGCCCCACACAGGAACCTCTCCCTATTTCCACTTAAAAACATTGCCATTTCGCAGGGTTTTTAGTTGGAAAAAGGGAGAAGTTCCTGTGTGGGGCCACCATTTTTATTAAAATATCTTTAGTCTTTTCAATTGTGAGGCCCTATGGGCTCATCAGGCTGTTTCCACCTCCAGGCTTGGTCATTCTTCCACTATATGGTCTCCTCATGCTGCTGCCACCTCCAGGCTGTGTCATTGTGCCGTCATGTGGTTGCCTCATGCTGCTGGCACATTAAATGAAATTTTTTAGGTTCATCTATTTGAAATCTCCAATTTAAATAAAAAAAATATCTTTAATCTTTTCAATTGTGAGACCTTATGGTCTCATCGGGCTTTTGCCACATCCAGGCTGGGTCATTCTGCCACTATATGGTCTCCTCTTGCTGCCGCCAATTCCAGGCTGTGTCATTCTGCCACATTATGGTCTCCTCATACTGCTGCCACCTCCAGGCTGTGCCATTGTGCCTCCATATGGTCTCCTCATCCTGTTGGCACATTAAGTTAAACTTTTAACATTTTAATCCATATAAAATCTTCAATAAAATTTTACTAAATATCTTCAATCTTTTAAATTTTTAGGCCTTATGGTCTTGTCGGGCTGCTGCCACCACTAGGCTCTGTCATTGTGCCGTCATATGACTCCTTGTTATATTGGGTTTTGTGGTCATACAGTATTAGTTCAAAGTAAACGCTTTGGGCACCCGGGATATTAAACTTGTGAATCTATTCAAAGTCTTCAATTTAAATAAATAAAAAAAATCAATGTAATCTTTTCAAGATTGAGGCTCTATGGTCGATGGCATATATTACCTGTGGAATTACCACAAGAATCCAATGAAACAGGTTGGAGCGATAACAATGAACCATAACTCATTAAATGAAACATTTGCAGTTTCACAGTTGAGCGTGGCGGGGGGGGGGAGGGGGGTGCTGAGAGGCAAAGGCTGGAACAGGTGGTAGCTCGATTTGTGGTGGTCCACCAGCTCAATGCTCACCAGAATGGGTCCTCAAAAAAGTATTGAAAATAATTAAAATAAATTAAAATTAAATAAAAATTACGTTAAAAAGCTCTTTAATCTCTTCAATTGTGACCCCCATATGGTCTTCTGACCCTGCTGCCACATCCAGACGCTCTGCGGCAATGATTCTTACAGCGTGCCTGTAATCTGCATGTCATACTGAATAACAGTATTATTTCACTAACAGAGCCCACTCCCTTTGCGTGTTACAACAAGTTAAAGTGTTCTACACCCCTATTGAAGCATTCTGTAGCCCAGAAATTGCTGTTTTTAATACCGATTAAATTCGGATCAAAACAAATTTTTTCGGAAAATTCGGAAAATCGGCCTAATTAAATTTTTCAAAAATTCGCTCATCTCTATTTATAATGGGGAGTTTTGTTAGTATGCTGTCATTCAGTGGATTTTGGAAATGTTTACTAAATATTCAGCCATAGCAGTTTTGCCAGTTTATTGCCTTACTGCAAAACCCAAGTAAAAGTATTGCACTTTGCTATTGTTTTGAGGTAATTACAACAATACACAGCAATGTAACACAAAAAGAGAGAAAAAGAAACACAGCCACACATTCACAATTTGTATTTTGATCTACTTGCTTCTCAACATAAATTCAAACACTAACAGGTTGTTAGTATACATTTTGATCAAAAAGTACAAGCCCACTCGCCACATCAAGGCCACTTACTTAGAGTGGGTCCCTAACCCAACATTGGCGTAGCTCCAGACAGCGGCCACCACCACCGCAACACCATGCCCACAGGGGGACTGACCCAGTGGTCAGGCAGCCCCACTGCTGCCCGACCAAGCCCCTGGCTCCGGGCCACACCACCCCACAGGCAAAGCATCATAGTAACAATGACCACTGCAGTGCAAACAGACCATTGTGAATACCTACCAAGTGCTCCTTGCCAGAGGGCTGGGAGAATCCTAAGAAGAAACCTTATGCAGTCTCCTGCTAATTAAAACTGCCTAGGCCGAATGATTTGAGCAGAGTGCTGGCTATGAAAGAGGGGACAGACTACAATTGTAAAACAAAATTAAACAGCAATGTGACAGTTAATTCAGAATGTACCTTAGGGGTACTTTCACATGTAAAGCATCCACAGCAACTGTGAGTAGCAGGTTGCAGGAGGCACATGTTTAACTGGCTGAGGGTAACTCACCAGTAAGTAATCAGGGCATGCTGATATGTGTAGTCAGTGACCAGACGGTCTATGATTTTATTTTGTTCCTGCGTTATGTTTGTTTTTTCCTGCAACCTGTCTAAATAAGGCTGGCAAGGTGCCAGACTTGCATGAATAACCGTTGTCTGTCGATTTATTGAGAGGAAACTTGTCCCGTGGCAGTGTCCAGGACAATCCCAGAGCTATCCCCAAGGAGGAATCCTTACATTTTGGTGGAGGATGCGGGCATCACATTGCCAAGGGCAACCAACGGATGAGTTGCAGTTGAGCCATTGCTAGAAGCAATGGGTTCTATTGCGACCTTGTGACCTATAGTATCATAGGGAGTAGCATACAGACATTAACCATTTTCTAACCCCAAATACCAGCCTGCATAGACACTATCAGGAAGGAAGGGCTCGGATGAGCCCAGCTGAGGTGTACAAGTACAGGACTGAGCCTGTGGTAGAAAGTTGCCAGGGACAACGGATGGGTTCAAGAAAATGGGTCAACATCAGAAGGCCGTTGCTGGGAGCAACCGACGTGGGCCACAACCGGTGGCCGCCAAGATGGAAGAGAGGACCTGTGCGATATTGGTGGTTGGAATCCCACTGCTGATGGACTTGGATTGTTACCAGACTGTTTCTCAAATTATACTAGATATAATTCCCTTTGTGAAGTTCCGACCGGAGCCCGGTAAGACTATTCAAATTGACTTTGAAACATGTTTTGGGGCAGTGAGCCATATGATGTAGGTATGTGCCGAACTTACAGTTGAAATTGTACTGGGCAGAGACTTTCTGTATTTCTGGCAGTTGTGGGATGCCGAGAGTGTACCAGAGAATCTGCACACAAAGGTTCCGGAGTTAGTGAAAACTGCAGTGTCTCTACTGGACTGTGTGAATGGTGCTGTAAATTGTGAACCCATGCAGGCTGATAATGTTTTTGTTGAAAAACTTATGCTGATGTCTTCGGATGTGAAGAGTACTGTTGCCACCTCTGACAGGAAAAAAGAAAACCTGTGTGAGCTGGCAATAGAAGGTAAAAAGATGATGGCTTTGTTAGAACCTAAATATTTAATAAGTCTGGTAAAGACCAGCTGCAGAAAGCCAGACCCCGTGATAGTGTCTATGCAGGCCGGTTTTTGGGGTTATAAAATGGTTAATGTCTGTATTTCTACTCCCTATGATACTGTAGATCACAAGGTTGCAATAGAACCCTCCTTGGAGTATGATGTAGTACTAGGGAAGGATTTTCCATTTTTTCTATAGTTGTGGGAAGATTGTCAGGTGACTAGAGCAGGAACACCTGATAGGCTCACAACACTTAACTTGCACCACACAGTAGTGGAAAGTTACTCAGCAAAGGCTGAAGACAGAGAGTGTCAGCAGACCTTAGGTACATGTCAGGTGGCAGTGTGCCAGATCACTAGGGGAGCTGAAGAACAGTCCGCGAGTCAAGTTAAAGAGGTGACTGGAAAAGAAGCTACGAAGATGTCTGTGGAAAAACCAAAACTAATGAAGAGAGTACAGGTGGAGCTTGGTGCTGCACTTATAGTACCAGATAGAGTCCTAAGTGAAGGAGATGTGGCGTCTGGACTAGAGAGGGGTCGTAACCAGGAAGGTCGAACCACTGGACCAGATGTTGTTGCAGACCCAGGAGCCCTAGGCAAAAGAAAAGTCTGCCAAGGAGCAGAGAGACAGTTAAGAGAAACTGTTCGTGAACCACCCGGAGACCCAAGTGGCCACAAGCCCAGAAAAGGGGGAGACAGAAAAGAGGTAAAGCGCTTGACAGAGGAGAGGGACAAAACGCTTGCAGACTTTAAGAAGGTGCTGGAAGCTAAGCTTCAGCTGGAAGAAGTCATGAAGCACCACAAAAGGGAGTTTGTGGCTCTGCAGGATGAACTGCCCTGCTCTCAGTGTCTTGTGACCAGCAAGAAGAATGAAGTGGAGAGTCCTGCCAAGCAGATCTCCTTCCAGGCGGAAGAAGTAAATGTGCTGCATGGTGAATATCAGGCTCTAAGATGTGTCCACAAGGCTACCCTGGTAGCCATGGAAGAGCGGGAGAGAGATAAAGTGATGATGGCTCATAAGGTGCAGAGTCTGGAAGGGCAGAATGAAATGCACAGTAGGTCCTACACGGCTTCCTTGGCTTTTCTGTGAATGCAACTCTACGAACAAGAGGCTCTGCTAGCGGACAATGAGCAGTTGAGAGAACAATTGGAATCTCTGGAAGATACTGTCAGGGACTTGACAGAGTTGCTGGACAGTGAGAGGATGAACTCAGCTAAGCTCAAGAGTGAGCAGTGGAAATGTTTAAAGATGGAAGAGGACATGAAGGTCCTAAAAGAGAGCGGAGACCAAGCTATTGCGGAATTGGCAAAAGAAAGGTCTGTGCAGAGGCTAGAACTAACGCAACTGCAGAAGTCCGGCAAGCCGAGGACAGAAGAAGACAAACGTTGGGAGCATCTGTCTTCTCCGTACTTATACACAAATAGAAAATCGAGTTCAAACAACTCCTTAATTAAAATCATGATTTTATTAGTACAATTTTAAAAAACAATGTGAACAGACGCCAATAATTGAAATTGGGATTAGGTTAGGTTCCAGTACAAAAAAATAGGGCTACTGCCAGCTGCAATGGGCTAACATATAATATGATGTAACAAGTAATTAATATAATATCTCAGTCTCTAAGAGAACTGCTCTGCATATCAATTATTGCTACTAAGGTGCTCTATATACGGTATTTAAAATATACACTGACCACAATTGTGGGTATAATAGAATATAAATTAGTGCAAACAAATACTAAAATAGATTTCAACTCGCATGTGCATATATATACAAAGATATAATATTGCGCAATGGTAGTGTGATGATATAATGGTAACACAAGCGCTTATCTATGGATCCATGCAGACTGCAAAGAGACACAGAGACTGGTAAGATTAAGTGCATAAAGTAAGCTTACCCATATTAAGCTGCAGAGCCCAGACCCCTACGATCGTTTTGGTTTCCCTTTATCAAGAGGTACTTAGTCTCAAGAGCCCTGCGCACACCAGGGTGAAGAACCTGGTGTTTGAGAGGTGTGACCAGAGTGGAACCTCTGGCAGGAAATTGGTCAAAGGTGACCGAGAGACCTGTACTTGGTGGCTGGTGAGAGTGCAGAAGAAGGAGGTCAAGGACATCACAACATGTTGGACAAAAGTTGTCCAGGAAAAAGGAAAGGCAGTTGGATTCTGCCTTACAAATGCAAGTGCTCCTTACAGGTGGTCTGAGCAAAGGGGGGGGGGGGGGGTGATACTGTGGTAAGGAAAAGGTGCATTTCCTTGGCTCGCCCTGGAGAAACCTCACCTATGGCCTAATGAATGAGGCAGCAATGAGGGGAGTTTTTGTAAGGAAGAGATTCAGTGTAATCTTGGCTCTCCCTAGGGAACAGCAGGCTGGCTGTAAGGGGGACACACAGGCCTTGTTGAGGAAACACACAGCCAGAGCTGTGAGTGGTCCAAGAAGTGTTGTGAACTGTGACTAGCAGGTTGCAGGAGGCACATGTTTAAATGGCTGAGGGTAGCTCACCTGTTGGTAGTCAGGGTATGCTGATATGTCAGTGACCAGACGGTCTAGGATTTTATTTTGTTCCTGTGTTGTTTGTTTTTTCTTATTTTTCACTTAAATGCTAGTTTTCCCCCAAATAAAATTTTTTGATACAAGGGATATTAGGGGAAAATGCCTGGAGGAAGAAACCATAAACAGGGATCAGGAAAAAGCAAATATATTAAAAAAAATATTCTCCACTGTATTCACCGAGGAAAAGGAAATGCCAGGTGAAATACAGCGAGATAAGGTAAACACCCCAGTACAGGTCACCTGTCTAACCCAGGAAGAAGTACAGTGCTGCCTACAAAAAATCTAAATAGACAAATCACCAGGTCCAGATGGCATTCACCCCTGTGTTCTAAAGGAATTAAGTAATGTAATAGACAGACCCCTATTTTTAATATTCAGGGACTCTATAGCAGCAGGGTCTGTTCCCCAGGACTGGTGCATGGCAAATGTGGTGCCAATATTTATAAAGGGGTCAAAAGGTGACCCCAGGAATTATAGGCCTGTTAGTTTTATCTCTGTTGTATGTAAATTGTTTGAGGGTTTTCTAAGACATGCTATTTTGGAGTATCTTGATAAAAATAAATGTGACTCCATATCAGCATGGCTTTATGAGGGATAGGTCCTGTCAAACTAACCTGATCAGCTTTTATGAGGAGGTGAGCTCCAGACTGGATGAGGGGCAATCACTGGATGTCGTATATCTGGATTTTTCCAAAGCATTTGATACGGTGTCACATAAAGGGTTGGTGAATAAAATGAGAAAAATTGGACTGGGGGAAAGTGTGTGCAAGTGGGTAAGTAACTGGTCAGTGATAGGAAACAGGGGGTGGTTATTAATGGTACTTATTCTGTTTGGGTGACTGTTACGAATGGCGTACCACAGGGTAGTGTTGAGCGGCATAGGCCATATTCGAATTCGCGAATATTCGCGAATATATGGACGAATATTCGTCATATATTCGCGAATATTCGCATATTCGTTATATTCTCGTTTTATTTTCGCATATGCGAATATTCGCGTATGCGAAAATTAACATATGTGAATATTAGCATATACAAAATCAGCATATGCGAAAATTTGCATATGCTAATTTTCGCATATGCAAATTTTCGCACGCCAGTCTCACACAGTAGTATTACAGCCTTCTTTACACCACACAAGCTGGAAGCAGAGAGGGGTGATCACTGTGATGTGTACTGTGAAGAAAAAAATAAAAAAAACGAATATTTGTAATTACGAATATATAGCGCTATATTCGCGAAATTCGCGAATTTGCGAATATGCGATATTCACGAATAATATTCGAATTGCAGGGAGTCAGTCTTGGGTCCTGTTCTATTTAATATATTCATTAATGACCTTGTAGAGGGGTTGAATAGTAAAGTAGCAATCTCTGCAGATGATACTAAACTCTGTAAAGAGGTAAACACTGTAGAGGACAGTGCACTGTTACAAATGGATCTGGATAGGTTGGAGATTTGGGCTGGGAAGTGGCAGATGAGGTTCCACACTGAAATGTAAGGTAATGCACATGGGGAAGAAAAATCTGGGCTGGGATTATGTATTAAATGGGAGAACACTTTGGATGACTGACATGGAAAAGGACTTGAGAGTCTTAGTTAATAGTAAGTTTTGCTGTAGTGACCAGTGACGGGCAGCTGCTGCCTAGGCAAAATAAATCATGGGGTACATCAATAGGGACATGGATGCCCACGACAAGGAAATAATTCTACCGCTGTACAAATCACTAGTCAGACCACACATGGAATACTGTGTACAGTACAGGGCACCAGTGTACAAGAAAGATAGTGGGGAGTTGAAAAGGGTTCAAAGACGGGCAACCAGAGTAATACGGGTAATGAGAGAACTACAGTACCCAGAAAGATTATCAGAATTAGGGTTATTTAGTTTAGAAAAAAGAAGGCTTAGGTGCGACCTAATAACTATGTATAAATATATCAGGGGACTGTACAGAGATCTCTCCCATGATCTATTTATACACAGGACTGTATCTATAACAAGGGGGCATCCTCTACGTCTAGGGGAAAGAAGGTTTCTACACCAGCTCAGACAGGGTTCTTTACAGTAGGAGCAGCAAGACTGTGGAATTCTCTGCCAGAGGAGGTGGTCATGGTGAAATCTGTAAAATAATTTAAAAGGAGTCTGGATGCATATTTGGAGAATTATAACATTACAGGTTATGGATTCTAGATCTATATCAACTCAGTAGGGACTCATTAGGGTTATAGGTTGAACTTGATGGACTCTGGACTTTTTTCGACCTTATGAACTATGTTACTCACTTGGTTTATCGTTATGTGCTTTGGAGGGGATGTTTCCTCACTCTGCATGACTCATCTTGCTCTCTGAATCTGCAGTATTGCAGTCTCTTTATCTAATCTTGGAGTTTGTCCCAGCCTGTGCTTCTGCTTGAACAAAGATGATGCTACAGCCAGGCAGTATTATGTTCTGGATGGTATTGGGAACCCTATTGGTGTTTTTGATAGGTCATGATTTCTTTAAAAAGAAAATATTGGAATATTATATTATAATGGTTAATATTTTGCCAAGAAGTACAACAAATAAAAGTTTTTGAATCTAACGGTGACGGTGCCCATAAAAAAAAAAATAGAGAGAGAGCATACCCTATAAGGATTGGGAAGGTTCCGCAAACATCACGTACGTCCCACCTTGAGGAGAAGGGGTGGTTATATACTCCCGCCCCTCACTTAATCCGTACAAGCCCCACCTCAAGGTGCAGGCGATCATGGAACACGTATGCCCCTTGCACAAATACAGCCCTATGGGCTTCATACTTGTGCTCAGGGCTCCAGACATGTACTAGTGACTGACAACATTGCATACATACCTGTACGAAAACCTTAACTTAGCATAACGGTTAGAGGTGTGCCATAAACCGTGTACGAGGGCATGCCTATAGAGGGCAAAAAGCAACCATAATAGGATGAATAACCATTCATAAAATAACACAGCATACACCCAGCATTAACCCCTTAAGGACCAAGGACGTACCGGTACATCCTTGGTCCTGCTCCCGTGATATAATGCGGGGTTACACAGTAACCCCGCATCATATCACGGCGGGCCCGGCGTCATAGTGAAGCCGGGACCCGCCGCTAATAGCGCGCAGCACCGATCGCGGCGCCGTGCGCTATTAACCCTTTAGCCGCGGGCTCAGAGCTGAAAAGCAAAAGTAAAAAGTGACGGTTAATTCAGTGGGCTGTTCGCGGCATCCCGAACAGCTTACAGGACAGTGGGAGGGCCCCTACCTGCCTCCTCGCTGTCCGATCGCCGAATGACTGCTCTGTGCCTGAGATCCAGGCATGAGCAGTCAAGCGGCAGAATCATCGAGCACTGGTTTCCTATGAGAAACCAGTGATCAATGATAAAGATCAGTGTGTTCAGTGTTATAGGTCCCTATGGGAGCTATAACACTGCAAAAAAAAAAGTGAAAAAAAAAGGAATGAATATCATTTAACCCCTCCCCTATTAAAAGTTTGAATCACCCCCCTTTTCCCATAAAAAAAAAAAAAAACACAGTGTAAATAAAAATAAACATATATGGTATCACGCATGCGGAAATGTCCGAATTATAAAAATATATTGTTAATTAAACCGCTCGGTCAATGGCGTACACGCAAAAAAATTCCAAAGTCCAAAATAGTGCATTTTTGGTCACTTTTTATATCATTTAAAAATGAATAAAAAGCGATCAATAAGTTCTATCAATGCAAAAACGGTACCGTTAAAAACTTCAGATCACGGCGCCATGAGCCCTCATACCGCCCCATACACGGAAAAAAAAAAAGTTATAAGGATCAGAAGATGACAATTTTAAACATATTAATTTTCCTGCATGTAGTTATGATTTTTTCCAGAAGTACGACAAAATCAAACCTATATAAGTAGGGTATCATTTTAATCGTATGGACCTACAGAATATAAGGTGTCATTTTTACCGAAAAATGTACTACGTAGAAACAGAAGCCCCCAAAAGTTACAAAACTGCGTTTTTTTTTCAATTTTGTCGCACAATGATTTTTTTTTCCGTTTCACCGTAGATTTTTGGGCAAAATGACTGATGTCATTACAAAGTATAATTGGTGATGCAAAAAATAAGCAATCATATGGATTTTAGGTGCAAAATTTAAAGAGTTATGATTTTTTAAAGGCAAGGAGCAAAAAACGAAAATGCAAAAACGGAAAAACCCCCGGTCCTTAAGGGGTTAAGCTTCACACACCGTAAGTAGACTATACCTTGCATGCTTGAAAGAGTAGCATCTACCAACTAGTGAGTACTAGAGGTGGTACCCGTACCTGAGAAGCTGTGTTACTAAAAACCACCTAACCAAATACACAGAATAAAAACCCACTAACCGTATACACAGAATAAACCTGCTAACCATATACACAGAATAAAACGTGCTCACTGAAACGCACAAATTAAAAAACACGCTAACCGTATGCACATAACGAAACCCGCTAATGGTGAGCACAGGATAAATTACCCTAACCTTAGGCTAAGACGTATGTACTGAGTAAACATGCTATTACCACATGCTAATTGTATACACCGAATAAAATATGCTCACCTTAGCACAGAATACAATACACGGAATACACATCCTAACCATAAGCACAGAATAAAATCAACCGTATGCACAGCAAGAAACATGCTAACCATATGTACAGAATAAGCCTGGTAACAGTATACACAAAAATAAAAACTCTCTAATTGAGATGTTATTGCTCTGAAAACATGTCCGTAACAATAATCTAAGTGGTACATTCCCCTGCAGATGTGGCAGGCATAAGAAATATGTGGTCTTTAGAGCTGCTATAAACGTAAGCCCAATATGAATGCTGCAATCCTGTATTATAAATGTATGTACAGCCAGAGATGCAACGGCCATCCAACACTATGAACGTATGCACATAATAAACATGCCTACTGTGGTGGCTATGCATGTATGCATCAAGATAACTATGAACAAATGCATAGAACAACAAACTATGGTCGTATGCATCAACAATGCTATTTACTAGTGCATGTATAATATAAGTGCTGTGAGCGTATGTACCGTGAGAATATAAAGAAATTTATAAATTCATGATATGCTACGAGTGTATGTACAGCATAAAACCAATGTACAGTGAATACTACATGTGAAGAGTATAGAACCTACATATCTACAGTGAAAAACTAAGTATGAACATTAGCAATGCTACAAGCGTGTGAACATAAACTGTTATGGGCTTATGAATAGTAACTGCTCTGAGCGAGTGAACATCGTGACTACTAACACGCAGATAAACAGCATAAAGCTATGAGCGTATGTACAGCATGAATGCAATGAGCATGAACACAAAAACCTACATGCAAATAAACCGCACACTATGAGCGTATGTACTGCAGGAATGCAATGAGCGTATGAACAGAAAACTACAAGCATATAAACAGAATAAAGCTATGAGCGTATGTACAGCATGAATGCCACGAGCATATGGACAATATAAAGGCTACAGGCAAATAAACAGCATTACACTACAAACGTATGTCCTGTATGAATGTAATGAGAGAATGAATAGTATAAATACTATAAGTGTATAAACAGTATAACCTATATAGGTATGGTGAAATGCTATGTATGAACATTAGTTACGCTACAAGGGTGTGAACATAACCTGTTACGGGCTTATGAATAGTTACCGCTACAAGCGAGTGAACATCCTAACTGCTAAAGCGCCTGCCAGTAAAACTATGATCGTATGTATGAAATGAATGCGATGAACGTATGAACAATATAAATGCTATCAGCTGATAAGCAGTATAAAGCTATTAGCATATGTACGGCATGAATGCAATGAGCATATGAACAATATAAATACTACAAGAAAATAAACAGCACAATACGTTGAGCATATGTACTGCATGAATGCAATAAACGTATTAAAAGTATAAATACTATAAACGTATAAACAATATAAAGCTATGAGCGTATGTACAGCATGAATGCAATGAGTATATGAACAATGAAACCTATGAGCAAATAAACAGAACACTATGTGCCGCATGAATGCAATGAGCGTATGAACAGTAAGAATATTCTAAGCATAAAAACAGAATAAAGCTATGAGCATATGTACAGCATGAATGCAATGAGCATATGAACAATAGAAATGCTACAGGTAAATAAACAGCACAACACTATGAGCGTATGTACTGAGAGTATGAATGCAATGAGAGTATGAATACAGTATAAATACTACAAGCATACAAACAGAATAAAACTACCTATGTATAGTGAAATGCTATAGTAGTAATGCTAGTAAAGCACGTGAACAATAAACTGCTACGGGCTTATGTATAGTAACTGCTTCGAGCTAGTGAACATCATAACCGCTAAAACACCTGCCAGTAAAACTACGAGTGTAGGTATGATATGAATGAGATGAATAGAGATGAGCGAAGTTACAGTGATTCAATTTGTCACGAACCCCGCGGCTCAGCAGTTGCTGACTTTAGCCTGCATGAATTAGTTCAGCTTTCAGGTGCTCCGGTGGGCTGGAAAAGGTGGATACAAATCTAGGAGAGAGTCTCCTAGGACTGTATGCACCTTTTCCAGCCCACCGGAGCACCTGTAAGTTGAACTAATTTATGCAGGCTAAAGTCAGCAACTGCCAAGCCGAGAAGTTTGTGACGAATCGAATCACTGTAACTTCGCTCATCTCTAGCGATGAACATATGAAACAATATAAATGCTATCAGCAGGTAAACAGTATAAAGTTATGAGCGTTTGTACAGCATAAATGCAATAAGCATATGGACAATGTAACTGCTACAAGCAAATAAACAGCATAACATTATGAGCAGGGGCGGACACAGACAACAGAGGGCCCCTGTGCAAAGAATGTGCCTGGGCCCCCCCCCCCCAAAAAAAAAGTAATATGCCATAAAATTGCACTGCAACTCACATTAATTTGCATTAGATAGGCAGCAGTTCCCCCACATTAGGTAGCATAGATTCCCCACATTAGGTAGCATAGTTTCCCCACATTATGTAGCATATATTCCCCACATTAGGTAGCATTGCATAGTTTCCCCACATTAGGTAACGTAGCATAATTTCCCCACATTAGGTAGCGTAGCATATATTCCCCACATTAGGTAGCGCAGCATATATTCCCCACATTAGGTAGCGTAGCATAGATTCCCTACATTAGGTAGCGTAGCCCCACATTAGGTAGCGTAGCATAGCATATATTCCCCACATTAGGTAGCATGGCATAGATTCCCCACATTAGGTAGCGTAGCATATATTTCCCACATTAGGTAGTGTAGCAAAGATTCCCCACATTAGGTAGCATAGCATATATTCCCCACATTAGGTAGCATAGATTCCCCACATTAGGTAGCATAGCATATATTCCCCACATTAGGTAGCATAGATTCCCCACATTAGGTAGCATAGCATATATTCCCCACATTAGGTAGCATAGATTCCCCACATAAGGTAGCGTAGCATAACCCCAACAAACAAACACACACACACTCTCACTCACCCACACACTCTTACCTGGCCTGCACTACTTACATTTGCCCATGGGGACTTCCTGGCAGAGGTGCGTGCTATAAGTGACATCATCGCACGCTCTGCGATGGACGTCAGCGTCCAGGTGCTTGCGATGACGTCACTCACTGCACGCACCTCAGCCAGGAAGTCCCCATGGGCAGATGTAAGTAGCAGTTTAGTGACTGGGCAAGACTGGTTTCCCTGTCATATGTGCACTGGCAGGGCTGCCATCAGAAATTTCGGGGCCCCTTACACAACTCAAGGCCTGAGACCCCCACCGATCACCTCGGTTGAAGTGGTTCTCCAGCTGTTGGAAAGCTAAAACTCCCATCATGTCTGGAGAGCCTCAGGCAATGGGAGTTGTAGTTTTGTAACAGCTGAAGAGACACAGATTGGACACAGTTTTACCCATCATCACTGCAGAACTTACAAGTGACTACAGCTCTGATGGGACAGTCATAAGAACACACAATGATGTCAGTGACCTGAGTGACGTCTTCTTTTCTTCTTCATCTCGTCCAGAGACCAGGTCTTCCCCCAGCTCCATCTTCTCTGCAGAGTCTGACATGCAGACATCATTGGCTCCTCACTGTCAGCAGATCCTCATCCTCTGCATGAAGACAGTAATCATTATAACCTTGCCAGAAAGTGTAACCTAAATAAAATACTGCCCCACACTGTACCCTGAATATAATACTGCTATACACTGTACCCACTAAATATAATACTGCCACACACTGTACCCTGAATATAATCCTGCCACACACTGTACCCTGAATATAATACTGCCACACACTGTACCATGAATAGCATACTGCCATACACTGTACCCACTAAATATAATACTGCTATTCACTGTACCCACTAAATATAATACTGCCCCACACAGTACCCTAAATAAAATACTGTCACACACTGTACCCTAAATAAAATACTGCCCCACACTGTACCCTAAATATAATATTGCCAGACACTGTACCCTGAATACAATACTGCTGTACACTGTACCCACTAAATATAATACTGCTATACACTGTATCCACTAAATATAATCCTGCTACACACTGTAACCTGAATATAATACTGCCACACACTGTACTCCGAATATAATACTGCCACACATTGTACCCACTAAATATAATACTGCCACACACTGTACCCTGAATATAATACTGCTATACACTGTACCCTGAATATAATAATACTATACACTGTACCCTGAATATAATACTGCTACACACTGTGCCCACTAAATATAATCCTGCCACACACCGTACCCTGAATATAATAATGCTATACACTGTAACCTGAGTATAATACTGCTATACACTGTACCCACTAAATATAATCCTGCCACACACTGTACCCTGAATATAATACTGCTATACACTGTACCCACTAAATATAATCCTGCCACACACTATACCCACTAAATATAATACCTCTTATCCTCTGTGTCCTCATCATTCCTCATCACCCCCATAACCCCTGCCAAACCTCTCCTCAACACTACTATAACCACCCCCGCACCTCTCCTCATCACTACTATAACCCCCCCGCACCTCTCCTCATCACTACTATAACCCCCCCCCCCGCACCTCTCCTCATCACTACTATAACCCCCCCACACACCTCTCCTCATCACTACTATAACCCCCCCACACACCTCTCCTCATCACTACTATAACCCCCGCACCTCTCCTCATCACTACTATAACCCCCGCACCTCTCCTCATCACTATTATAATGCCCCCTGCATCTCTCACCACCCCCATAACACCCCCCTGCACCTCTCTTCACCCCCATAACACCCTCCTGCACCTCTTATCACCCCCATAACCCCCCCTGCACCTCTCATCACCCCATAACACCCCCCCCTCTCATCACCCCCATAACACCCCCTGCATCACTCATCACTCCCATAACCCCCCCTGCACCTCTCATCACCCCATAACATCCCCCCCTCTCATCACCCCCATAACACCCCCTGCATCTCTCATCACTCCCATAACACCCCCTGCATTTCTCATCACCCCCATAACCCCCCCTGCATCTCTCATCACCCCCATAACCCCCCTGCACCTCTCATCACCCCCATAACCTCCCCATGCACCTTTCATCCCCCCATAACACCCCCTGCACCTCTCACCCCCCCCCCCCATAACACCCCCCTGCACCTCTCATTACCCCCATAACACCCCCCTGCACCTCTCATCACCCCCATAACCTCCCCATGCACCTCTCATCCCCCCATAACACCCCCTGCACCTCTCATTACCCCCATAACACCCCCTGCACCTCTCATCACCCCTATAACACCCCAAGCAAAAGTTCCCCTGCACCTCTCATCACCATTGTAGTCTGCAAACAACATAGCCCCCATCCAACCCCCCCCCCCCCCCCCCCCCGTTCACTTACCCTGCCGGGGTTCGGTGCAGCTGCTGCTCCTGTCACAGTGTTCCACTGCACGGGGAGGATCCGTCGGGAGGCTGCTGGACTGGAGATCGCGCCGGGACAGGTCAGGTGACTGGAGTAGACGTGCGTGCCTGCGCGGGGCACGTCAACTCCCATCAGCCCCTGGCCTGTCCGGCCCTGCCGTACTTCTTAAGGGGCCCGCGCCCGAGAAAGAGCGGGCCTCATAGTCCTGCGGGCCCCCCAGACTATGAGGCCCGGTCATAGTTCTGACGGGTACCCAGCCAGGAGTCAGTGAGTGACAGTCGCAGTCACTCACTGACTAGCCGGAAAAAAAAAAGTACAGGGACGTCCGGGCCTTCCTGAAGCTCCGGGCCCCATACAAGTGTATGGGTTTACCCCCTGATGGCGGCCCTGTCCACTGGGTCCGATGGTAGGACCGGCCCAGCGTGTGAGGGCGGGGGCGGGGGCGGGGGCGGGCCCCCGCCCCACGCTGGGCCCCTGTGCAGCTGAACCGGCTGCACAGGCGATATGTCCGCCCCTGATTATGAGCGTATGTACTGCCTGAACTCTTTTCTTGTTTTCATAACACTAACAACATGTGCACAGAAAAACGCTAGAAACATACAATATGAAGCTTAACATATGCATATTATAAACACAAAGCACGTATGTTCGGCATAATAGCTCTCCAAGCTACTGTGGTGCAAAGCAGTAATGAATCGTAGTACACGCAATATACATACACACATATTTATATATATATATATACACTCTTACACGTGGAAATATTGGTAATGAAATGGTTACTGATTAGTAACTGCAGGCATATACTCTACCCAGTGACCTAATTTGTGTGGCAGACATTGACCATAGTGCAACATGAAACAAACAGTATGGGGGTCAGTGTGGGAGCAAGCAACAGGCTCCCGGCATTGTGTATGAACCATGTTCGACTACAAATAGTATAGGAGTCAGTGTGGGTGCCTGCCAGTAAAACTACATGTGTATAATTTGAAATATAAAAATACATATTGTGCAAAGTATATATATAAGCAACACATTATCCATAAATAATCCATAGAAAACACTTCAAACCATAAAATATATAATACACTGTTTTCCCGCTTAGTAAAAACACAGGTGTAATGTGTCTGTAGTGAATTAAAAACAAATTAAAAATAACAGTTGTACCTTAGAGACAGATCCATGTTTCCATGCACCCAGAGACGCCATCACGGCGTTCCTAACTTCTGTGTTAGAGTCCAGCGGTCATATGACTGTCATGTGACCAAGCTGCCTCACGTGAGTCTCGTCAGCCCCAGCCGGCCGACTTGGTCACTGCACATACGTCACTGGATGTCTAACTACGGTGTAATAAAGTATAGAATCAAGATTTATTTCATAAACTTATTGTATTGTGTTTCACTGTATAATCATGAGTTATATAGTGTCTTACTGAATAGAAATATAGAAAACATCACTGCGTTCAACAGAACCTCAGTGAAGCCGCAGACTAGTGTGAATAGTGTCTATGTAGTGTGCAAATGAAAATGTGATGTGAATGTAGTAGATAACATGTGAAAAAACATTTATAGCTTAAATCTAAAAGTAGGTCTCTAGTGCATTTCCAAGACCTGTGTGAAATGCACCAAAGATGCTACTTATGTGAATGGTATGTTTAGGGAACTCTCCTGGAGAGCTATCTCCAGGAAAATCCCCCAAATAAAAAACTAAACGGGTGGATGTTCAGTGGGCTACCCATTAAAGGGAAAGCACTGAGAGCACATCTAGGTGTGAATAACAATCTATAGAAAATTATATGCAGAGAATCCTCCGCAGAAAATTTCCAAAAACTGACTGATCATCTAGATAAATATGTGAAGGATGTGAGTTAAAGTGAAAAACAAAATGGTGACTAGTGTCAAGTGACGAGTGTCCAACAAATGTGTAAAAATATAAATGTATTAATTTCAAAACATAAACTAAAACACCAAAGTGATGTGTAACATAGTTCTTGTAAAGAAAAGATTCTAAATACATTTTCCCATAATTCATATCAACTTGTCATACTGGTAAATGGGTCAAAGGGAAACTTTGGATCTGTCGCTCCGGTCTCACAAATGCATTGAAATCTATAAAAAAAGAAAAATAGTATCAGTAAGACCAGGCTATCATATCAATATAGCATAGTAGATAGTTATAAACAAATATATTCAGTTGTTGCTTCCTATGTACTGAACTCTAATTCTGGACACCAGTTCTAGGCTTTATAGATGGAGGGGTTATGGTAAAATCTATGTTAAGTCCCATCGGACGTAAAGTGTTCAACTCAAAAATAAGCTCTCTTTTCTTTCGGAGACTAGTTCTCTTCCCACCTCGTTTCGACACTGTGACATGGTCAACCAGTGTGTATCTTAGGTCGCCCTCTGTATGACCACCTCAACGAAATGTTTTGACACCGGTAAATCCATCCTGGCCTTCCGGATGAAGTACAGGTGTTTGTTGAGGCGGGTACGGAAGTCAAGAGTTGTTTCTCCCACATACAGAAGGCGACAGGGACAGGTCAGAATATATACTACATGGTCAGAGGTACATGTTAGGTAATGGTGGATTTTGTATTCTCCATTGGTCCTAGGGTGTATAAATGTCGGTCCTTTATTCATGCGGGGGCAATTAATACATCCCCGACATGGGAAGGAACCTTTTTGTTTGACAGTCAGATACTTCTGTTGGTCAGCTGCTTTCAAGGACACATCGGTCTTTACCAGCTTGTCCTTTAGACTTGGTGACTTACGATATGCCATCAGCGGGGGTATTTTAAATTCAGAGACTGTCAGATGGTAGTGTCTGAAAATTGACCAGTGTTTGCAGATAATATTTGCAATTTTACCCGAATGAGAGTTATATGTGGAGACAAACGCAATTCTGGGGTGCCCAGTTTTTTTCTGTGTAGAATGTATAAGTTTTTTTCCTGTCCATATCCAGGACTTTCTGTTTACTGTCACGTAAAAGGTCAAGGGATAACCCCTTTTTCTAAAGTTAGAAATCATCGTGTTAAGGGCAGTTTCTAGTTTCTCTTCCATCCCCACCACATGGCGGACCCTCATCATCTAACTTGATGGGAGGGACCGAACCATGGGGCGGGGATGATGACTGTCATTCCTTACAATAGAATTACTGTCTGTCGGTTTTATGTACAGGTCAGTGTTTAAATGGTCTCCCTCAATTAAGACTAGCGTATCAAGAAATTGTGTAGATATTGAGGAGGATGTCAGAGTAAATTTGACATATTCATCAGCTTGATTTAAAAAAATCCTGAAGTTGTAAGTCAGTCCCTGTCCAAATGAGGAAGATGTCGTCAAAGAGTCATTGAACATAAAATAATTGTTTTTAAGTACCATCTCCAATAATGTCAAAATGAACTGGCTCTTTTCAGTTGAGAAATCTGGTGAAATGACATTCCTCACTGCAGCCAATCCCGCCTCATGGGGAATGGACGTATACAGGGAAGTAACGTCCAATGAGGCGAGGATGGCACCAGGAGGAATCTTGATATTTTCAATCTTCTTCAAAAAGTCTGAAGTATCACAAATAAAGGATTTTGCGCCTGTTGCCTATGGACGCAACACGCTATCTAGAAAGATAGAGATGGAACTTGTAATAGACCCCCGCCCGGAGACTATTGATCTCCCCGGGGGGTCTATTAACGACTTATGAATTTTTGGTAAAATGTATAAAAAAAGAGTGGTAGGGTGTAGTGTTGCTCGCGAATATTCGCAATACGAATTTTATTCCCGAATATCGCATATTCGCGAATTCGCGAATATTCGCGAATATAACACTATATTCGTAATTACGAATATTGTTTTTTTTTTTTTTTTTTTTTTTTTTTACAGTACAAATAACAGTGATCATCCCTCTCTGCTTCCAGCTTGTGTGGTGTAAAGAAGGCTCTAATACTACTGTGTGAGACTGGTGTGCGCATTTTCGCATATGAAAAAATTTGCATATGCTAATTTTCATATATGCAAATTTTTGCTTGTACTGATTTTTGTATATGCTAATTTTCGCATAATTTTTGCATATGCGAAAATAAAACGTGAATATTCGCGAATATATGACGAATATTCGTCCATATATTCGTGAATATTCGCGAATTCGAATATGGCCTATGCCGCTCAACACTAGTAGGGTGCATAACATACAAATATTCAAACAGAGTTTTGTCAATCAAACCATCATGTAGTGCAGTTGTCAAGTATCTACATATTTTTTTTTTATCAATTTCACTTTTGGGATCCGTGTTCAGCTTCCGATATGTAGAACTATCCGAAAGCTGCCTATACACCTCACCCAGATATTTTGATCGGTCCATGACTACAACCGCACCACCCTTGTCTGCCGACTTGATGATGAGGTTGTGGTCATGGACTAATTGGTTGAGTGCTAGACGCTGAGCATGTGACAAATTGGGATGACCAAAGTCCTGACTTTTTAGCCTGAGTTTTTCTAGATCCTGTTTCATCAAGATACTGAAGGTATCAATAGAATTGGAGCCAGTCTGGGGGTTAAAGTTGCTGGGGACTCTCAAATCGTAGTTCACAGCTCTAAAGCCCATACGATGGCTTATAGTAGAGGTTGTCAAAACCGGGTTTGCGGGTCTCTCCGCAAACCAGGTTTTTAATTTCAGTTTCCTAAAAAATTGCATACAATCTAATTCCATTTGAAACCAATTGGGGCTATAGGTGGGACAAAAGCTGAGTCCTTTAGCTAATAATTGCAATTGTACATTAGTAAGATTGACAGAAGAGATATTTACCACTTCCTTTTTGGATAGGTTTTGATCTTTGATAGGTTTCTGATTGCGCTGTCTCGTCTTCAATCTGCTGCCGGTTGCGCCGACCTCCTCGTCTGGTGGGGTATCGCTTGAAATGTTGTGCTTAATAGATTTCTGAAGATAAGACTATTGTCTAGGGATATACTCTGATATTTTAAGTCGGGAAGGATTTTTTTTTCCTTGCATAGGGTAATTTACATTTGACATAAGGAAAGGTTATAGGTTAAACCTAATGGGCTCTTGATTTTTCTTTTTTACTTTTCCAACTGTTACTATGAAAATGACCCTTTTTAGCCCCATACCAACTTTATTATTTAACATCTTGAACCACTATTGACCATTAAAAAAAAAAAAAAAAAAAAACCTTGGAAATGTGAATATTTATTACTTTATTTCTAACATTAAATTAAAAGATGTTATTGCCACCTCCCAATTAATGTCATTTAAACCATAATAACAAACAGATGTGACATATAGATTTATCACCATAATATAATGAAGTCATATTTATGAGGCACATTATAGTGTCCCCAATATTATTCCATAGTGTATAACTTTCTAGAGTACTAACAAGCTGATGAATATACATTACCAAGTAATTATGTCCCTGAAATCCAACAGGATGACTAATTAGGCAATCCGGTGTATTAGCTGACATTAGGATCTGAATACATAAAACTTGCTTGTTTTCTGCATGCTGACATTTAACCCCATTAATTGTAAGAAAAAGCTCAACTTATATTCTCAACAACATCAACATCACATTTTTTTTCTTCCCATCTGTCACAGTTATTTATAAATCAAAACATTCAGAATACTTTAAAAAAAAATTAAAAAAAAATAAAAACATTTCTTACTTCTTAATGGCCACTATATTTTAAAGAAAATATTTAGGAGACATGGTAATGTGTAGATTCTGCATTGCAGAGGTATGGGGATTCTACACATAAAAAGCAGAAAACTGCACTCACCATATTTTCCAATGATGGCACTATTATTAGGATTACTGCCACTCATAGAGCAGTAAGCTAATAAGCATGTACCAAATATTTTCAGCAACCTTTATCTATAGCATCATCAGCAAAATATAAGCTACCACAAATGTAACAATTATATAATTGGTGACAGAAACACGTTGGCGGTGTTTATATTTGAGTTGATAAGGAGTTCTGCTCAGTTATCTGTTGTGGTCAGTGATATACATGCTAATCATAGGCGGTGTTGTATATAAATTTAGGTTCCATAATAAGATGTGGACCTAGGTCCCATGCTTTTATCTTGGTCATGGATTATGAACAGTAACACTCAAAAACTTTTATTTTATTGAAGCTCAATAAAAGTAAAATATGAATGGGGTACTCCAGTGAAAAGCATTTTTTTTTTTTTTTTATCAACTGGTGCCAGAAAGTTATTGTAAATTACTTTTATCTAAAAATCTTAATCTTTCCAGTACTTACCAGCTGCTGTATACTACAGAGAAAGTTATTTTCTGTCTGACCACAGTGCTCTTTGCTGACATCTCTGCCCATGTCAGGGACTGTCTGTAGGCGGCTGACTTTTCATACTAACAAATGAAAAACTGATGCAAAAGGATGCCACTAAATGGCATCCCTTTGCATCAGTTTGCATCTGTTAGTAGTATGTTCCGTTTAGGAAGCAATTATGGATGAAAATAGGGACAGAGGATAACGGTCGTGTGAACCTAGCCTAATCCTACGAGCTGCTGCTTTGTAGTGAAAACTGCTCTTTTAGAAAAAAAAAATTGCAGCAAATTCCACAACTGTAGAATTAAAATACATGAATTTGTTTTATCTTTAAAGGGGTACTCCACCCCTAGACATCTTATCCCCTATCCAAAGGCTAGGGGATAAGTTGTTTTATTGCTGGGGTCCCGACACTGGGGACCCCCATGTTCTCAGTAGCGGCACCCCGCCGTCATCACAGTACAGAGGAAAATCTCTGTGCGTGGTGACGGGGCAAAACTCCTCCTCCCTGGGTAGCACATGTACTGCTAAACAGGGAGGAGGAGACCCGTACGGGAGCACAGCATAGATGAAGTGAGGGGGGGAAGTCGGCGTCCAGCAGGCATCAGTGACGTCGCGCCTGCTGGGGACAAGGCTGCACAGCAAGAAAGAAAAGATGAAGATGAAGACTATGTCAGTCCTCAAAAAAAGTTTTAAAGGCAGGGAGGGGGTTATGGATAGATTTCCTTTAGGTAGGGACAGGATAAAAGAATAATGAGATGGTGGGAGCTACTCTTTAATAAATATTAAACTTGGGAATCTAATATAAATCTTAAATTTAAATTTAAAGAAATCGATGTAATCTTTTCAAGACTGAGGCCATATGGTCGTCCATGTCATATTATCTGTGGAATTATCACAAGAATCCAATGACAGTTTGAAGAAATAACAATGAACCATAACTGATTCAATGAAACATTCACACTTTCATAGTCAGGGGGGCGCTGAGAGGCAGGGGCTGGAACAAGTGGTATCATGCCTGGTGGAGAACCGCCAGCTCGATGCTCACCAGAATGGGTACTCAAAAAATTAAAATAAATTCAAATTAAATAAAATAAAAATTACATAAAAATTCTCTTTATTCTCTTAAATTTTGACACCATATGGTCTACCTGCTGCCACATCGATGCTCTGCAGCATTGATTCTAATAAAAATGCCTGTAATCTGCATGTCGTACTAAATAACAGTATTATTTCATTAACACAGCACACTCCCTATGCATGTTAGGACATGGCAAATTGCTCTAAACCCTTATTAAGGCTCTCTGTAGGCCAGAAATAGCTGTTTTTAATAGCGATTAGCCGCAAAAATATTCGACCCAAACCAAATTTTTTCAAAAATGTGGCGAATTGGCAGAATCAAATTTTTCTAAAGTTCGCTCATCTCTAATTGCAGTAAGATATATTACTGAAGAAAGAGCAGTGGTGACAGTCATTAATTATCTCTGCATTCTAACATCATTGTGCATTATCCTTGTATTATGATGCTGTGTTTATTATCTCTGCAGTTATATCACAATGATTACTGGTCTTCAGCTGTGACATCACTACTCCATGACATTATGGTGTGTATGATTTCCATAAAGTGTGCAATAACCCTTTATATGACTGTTCAGTGTAATTATTATTATTTATAGGGTGGCAGGAGAAGCACTTTTACTCCCTCTTGTGGCAAGAACCAGTGTCTAATCATACCACACCAGTAATCATTTACATAGCTGCCTGAGACATAAGTACATGCTGATTTTTGCAGTAATCTGACCGGATGCATTTATTTTTTTTGTCAATGCATAGTATATATATGTACTCTTTCTCATCTGCGTTTATTGTCACTGTAGTTGTATTTATCATGTGCATTATTCAGGCTCTGTATATAACCATAAGATTAAGTCTTACAAAGTGATATTAATCTGTAATGTTCAGAGTTAATATATACAGGAGTGCAGAGATTTAATTTTCACTAGGAAATGTGAGCCTTATATAGTACAACAGTTCCTCTGCAATATAAGAGTGGAGCAGTACTGTAAACTGCACTAAAAGGGGAACTTCGGTACATTACATCTTATCCCCTATGCACAGGATAGGGGATGTGTCTAATAGCTGGGGGTCCGATCACTGGGACCCCCCGCAGGAGATCATAAGGGGGGTTCCAGTGGTCGGACCCCCTGCGTTAGACATTCGATCCAATCACTTCCTGTTTCCTTTCTGAACTGCCCCCATACTGTTGCTTTGTAACATTGCACACACTTGGATGTGCTGTGGAACCAATCTGCCAATACTTCTGGGACAGACCAGGAGATTGCAGCTGAATTTAGCATGCCTGATCCTTAGTGGATACTGTAAGGTGGATGCAACCAAGGGCAACAGTTATTAAAACAAGGCAGACATGTATTTGAGTATATTTTTCTTAAACAGAACATTAAAAAAATACTTGCACATATCAAATATGTTTAACCTTTTTATGACTGTTGATATGCTTTTGACACATTGAACATTAAAGGGACTAGCAATCTTTTTAAGAAAAATAAAAAATTAAGGCCCCAAATGCATTAAAATAAAACACAAATGTTACTAACCACCCCTTTTCCCAAACTAATTCCCTGTTTTGTCCGCAGCCAGTCGCTAGTAACTAAGAGCTCATTAGTTGCATCTGTTTGCAGATTGCTCATCATTTGGAAGGAGAGGCAGTGAATAACAGCTTCTGCATAAGACTGGGCATACGACTGCTTTAAAAGCAACTGAGATAGTGAGTGGGCAGGCTGTGTGTATATTTTATAGTAAGTGTTTCAGTGACTTTAGATTTTGAGAGTTTAGAAAAGTAACTTCGAATTATTTACCCCTGTTAGTGTTGCTCACGAATTTTATGAATATTCGGGAATAAAGCACTATATATTTGCAATTACGCATATTCAAGGTTTTTTTGTTTTGTTTTTCACAGTACACATCACAGTGATCATCCCTCTCATATGCGAAAATAAAACGCGAATATTACGAATATTCGAATTTAGCGAATATATGAGGAATATTCATCCATATTTTCACGAAATATCGTGAATTTGAATATGGCCTATGCCGCTCAACACTAACACCTGTCTCTTTAGATAACTGTGTTTTAGATTCTGTGGTTTGATTCTGTGGTTTACCCATCAGAACACAATGTCCTCCATGATTACCAGGGCTGTCCAATGTACATCTTGTGCTATGCATGTATTCCTTGAACAGCCATTTGATGGAGAATATTGTTCTACAAGATGTGAACTTTTTTAAGCCCAGATCCTGGGTCTAAACAAACAAACAAAAAATTAACAACAATGAGAGGCTGGGATAACATGGAGCTCACTAAACAAGCTTTCTCTGGGGGGGGGGGGGGGGATAGTAGTATGAAGGAGCAGGAGAAAGAGACAGGTATATTTGTGACTGTAAGAAGGTGAGGTAGGGGGATAAGGATCAAGGAAGGCAAGTCCTGACCTGGCACATCAACAGGTTTGCCCTCTTGGCAGATGAGGAGAACCCTAGTTCAGAGCCAGCACTGCTACAGTTACTAGGCCTCTTACAGCCAGGGGGTCATCTGCTACAGTAAGAAAGAAAAGAGGAGTACAGGGCTGACCAGACAGGTGCTGAGAGTTAATTATTAGAAGGACAGAGAGGTCAATCTGTTACAAAAACAGCAATCGTCACACAGTGTGTTGTTTGCCTGGTGCTCGAGTTCGCCACATCACAGATCAGGTTGACAGATTACTGTGAGGTGCTGGTGAAGACCGAGTGGGCTTGATGCTCATTGGTCAAATCATGATTATGGCATGTGAGGAGTCTGTGCGCTGTTCACCCCGTCAGCTTCTCTATTACTAAAGCTTATATGTTTTTATGGCAGTTGGATGGCTTGTGAAGGCAGTACTGCGGAGTACATTGCCTGACAGCGTTATGCTGACAGGCACAATAGACAGCACTACAGTAGAAGTGTAGTGTATAATATTAGCGATTTGCTTATCACAGTCACAGTCCCCTTGTAAGACTAGAAAAACATAAAATATATATTTTATGAGAAGAAAAGCCATGATTGCTGCATTGTGATTATTCGCCTCCCAAACAATGTGCCATAAGGTGTATCTGTGATCAGTTTTTGAGATGTAATAACCAATATTTTCAGTATATTCTATTATAGTAGAAAAAGCAAAACTAACACACTAGCTCTACAGGATAAAAAATATCACTAATTGTTTGCCAATACTGCTGATCATTGTTAGTAAATTAAACCCTTTTAACCATTTAATCTATACATTAGTCTAAGCATGTAAAACAATAGTGCTATGTTGGCTATATACTTTATGTGAATTTACTCAGGCTGTCAGTACCCAGTACTGTCAATGACTTACCAGCGGAACCATAGTTGAATCTGATTCATCCTCTACTGGATACATATGTATATATATATATATATATATATATATATATATATATATATATACATATATATATATATATATATATATATATAGCAACAGAAGAATGCAGCAGCACACTGCAAGCACAAAGATATAGGTGAAACATGAATATGCAGTTAAAACATGGAGAGCTATACAGCTATGGTGTAATAGATGCAAATGTGAAACTATGAAATAGTGAGGCACTTAGCTCGCAAATTTGTCTCCGCCGGCGGTCAAATAGCTTGGACCGTCCCACCGCGATAAGGTGGCCTCCTTGGGACGGACCCTACACCGTGAATATGCCTCTGTATGAACAGTTCAGTAAGCATGGCAGGGTCTGGAACATCCAAGACACCTTATATACACACCTGATAGAGGTGGGTGGGGTGCAAGGCCAACATGGAGGTAGCCACTCCCCCGTATGTGCAATACAGACAAAGAATAAGTCAGCCAGCACTGCTGGCTGACTTATTCTTTGTCTATATATATATATATGTGTATATATATATATATATATATATATATATATATATATATATATGTGGTATCTGCTGTTTTCCAATACAGTTAAGTAAAATTGGAATACATTACCATTAACTTATCATTGCTATATACATGTATACATACATCATCATACATTGGGAGTAAATTTACATATTCTGTTATGGGCAGTCTGGTTGTTTTTTTTTTTTTTTTAGATACTCTTTTAGCCATTTTTCAGTGACTTTCCTTTCATAACTTTCAGTTACTGTCATATCATTAATCTAAAGCCTAGAGCTGCAGTTATCAGTTTCTCCATCCTGTACTGTAATTGGGCTGGAGAAGGGCAGGGTTATTAAAGGGGATGTCCAATACAAAATAGCATCTATAGATAAATTCAGCTCCAAATTGAAAACATGCGTTGTATGTACACTTATAATAAAATACTCATCTCACCAGATATTCCGGGAATACTTTTTGTATCACACTTTCTGCTGTTTCTTTTCAATAGCTTTACTCTGCCACCACTGTGAATGTCAAGGTGGGCAAAAATGCTTAGTTTGCTTCCATCTATTCTCCATCAGTTATGTGGAGGGATCCCTGGCTGGTTAGGGAGATGACGCTGAAGCTATAGCATTGATCTTGCTTGGTAGAGTAGTAGATGGTGTTTGAGCTTGCTCAGCATCTCCTCTGACATTTACTGACACAAAATAAAAAAAATTAAAAAAAATGTGAGACTTTAATAAATGCATAGATAAGTGAATCTCCTAAAATTTGCTTTGGGTGGTTGTGATTAAATTGGCTATTAGATATTATTTAGATTCAATAGCCAATTTAGAATTTAGAACAACAATAAAGGCAGGAAGATCAGGGATTTATGTCAATCCCTAGCACAAGATCTTCAGGAATTTTTTCCCTGAGGGGTATCATGTTTTTCTTAATTGTTTCTTAAACATTAGAAATGTAGAAATGGTGGCTCTCAATTACTAAAGGTAATACGACTGTGTTTTTTGGGGTTTTGCAACATCATTATGGTGTACAATGTCTGTGCCACAATGTGCAACAGGATGTAACACAAAACCTGACCAACTCTCCATTTTGCTGTGAAAACCCAAGAAAGGGACATGGTCAAGGCGAAAAGAGAAGTTTACTGATATTTTTCCATTTATCCACCATAACTATTTCTAGGCCAAAATTTTAATTCTTTAACCAGGTCCCAACTAGTACAAAGACAAGGAAGAAAAGGAAGGTTACTATACTGTGTGTACTAAAAGGAGCAAAATAAATCCTCTTTTTTTTCTACATTCAAACCCTCTGTTCTACAACCACTCCCTTTCTTCCTTCCCGGTCATCCCAATCCTGGTGATGGCAGACCTCCTGCACCATTTCCTGCTCTATGTTACTTATTTCATACTTTCCACAACAGAATCATATCTGTCTATGTAAATGTGCATATTAGTTTCCACATAGAACCTAAGCTTTCACTGTGTTCTGCATTCATATGGCAATTATAAAATGAAGATTTGCATCATTAAGTTGAACTTTTCCATTTACTGATATTACACGCATGATAAACTCTGTCCTTAGAGGGAGACACATCTAATGTTCTACCTGTTTTATGTCTAATTTGGAAACTGAGCAAGAAAACATTAGATTCAGTTTAAGTGAAGTGACTGAAAATTTTCACAAATAGCATTTGCAATCGAAATGTGTATTTAATGTTCCCACATACAACACATGGAATAATTTATTACTGGGAACATTGATTTTCTAATGATAAAATGTTCACAAAGATGAAATCTGGTTGGGGTGAATAAGGCAATCTATCTGAGCAAAATTTAATTCTGCTTCTATTGATAATAAAAAAAAAATATTTACTTGGATATTCTCAATATCAACATTTTATATCCAAGATTATATGCAAGATCCTGGGAGATGACATGAATATTAATTCAATGCTCATAAACAGCTGTAGGTACAGAAGTGCAGAAAGTTGTAAGTTACCTGCAGACTTTCAGTGTTATGCTTTGAAGAAATGTAAGTTACTAATATACCCCGAAGCATTGGAAAACAGACAAGTTTAGCCATATATTATATGGTATAATATTGAATAGGGGTCCTAGTTCTTCATTGTGGGGGCTCTGACTGCTAGAACTCTCACCAAACCATAAAATGTAAGTGCTCAGTACTAAGGAATTTATTTTTCAAATTTTTCTATTTAGGAATGACTTGACTACAACCATTTTACCATACTATTGTATTGTATTTTTTGTATTGAATTTGTATTTACTTTTTTTTTACACTTAGACCTTCCGCATCTCAACGGTTAGGGACATGGTGAGGCCATGATGTAAAAAAAATCCATGTGATATTTTTTTTGTATATTCAATACATACTGCAAGTTAATGGTTGTGTCTCCAGCAGAAGCCGTCTGTGCCCGCAGGGTGTACCCTCTCTGCCTCCCAAAACTGACATGGAACCCATTGGAATTTGCCTGTCTTCATTGGACATTGGGGTTTACTAACTACTTGGGTTGGGGATGCTATACAATGTGTCAGGCTTCTTCCTTCTAATGTAGAAGTAAAAGCTGACTGAGAGAGCAATAAGCCAATACACAGTAAGGTAAAATAGATTTTAGTAAAGGAGAATGGGCAGGCTTTATATTGGCTGTCAACCCGTGTGTCATATATTGAAACTGCAGTGTGGTAAAAGGTAAGTGTATATGAATAGGTAATAACCATTAAACTATCCTAGACCTCCAAAGATGATGGATATATATGTCAACCCAATTATTATCTTTGTCCATCAGAAACACCATGAGGGGAATTGTCAAACTGCTCTTTTATTTCAGATGCCACAATCAACTTTGATTGTGGTGTCTAAGGGGTTAATGCCAGGAATCACCATGATCGGTGATGTCCTTCATTAGACACAGGTCCTGGCAGCTAAAAACTGTCAGCACCACTCAGAAATGATGTGCGGTTTGCTCCTGAGCCTGCATCATTGGAGGGGAGCAGGCACAGGGCATACAGGTACGTCCTGCATCCTTAAGAGGTTAATACATTTAGTAAAGTTACACAATGTTTTTTTTTCCAATTGTGTCCTACTCAGTAAATGAAGGCTTTCTTCAAACAGGGTGGATCTCCGCAACTCTGAACACAATCGCCATGCCTGATGAAGCAGCCAGCTGTGCTGTGAAACACATTGCATTCTGGGTAAATAAAGTCTTCCAAGAGCCTACTTTCTGATTGTGTTCAGCACAGCAGAGATCAACCCTGTTTGAAGCAAGCTTTCTCCACACATCGTTGGTTATTCTGGTTGAAAGGCTGCAGGAAACTTATCTATCCAAGCTTTGTCCATGGTTATGTATGGGGTATACAGCCTCTTGGGGGTAAGCGCAATCGTTGTAGTTTGCCTCCCCATTATTTTTCCTCCTGAATATACTACACTGTGGAGCACCCTGTCTTTATGTTTTAGACTACTCAATAAATGTCAGAGGAGATGCTAAGAAACTGCAAACATCATTTATTATTCTGCCAGGCAAGATCAATGCTACAGCTTCATGGACATCCCCCTCACCACACCAGGATACCGCCACATAACTGATGAAGAAAAGATGGAAGCAAACTAAGCATATGTGCCCATCTTGACATTTACAGCAGTGGACGGAGGCAAAGGGTCACATGATAACCAATCCATGTTGTAAGCTCACTATACGAAGGAAGATTGGTTCCCATTTAGAGCATGTATCATCCCATCTGAAATGTCCTGAAGTCATAGTGAATCTGTTAGTCTGTGGAAGGCCATGCTGTTCATACTTAACCCCGCCCACTTTTTGAAATTGAGGACAAAACAAGTAATGTAGTGAAAAGCTGCAATAAATTCTCCCCTGTGTATCCACGCAGCTTTGCCTTAGTAAATAGGTAGCCAAGTGGTTAGTACTGTAGCCTTACAATCCGGGGGTCCTAGGTTCAAATCTCACCATGGAAATTGTGGATTTAACCTGTTCTTTACCACAGCAAAAAATCTATTCTGTGAACATATCTTATAAAAGAATATAAACCAGAAAGTGGAACAACAATTTCTTATTATTTAGACAATGAGTATAATATGTCTATCACTGCCTCCACATTTCTCCAACTCATCACACTGCGGGACCTATACAATAGTTCTCCCACCTAATCTTTTTTCCCTACACTTATTCTTTCTTGTTGAAGGAATTCATTTAATTGTGTGTCATGTCTTCCCTTCTTGACTTAGCAGTTGATTTCTGTCTTCTATTATTAAATGCTCTTGTTAAATTGTTCATTAAGAAAAAAAGATATTTCAAAGAAGCTCTTCAGTGTTCTCTGTATTTATCTATATTTTCTTTGAGCTATTGTCAAATCTATATTCCATTACAAAAAAGAAAATGCTTGCTCTCATCCTGTTCAACATATGCTACATTTATTATAAATTATTATCCTTTACACCCAAATTGTTCTTTGGTTAATAAAATTTAAATGACAAATAAGCTTTTTCTTGAGCTTTTATTGAGTAAGAAATAATGCCATTGTCATTGTTGTACATTTTGAGTGGTTTCCATATATCTGAAGAATTAAATACAAATTATCCAATTTCTTTAGGGTCACTAAAGGTTAAGGTTACTATTTTACTATTTTAGGTTACTAAGGATTTTGGATACTGTCAAGCGCACTTCCTCGGGCTGCTGGTCTGCGCTGCCGCTCACAGGTGCGTATTAAATAGACAATCATAGTTACCATGAAGATGTCTAAACAAATACAAGCAGCAGTGCAAAACAAAATAAAACCAATCACAGGAATTTACTAAGATCATTCTGATCATTCAGACCGGTCGGCCCCAGAGATTCTAATCTGAGGATCCAGCATGCTTCATGCTAGAGCAGCGTTTTGTGGCGTTCACCTCGATTCTAAGGACAATGCACTTTTTCAAGACCAGCAAACTTTAAAACTCTCCCATCTCCCCTGTGGAATTCGTTTATGTGAGAAATGAGCCTGGGAGCACCTTTTCCAGTATGAATGGATTTCAGGTGCTCTCTAACCCGTATGAACAGGCTCCTAATAGTTTTATCAACATACACGAATCCACAGGGGCAAACGTAAATATAAACCACATAAGCGGTTCTGCAGGTAATAAAATGATTAACCCCTTAAGGACACAGCCTATTTTGACCTTAAGGACGCAGCCGTTTTTTGCAACTCTGACCTCTGTCACTTTAAGCATTAATAACTCTTGGATGCTTTAACTTATGAATTTGATTCCAATATTGTTTTTTATGGCATATTCTACGTAATGTTAGTGGTAAATTTTTGGTGATACCTGCATAATTTCTTGGGGGAAAATTCAAAAATTTAATGAAATATTCAAACATTTTGCATTTTTTTTCTTTGAAACTCTCTTCTTGTAAGGAAAATGGGCATACCAAATAAATTATCAATTGATTCACATATACAATATGTCTACTTTATGTTGACATCATAAAGTTTACATTTTTTTTACTTTTTTGAAGATCTTAAAGGGCTTCAAAGTTTAGCAGCAATTTTCCAGTTTTTCATGAACATTTCAAAATCAGAATTTTTCAGCGAGCAGTTCAATTAGAAATGGATTTGAAAGGCCTTTCTGTGAGAAATTCCCCATAAATGACACAATTTTATAAACTACACTCTCAAACTATTCAAAATTATATTCAGAAAGTTTGTTAACCCTTTAGGTGTTTCACAGGAATAGCAGCAAAGTGAAGGAGATAATTCAAAATCTTCAAATTTTACACTAACATGTTCTTGTAGACCCATTTTTTTAATTTTTACAAGGGGTGAAAGGAGAAAAAGCCCCCCAAAATTTGTAACCCATTTTCTCTCGAGTAAGGAAATTCCTCATATGTGGATGTAAAGTGCTCTGTGGGTGCACTAGAGGGCTTAGAAAGGAAGGAGCGACAATGGGATTGTGGAGAGCAAATTTTGCTGAAATGGTTTTTGGGGGGTATGTTGCATTTAGGAAGCCCCCAGTGCCAGAACAGAAAAAAAAACACATGGCATACTATTTTGGAAACAGTGTGGGTACAGTGAGCCTTAACACCCCACAGGTGTTTGATGACTTTTCGTTAAAGTGGGTGGTGTAAAAGAAAAAAAAAATTCCACAAAAATGCATTTTTTTCCCCAAATTAAAAATTTTTACATTTAATGAACGCCACCTTTATACGGTGGAATGCATAAAGGTATCGTGTCATCCACCGTATAAAGGTGGTGTTCTGCGCGAAGGGGTTAAGCAAAACTTCTCACATGCCCGAGAAAACCGGAGGGGAAAAGTTCAACCCGCGGGATGCAGCAGCAGCTGCATTTATGAGAACGACGGGTATACCCATCGTTCTGCATTAAGGGGTTAACCACATGAATTTCTCCTCCGACGGAAATTCTTCTACTTGCTAAATTGAGTGTACAAAATGAGCAATGATTACACGCAAAATTCCCCTTGGGCAAGCTATCTGTTAACCAACAACCTGCAGTGCCAGCACCCTGTCTTGCATTTTTTTCTGAAAATGTCTCCTAATATGGTGCTTTTCCTGAAGGTGATCAAAGGTGGGTTGCTGGCTGCCCGCTCTAACATGGGGTCTCTCTGTAACATGAACCAATCACATTCATGTTGCTATTGGCAAAGGCAAAGGTAAAACACCTCTGTTCAGATTTTGCTGTATTTTTCTTTTTTGTCTTCAACAGGGCATATCTATCCACTCCTGTTCTTTCAAAGCACTGGTTAATTAGATATCAAGGATGTCCATGTGATAGAAAACGATCCTTCAACTCCTCAGCCTGCATATAATACTCATCAGTGTTGCTATTGATTCTTTTAAAACGTAAAAAATTGACTGTAGGGTATACCCCTACGAACATGTAACGGGTGCGAGCTGTTGAAGTGAAGGATGGAATTCTTAACTGTGGACTTTTTGAAACCAGACGTCACCAATCTGTCTTGTCGAATTTGGATTTTCACATCCAGGAAATCAATTTCCTAGTCCCCAAAGACAGAGGTGAAGAGCATGTTCATGTCATTAGAAACATTAAGGTATTCAACAAAATTCTGGAACATGTCTTCATCTCCGTCCCAGATGACCAGAATATCGTCCACATAGCGCAACAGGAGTTTAATACTGCTACAAAGGGATTTTTGCTTGAAAAGATAAATCTCTCAAAAATAGAAAGGAAAAGGTTTGCGTAAGTATATGAGACTGGAGTCCCCATGGCTGTCCATCCTATCTGTTTAAACCAGATGTCACTAAAGGTAAAAGTGTTGTTATTGAGGATCAGCCATAGGGACTCACAGATAAACTCATTCAGCTCAGGAGAATTTTTTGTATAGGAAAGGAAATCCCTAATGGCCTGTACACACGCATCATGAGGGATGCGGGTATACAGGCTTTCTACATCTATAGAAGCGAAGTGAAATCCAGGTTTCCAATCAAAATTGGAGAGATGCTGTAACAAATGGTTAGTATCTTTCAAATATGTAGGCACACAGTCGAGTAAGGGTCTCAGACTCCAATCAATGTACTGGGATAGAGGTTCGGTCGCAGAGCCGATCCACACCACGATAGGGCGGCCAGGGGGTCCAACATATGAAGGGTGGAATTCCAATGTGTGGAAACGTTGCAAATCAGACTATGTGGGGGGATACTGTTCTAACGCTGCAGCTCAAGGAGCGGGTGCTTTGCGGTGTATGAATGCATGCAAAGTTTCCTTCCCATTGTAAGGATGTCTTTCAAATGGGGGGAACACTTCAGGAACCAGATAGAACATGTGTGCCATGAAGGGCGCATGTCTCAGGCTTCCTTGTTGTAGCATAGAAAAGTTGTTCTCCCCGTTGTCGGTCACCATCGTTCCCATTTCCAGTTTTCGTGGAGTAAGCCATGATTTGATTTCTTGATAAATGACTTTTAGCAGTTCCTCCCCTGTGTGACTCCGTTCACTAAGACAAATCATGTGAAGAACAGTGTGTGGCCGCTGTGCTCTGCACATGTTATGCTAAAGGGGCACTGAGACTTGTCCGTGCAGTGGAGGTTGAGGACACAATGGAGGATGAGAAGGCGGAGTCACACACTGTCACTGGACCAACGGCTTGACAGCGTGGAGGCGGAAGAGGCATGACCTGTCCAAGTTGCTGTTGTGGCTGTACAGGAACCACATTTACTCAGTGGGCTGTAAAGGACATGTATTGTCCCTGACCGTACTTACAGCTCCAGACGTCGGTGCTGCCGTGCACTTTGGTACACACCGACAGGCTCAAGGACTGGCCCACCTTCTTTTCCACAAAATTGTGCAGGTACTGCCTTTTTCATGAAGAATTTACTGCTTGGGACTCTCCACCTTGGCTCGGCACACGCCATTAGTTCTCTGAAAGGTGCAGAGTCCACCACTTGAAAAGGGAGGGACTGCAGCACCAGCAACTTGGACAGGAGCACATTCAGCTTCTGCACCTTTGGATGAGTGGATGCATACTGTGTTCTCTTGGACATGGCTTCGCCAATGGATTGCGGAATGACTGACTAAAAGTAGGAGGAGCAGGAGCATCTGGAGTGACAGAAGGAGGGTATGACACACAGATCCCTTCAGCTGAGGTGGTGGAGCCTTGGCTGGCTGAAAGAGGGAGCGGTATACCACTGGGTGATGCAGCAGGCTGGACCACTACATCGGAGCCACGGTTCTCCCAGGGCACTTTATGGTGGTACAGCACATGATGATGCACAGCTGTGATGCAAAAATGGGGCATGTTTGGCTCCAAAATTTCTACTTCTGCCACCATGCTGACTGCCAACCATGTTACCACCTTGCTGGCTCAGCTGCTGCCTCACGAGCAACCTGCAATCCTCTTCTCCTGTTGATGATACAGCCCCTTCTGCACCTGGCTCCCAATTGCGATCGGCTTCATCATCATCAACAAGTGTTTGCACGTCACTGATGTCCTCCTCAGGTTCCTCAACAGTGTCTGCTTCAGGACACTGAACGCTGGCAACACCGCCTCCCACATCACTCTCTTCATCACTACTTGCCCGCCTAGCAGAGGAAGCGGTGGATGTCTCCTCCACTTCTTGGCTCGGCAATAGCTGCTGACTGTCCTCGATTAGATCGTCCTCATTGAATAGTGGAGCTGAACCCAAAGCATAAGATACTTCTTTAGGGATGGGAACAGCAAAGGACAGAGGCAATGGGAGGACAGGAACTACTCCCGGGCCATGCCAACTGAGGGTTGTGTCTGAGGAACCCAACAACTGTTGACTGGGGGTATCAGATGACACTTTGGATGAAGTGGATGACCGAGTTAACCAATCGATGACGGCAGATGGGTTGCTGGCCGAGACACGACCGCTAGCTGATACCGGGAGATCAGGCCTCTCGCTGCGACTCCTGCTGCCAATCACCCCTAGTCTGCTGCGACCTCTGCCTGCGCCTGATGAAGTTTGGCCTCTGCCACTCCTCTGTGCACGCTCTAGCACTTCTCTGCCTGACATACTTAATGAGTATATGAGGGGAGTACAATACCCTTCACTACGCTTAAAAGAGTTTTTGTCTAGAACAGCAGCAGGTGTGTACTTTTGGCTGTCCTTTCACAGTATCTAGGCCCTTGAGAGTTTAACAGGTACAAAATAGTACACCACTTAGATGTAGGTATGTTGTATGCACTTCTGAGAGCAGAAAAATGCGCTACAGTATGCTTAAAAAAGTGTTGGAGTAAAACACCAACTGGTGATTACTTTTGGCTGTCCTTTCACAGTATCTAGGCACTTGACAGATTAACAGGTACAAAATGGTACACTACTTAGATGTAGGTATGTAGTATGCACTTATAAGGGCAGAAAAATTAGCTACAGAACGCGTAAAAAAAATTTTTTGTAAAACATCAGCCAGTGATTACTTTTGCCTGGCCTTTCACAGTATCTAGGCCCTTGACAGATTAACTGGTACAAAATAGTACACTACTTAGATGTAGGTATGTGGTATGCACTTATGAGGGGAGGACAATGAGCTACAGTACGCTTAAAAAGTATTGGAGTAAAACACAAGCCAGTGATTACTTTTGCCTGGACTTTCACAGTATCTAGGCCCTTGACAGATTAACAGGTACAAAATAGTACACAACTTAGACGTAGGTATGTGGTATGCACTTCTAAGGGCAGAAAAAGGCGATACAGTACACTTAAAAAACTTATTAGTGCACAATACCAGCAGAACACAACAGCGCTGCAGCACACAGTTGCTGTGTACTGAACCCCAAATTGCACTCTCTCAAAGACTATTAGGAATGGACTGCTGGGTATGTATTATACTGTCTACAGACTAGTATAACCAGCAGAACATTTGTTGTGGAACAAAGACACAGAGTTGCACTAAAAACGTATTCCTGTCTCCTCTGCTAAGGTTTCTCCAGCTGAGCCAGCTTGTTCAAAAGTATGAGGCAACACACAGCTCTCTGCCCCTCTCTGTAATACAATGCTGTAGAAAGTGACTGGGAGGTTAATCGCTGCAGTAAAAAAAAAATTATGTGAAAAATGCACTGCTGTTCACCAGAAAGCTGACATGACTAGAAGGTAAAACGCTGCTGGAAAAAGCTTTTCTGTGTAACATACAATGCACTGTCTGTCCTATGTCTCTGCAGTGAAAGGATGAAGTGACTAGCCGGAATATGGCTGTCGATTATATGTGGCTGTGACTTTACAGGGGTGACTGGCATGCATCCTGCATGTGATTCAGGGTCATCCCTCCTACCCTTGTTCCCGTCTTCCCAGGATTCCTTGCCCCATGTCCTCACATGTGAACCCTTTAGATGCCCTGAAGCCTGGACCGCGCTAAATGGAGTTTAATAAAGTGATTTGCATGATAGAATTGCGGCGATATTCGCATTCGTTGCAAATATAATTTTTCATGAAATTCGTAATGAATTTGGATTCGTCATATTTGATTTGCTCTTCTTTAACAGTATTTGTCTACAACACCAGCAGATGTGTACCTTTGCCTGGCCTTTCACAGTATCTAGGCCCTTAAGACTTTAACAGGAACAAAATAGTACACCACATAGATATACGTATGTGGTATGCACTTATGAGGGAAGGACAATGCGATCCAGTACACTTAAAACAGTATTTGTCTACAACACCAGCAGGTGTGTTCTTTCGCCTGCCCTTTCACAGTATCTAGGACTTAAAGAGGTATTCCAGGCAAAACCTTATATATATATAATCAACTGGCTCCGGAAAGTTAAACAGATTTGTAAATTACTTCTATTAAAAAAATCTTAATCCTTCCAATAGTTATTAGCTTCTGAAGTTTTCTGTCTAACTGCTCAATGATGATGTCACGTCCCGGGAGCTGTGCATGATGGGAGAATATCCCCATAGGAACTGCACAGCTCCCGGGACGTGAGTCATCAGAGAGCAGTTAGACAGAAAACAATAACTCAACTTCAGAAGCTAATAACTATTGGAAGAATTAAGATTTTTTAATAGAAGTAATTTACAAATCTATACCAGTAACAAAGAAAAGGGGTCCGGCAACTCACAGTAAGACGCTAGCTGCTAATCGACACGAGGTCCGTCCATGGGGCAGGAAGGAGTGAGGGATGCTCAGGAGGCGATTAACCGGTTGATTTCGTGCACATGCACTTCATCCGGATGAAGTGCATGTGTATGAAATCAACCGGTTAATCGCCTCCTGAGCTTCCCTCACTCCCTCCTGCCCCATGGACGGACCTCGTGTCGATTAGCAGCTAGCGTCTTACTGTGAGTTGCCGGACCCCTTTTCTTTGTTACTGGTATTTATTGAATTGCATTGATTCTGTCCAGGCACCACTGTTACGCAGGACATTCTTCATGTATACGGACTACCACCATTTTTTGGGATATTTGTGGGACCTCTAAAAGTTCAATTTATTGCATTTTTTTTAAATAGACCATTAGGTGCCATTGCCACTATCTTTTTCTACTTTATATTATTAATTTACAAATCTGTTTAACTTTCCGGAGCCAGTTGATATATAAAAAAGGTTTTGGCCTGGAATACCCCTTTAAGACTTTAACAGGGACAAAATGGTATACCACTTAGATGTATGCACAGGTTACACTTAGTTACATAGTTACATAGTTACATAGTTAGTACGGTCGAAAAAAGACATATGTCCATCAAGTTCAACCAGGGAATTAAGGGGTAGGGGTGTGGCGCGATATTGGGGAAGGGATGAGATTTTATATTTCTTCATAAGCATTAATGTTATTTTGTTCCAGGAATGTATCTAATCCTGTTTTAAAGCTGTTAATTGTTCCTGCTGTGACCAGTTCCTGAGGTGGACCGTTCCATAAATTCACAGTCCTCACGGTAAAGAAGGCGTGTCGCCCCTTGAGACTAAACTTTTTCTTCTCCAGACGGAGGGAGTGCCCCCTCGTCCTTTGGGGGGGTTTAACCTGGAACAGTTTTTCTCCATATTTTTTGTATGGGCCATTAATATACTTATATACGTTTATCATATCCCCCCTTAAACGTCTCTTCTCAAGACTAAACAATTGTAACTCCTTTAATCGCTCCTCATAGCTAAGATGTTCCATGCCCCATATTAGTTTAGTCGCGCGTCTCTGCACCCTTTCCAACTCCGCAGTGTCCCTTTTATGGACAGGTGCCCAAAACTGAACAGCATATTCCAGGTAAGGCCGTACCAATGATTTATAAAGGGGGAGTATTATGTCCCTGTCCCTTGAGTCCATGCCTCTTTTTATACATGACAATATCCTGCCGGCTTTGGAAGCAGCAGCCTGACATTGCATGCTATTCTGTAGTCTGTGATCTACAAGTACACCCAGATCCTTCTCTACCAGTGACTCTGCCAGTTTAATCCCCCCTAAGACATACGATGCATGCAGGTTATTAGTACCCAGATTCATAACTTTACATTTATCCACATTGAACCTCATTTGCCAATTGGATGCCCAGACACTTAGTCTATCCAAGTCATCTTGTAACTTATGCACATCCTCTATAGACTGTACTGTGCTACAAAGCTTAATAGATAACAATATGCATTTAGTGCTCTGCTCACCCTAACTGGCTGGCTACTATTAGCTTTTCAGTTGTTGTACACACCAGTGCTGCAGCACACAGTCACTGTGTACTACACCCAAAATTGCACTTTTGCTCTCTTCCCTATCAGTGCTTCTAGGCTGAATTTGAGCTTGAGGTGAATCACTGCTGTAAAAAAGCTTTTCTGTGCAACACACTGCTCTCTGTCCCTCTCTGCAATAGAATGCTGATATGAGTGGGAGGTGAATCGCTGCTGTAAAAATGTTTTTTTGTGCAACTTGCTGTCTGTCCTATCTCTCTGTAATAGAACGCTAATGTGACTGGCCGCAAGATGGCTGCCGATTATATAGGGCTGTGACATCACAAGTGTGGCTGGCTGCTGATAGGTTGCATGCTGCATGTGATTCAGGGTCATCCTGCCGATCCTTGTGCCCACCTTCCCAGGATTCCTTGCCCCATGTCCTCGAATGTGGATACCCCATTTTAGATGCCAGGCCCATGGAGCCTGGACCGCACTAAATGGAATTTAATGAAGTGATTTGCGCGATTGAATCGCAGCAATATTCGCATTCATTACATAACTAATTTTTCCTTGAAATTCTTAACAAATTTGGATTCGTCAGATTCGATTCGCTTATCCCTAGTGGTGAATTACATTTGATGTGTCTTGTCATCATGCGGCTTTTAGAAAAGGACACTGTGGGTCAGTGTTGGGGAAGGGGGTGCTTTATTATTTTTTCCTCAAAATGATAAAATATTGAGTTACTTAATATTAATATTGTAGTATGAAATAAGACTTCTTAAAAAACCAAAAGACCAACAAGGTTTCCTCAAAGCCTGCTAATAATTGATTATTGTGCTGTGTTGATCATTGAGATTGGTTGAGGTCATAAGTAATGCATTTTATTTTATTTACATTTTATGAACTACAAGTTACAAGAAATCAAAAGATAGACAGTGAGAGTTATTTCAGCTTCTTTGTTATAAAAGACTGGGTGAAGCAGATGATTCTATAGCAGAGAAGTACATACAATAATCTAAGTGCATTAGGTTTTCTCATGCTTTCTTCTAGGTGGGTAAGCACAGAAAGCAATTTCTAAAGGTAGAGAAGGCACAGTCACATGCTTATCCGTCACACACAATAAATGCAAAGAAAGAACAAATGTGGGAAGGTAAGATATAATTCAATTAGAACAAAATGTAATTATACTGTAGTTCTATTGACAGGCTAGATTCTTTGTTGTAGGATGGCTCAAAACAATGGAATAATTCCTTGACATGCATCTCCTTGGGGACAGCACCAAGTTAGTATAGAAAACCTCATGGGCCAGGCAATGGTTTCTGGGAAGGAAAAACAAAGAGGGACATTTACATTTAAAAAGGACTTGATATCTATTTTTACATAATGGCAGCCTAATTCTGTTTTGATACCCCTGTTTTTTTTACTTAGAGCTTACTTCTTTTATATAGTGTCATCTTAATTTTTTACAAGGTATCTTAACTATTTTACATATGTTTAGATGGTGACAGCAGCCTATTTCTGGGGTATCTTAAAAGGGCACTGTCATTTGCAAAAACATTTTATATAATGTAGATAATATATTTATATTTGTAATATACATTGATTAAAAAATGTATATATTTTTGGGTGAAAAAATGCTGTTTTATCTCTGCAGCTATTGCCTGTGTTTTTGGCTGGGGCAAAATGCAAGAATTGTGGGCAGGACAATCAGGGCTCTGTGTCGGCTCTTGTCTTGTCTGTCAGCCTGCTGTGTGAGCTGGGGTGTGTCACGGAGCCTCAGTGCACAGAGCCCTGCTTCCTGTATCGTGTCTCTGCACAAACACAGGCAGGGAAAAGACAGCATTTTTACCCCAAAATATACCCCTTTTTGTTGTATATTATAAATATTCATATGATGGTACATTCATATGAAGGTGCAATATCTCCACCTAGATAAGGAGCATGGATACATATAGTGTTTTTTTTTTTTTTTTTTTTTTTTTATAAAAAGCAAATGTATTATTTCCAATAAACTTATACACAGAAGAAAACTATTTTCATAGTTACAGAATCAAATCAACTCAGACCTACCCAGGTTTCACCCTTGAGGCTTCTCCTAAGGTTAATTTTGTAAAGAAAGCATCAAGCATTTTCACTGGTCCGCACTAGCTGGTTGGCTTTAGGATCCTGAAGTTCAGCCAGAAATCTGTGACGACTTCTAATTCAACTGGACTGAAAGAGTTGGTATTTAAAGAGGTATTCCAGGATTTTTTTTTTCAGCCTTTGAGCCCTATAATACTGTGTAATATGCTTCTATTATCTACATGTGCCGCTTTATCCCATTTCCATGCACAGGACCCACACCTGGAAGTGCTGTAGTGCAAGACTTATTATTTTATTGATATCTTTGACCTTTACCAGCATGCCATGCAGCCAGGACATTGGAGGAGATTTATCAAAACCAGTGTAGAGAAAAAATTTACTAGTTGTCTATAGCAACCAATCAGATTGCTTCTTTAATTTTAAGAGGCCCTTTCAAAAATGAATCTGATTGGTTGATATAGGCAACTGGTCAACCTTTCCTCTACGCAGGTTTTGATAAATTTCCCTCAATATGTCATAAGTCACATGGTTTCCAAGGGGTGTGGCTATGCTGCAGGGGGTGTAGGGTGAAAGGGATTTACAGAAGTAATGCTATCCTCCCACCCACTTCAGCATAACCACGGCCCTTAGAGATCTTGTGACTTATGACACATTGAGTGACATTTGTCATGGCGTTTAGAGACTTTTCTTTTTGCATACTTCAG